>NW_022681455.1:78829059-79209711 GCF_009764315.1 Trachypithecus francoisi
TTGATACTCCTCCCTCCCTAAGGTGGAGCTTAATTATTAAACCTCAAATGTGGCACTTGGTGACCTGCTTCTAATAGAATGTGATGGAAATGGAGGTATGTGACTTCCAAGCCTAGGTCATAAAAGGTACCATGCTTCCTTCTTGTGCCCAAATCTTTCACTCTGAAGGAGGCCAGTCACCATGTCATGAGGATACTCAAGCAGCTCATGGAAAGACCCAGATGGGGAAAATTTAAGGCCTCCAAACAACAACCAGCACCATATTTGTGCACCATCTTTTTTTTTTTTTTTTTTTTTTTTTTTTGAGACGGAGTCTCGCTCTGCCGTGGCCCAGGCTGGAGTGCAGTGGCCAGATCTCAGCTCACTGCAAGCTCCGCCTCCCGGGTTCACGCCATTCTCCTGCCTCAGCCTCCCGAGTAGCTGGGACTACAGGCGCCCGCCACCTCGCCCAGCTAGTTTTTTGTATTTTTTAGTAGAGACGGGGTTTCACTGTGTTAGCCAGGATGGTCTCGATCTCCTGACCTTGTGATCCGCCCGTCTCGGCCTCCCAAAGTGCTGGGATTACAGGCTTGAGCCACCGCGCCCGGCCTTGTGCACCATCTTAAAAGCAGAACCTCCAGCCCCAGTTGGGCCTTCAGATGACTGCACCCCCTGTGACATCTTGACTACAACCTCATGGGAGACTCTGAACCACAACCACCCAGCTAAGCTGCTACCAAATTCCTGACTCAGAGAAATTATAGGATAATATCTATGACTTTAAGTCACTAAGTTTTGGGGCAATTTGTTACACAGTAATAGATAAATAAACACTTGCTCAAGATCATAGGATCAGTAAGTGGTGATTTGTTTTGTTTTGTTTTTTTATTTTTTTGTTTTTTAAGAAAGAGTCTCACTCTGTCACCCAGGCTGGAGTGCAGTGGTGCAATCTCAGCTCACTGCAATCTCCGCCTCCCAGTTCAAGCAATTCTGCTGCCTCAGCTTCTGAGTAGCTAGGATTACAGACGCACACCACCATGCCCAGCTAATTTTTGTATTTTCAGTACAGACAGGGTTTTGCCATGTTGGCCAGGCTAGTCTCAAACTCTTGACTTCAGGTGATCTGCCTGCCTCAGCCTCCCAAAGTGCTGAGATTATAGGTGTCAGCCACTGCACCCAGCCAGTGGTGGAGATTTGAATACTGGTTTATCTATCCCAAAAGCTCAGGCTGTTAATTCTGCCTGAAGTACAACTGTAGTTTATATTTCACTTCCTTTAAAAAGCCTTGACAGAGTCTCCCCGTCAAAAGTAATCTTCCTCCAATCTGTATCAGTAAGCCGTACTCAAAATGTCCATCCGTAATACTCGTATAATCACCTTATTTGCCCAAGTCCCGTCTCACTTCATGGTTGACTTCCCAGCTGTGGGCTCTCAGCTTTAGTACCTACATCCTAGTGTTGCTGTGAAGATTAAATGAGATGGCATGTATCAAAGCGCTTAGTGAAGCAATGACTCAATTATACTATTTATTAGTTCCTGGATGCAGCGCTTTTTCTGTCCTATGGATGGATAAGCTCTTAATCCTGGCTATATATTAGAATTACCTAGGAAGCTTAAAAAAAAAAAAAAAAGCAAAAAAACAACGCCCAGGCTATACTTGAAGATTATGATTTAATCTATCTGGGTGAAGTTAGGTACCAATATTTTTCCAAAGTTCCCTGGGTGATATTATTTTATTTATTTATTTATTTATTTGTTTATTGAGATGGAATCTTGTTCTGTCACCCAGGCTGGAGTGCAGTGGTACCATTGATACAGGAGTGCTGGGAAGGGAAGAGCGTGGTCCCTTTAAATAATACAGAAGGTGGTAGGGGAAGTGCTGCATAGAGCAGGGCGTGGTCCTTGGCTAGGGCTCCACCCCCAGGGACCTAGATGAGAAAAGGCATTTCCTGCCCAAATGTTGCATTTCCCAAGACCACCCTGGCTTGCCACGCCCCCCCATCCTAGGCATATAAAAGCCCGAGACCCTAGTGGGCAGACACACAGGCAGTCAAACGTGGAGAGAAACACATCAGTGTAAAAAGACACAAGCAGCTGCTCATTGAGAGGATGTTGAGAGGAGCACACTGGCAGAAGAGCACAGGGACAGGCACAGGCACCTGGCAGGATGAGACTGAGTTTGGCCAGGGCAGTTAGTCGGAGGAGAGCTGTGGCCGCTGAGCAGCCCAACTCCATGGGAAAAACCATGGAGCCCTTCTAGCTCCTCCATTGGTTGAGAGCTACTTCCACTCAATAAAACTTTGCACTCATTCTCCAAGCCCACGTGTGATCTGATTTCTCCGGTACACAAAGGCAAGAACCTGGGATACAGAAATTCCTCTGTCCTTGCAACAAGGTAGAGGGTGAATTGAGCTGGTTAACACAAACCGCCTATGGATGGCAAACTAAGAGAGCACCCGGTAACATATGCCCACTGGGGCTTCAGCTATAAATTCACCTATAGACACCGCCATCAGGTGGGAGCCCCACAACCTG
This sequence comes from Trachypithecus francoisi, assembly GCF_009764315.1. Lineage (NCBI taxonomy): Eukaryota > Metazoa > Chordata > Mammalia > Primates > Cercopithecidae > Trachypithecus > Trachypithecus francoisi. The sequence continues at coordinate 78,831,574 of NW_022681455.1, forward strand.
CCTGTCTGTATGCTCCCCTAGAGGTTTCTTAGCAGGGCACTGAAGAAGCAAGCCACATACTCCTGTTGCGTGCCCTGCGAGGGGGACAAGGTAACTTTTCCCGTTTCACCATCTTGGCTCACTGCAACCTCTGCCTCCTGGATTCAAGCAATTCTCCTGCCTCAGCCTCCCAAGTAGCTGGGATTACAGGCACGCACCATGATACTTGGCTAATTTTTGTATTTTTAGTGGAGATGGGGTTTTACTGTATTGGCCAGGCTGGTGTCGAACTCGTGACCTCAAGTAATCTGCCCACCTCGGCCTCCCGAAGTGCTGGTTTAAAGTTCTGAAACTGCTGGACTAAATCAGAGGTTCTCAACCAGAGGCAATTTTGTCTTATTCCTGTTGGGGACATACAGTAATGTCTGGAGATAGTCTTGATTGTCACAACTGGTAGGAGGGTGCTACTGGCATCTAGTGGGTGGAGGCCAGAGATGCTGCAAAACATCCTACAATGCACAGGTCATAGCTCCTTACAGCAAAGAATTATCCAGTCCTAAATGTCAATAGTGCCAAGGTTGAGCCAAACTGGATTGGATATTTCCCAGCTCCTACCTTGTTCTCCTTAAGAATTTTGGTTTCTACTTGCTTCTCTGACTATTCCTACTTGAGACAAGAAGAATGCAGCATTTGAGTTCCTGCCTTGGACCAAATCTGGGCACCAACCAGCTTGGCCGCTGCCCCAGCTGGGCTGGCTCCAGGCCCACCAGGAAGGGCACGTGGATGGTCTCATGCTTCCCCACTTTCCTTTAATGCTTTGTTAACATTTGTATTACAACACTCACTACAGAAAGTACAGCAAGTTGTAAACACGTCTCCCTCACCCCAAGGGCCAGGGCCATACTTTATTCATCTCTGTTTTTTCCATAGCACCAAGCTCTGTTCAGTTGAACTGGGTAGGTGTTCAATAGATATTCATTGCATCAAATAGATTAATATCACTTTAATTTTTATCATGCATCTGGGCATCTCTTTGAAAGGTAATGGATGTAGAGAATACAAATGCCAGTTAAAGCAAGAGCTCTTGTGTTTCTGTTCCTGTGGAGTGCAGCTGAAATGACTGCTATTGCTCCTTTACGGTGTATTTACACGAGCATCCTGTGGACATCAGTGCCATTTAAAATTAAGATATTTGTATAATAAACAAATCTAAGAGGATTCTTATTAGAGAAGTTCTCTTATTTTTAAGATTATTTTTCATTGGTTATTACAAATGGAAAAATGTTTTATTTTCAAGGCAAAGCAGCAACTCGGAGAATGATAAACAAACTTGTCTTAGAAAAATATATGTAAATCAATAAATTTTGGGCTATACATTTCATAGCGGATAAAATCAGGCACAGGTTTAAAAGCTAAATAAGAAACAAGGTTTTCCGATGTTTCTCTCCTTTCAATGCGTAATCTTACATTAAAAAAAAACTGGTTAATATCTGGGGTTTTTTAAATTCTCAAAATTGCAAAGTCAGCCAAGGGTCTGTTCATCTTGGCATTCTCAAAGAGGGCAGATTTAAGTAAAATCTGTGACAACTGAGAACTGAGAATCTAAACTTTTCTTTGAGACAGAACCTCACTCTGTCCCCTAGGCTGCAGTGCAGTGGTGTGATCTTGGCTCACTGCAACCTCTACCACCCAGGTTTAAGTGATTCTCCTGCCTCAGCCTCCCAAGTAGCTGGGATTACAGGCACGTGCCACCATGCCCAGCTAATTTTTGTATTTTTAGTAGAGATGGGGTTTTTGCCCTGTGGGCCAGGCTAGTCTTGAACTCCTGATCTCAAGTGATCCGCCTGCCTCAGCCTCCCAAAGTGTTGGGATTACAGGCATAAGTCACCATGCCTGATCAGATATAAACCGATTTTTTTTTTTTTTTTGAGATGGAATATCACTCTGTCACCCAGGCTGGAGTGCAATGGCACCATCTTGGCTCACTGCCAGTTCTGCCTCCCAGGTTCATACCATTCTCCTGCCTCAGCCTCCCAAGTAGCTGGAACTACAGGTGCCTGCCACCACTCCTGGCTAATTTTTTTGCATTTTTAGTAGAGACGGGGTTTCACCTTGTGAGCCAGGATGATCTCGATCTCCTGACCTGGTGATCCACCTGCCTCGGCTTCCCAAAGTGCTGGGATTACCAGCGTGAGCTACCGCACCCGGCGAAAGGAAGTTTATTAAAAAATTAAAGGAATAAAAGAATGGCTACTCCATAGACAGAGCAGCATAAACTGATTTTATATAGCTAAATAAAAGGTCTGGAAGGTTGCATTGTAGACTGAACTGATTACTTCAATGTGGGGAGGAAACCCATATTAGAATGGTCAAAGAGTTTTAATTTTATCTGTCATGTTCTTTATTATATTGTAAATGGAGAATTGATGCAGGTGACTTACTATTTAAGCTCTTTTAGTATTTTCTAAGTATTTAGAAAAGCTTAGTCATATTTCCTGAGACATAATGACCATCACAGAGAGAGAAAAAAATGAAGGGAATGGAGGGATAAATTACTTAGGATAAGAATTTTTTTTTTTTTTTTTTTTTTTTTCTGGAGTGCTTCTTTTTTTTTTTTTTGAGACGGAGTCTGGCTCTGTTGCCCAGGCTGGAGTGCAGTGGCCGGATCTCAGCTCACTGCAAGCTCTGCCTCCCGGGTTCACACCATTCTCCTGCCTCAGCCTCCTGAGTAGCTGGGACTACAGGCGCCCGCCACCTCGCCCAGCTAGTTTTTTGTATTTTTTTAGTAGAGACAGGGTTTCACTGTGTTAGCCAGGATGGTCTCGATCTCCTGACCTTGTGATCCACCTGTCTCGGCCTCCCAAAGTGCTGGGATTACAGGCTTGAGCCACCGCGCCCGGCCTTCTGGAGTGCTTCTTGAATGAAATTACTGGCATGATTAGGATAAGGTTAGCCTAGGCTAAGAATAACTAGAGACAAGATTGTCAGAAATATGACTGGCCCAGAGTCCTGGATGGATCACATCAGTTTGTTCTCTTAGATTGAAGAAAACTATTATTAACGCAATATTAAATTAGGAATAAATTATTCAAAGCCTTGTGTCATACTTACTGTTGCTTTAGCCACTCCTCCACAAATGGAATGGAGAAAAATTCTGTGAATGGCTCCCCTGCCCTCTTTGGATTTTGGCTGGTTAAGATGCCATATGTTTGATTGACAAGAAAACAATAAGCAAGAATTTAAGTCAGTTGTTGCTATTCTGCTTGCAAATTAACACGAATGAATTCTTAGGATTACTGAATCGTCAGACATGAACAACTTACTTGTATAACCACTCGGTCAGAAAATCACAGGCAATGAATTTGGTTCTTTTCCTCTAAAGAGAGAAGAGATAATTAAATTACAGCTGACCCTTAAACAACATGGATTTGAACTGCACAGGTCTACTTATACATGACTCTTTTCAATAAAGCTTAACACCGGCCGGGTGTGGTGGCTCACGCCTGTAATCCCAGGACTTTGGGAGGCCAAGGTGAGTGGATCACTTGAGGTCAGGAGTTCGAGACCAGCCTGGCCAACACAGTGAAACCCTGTGTCTACTAAAAATACAAAAATTAGGCAGGCATGGTGGCGGGCGCCTGTAGTCCCAGCTACTCAGGAGGCTGAGGCAGGAGAATCGCTTGAACCTGGGAGGTGGAGGTTGCAATGAACTGAGACTTTGCCACTGCCCTCCAGCCTGGGCAACAGGGTGAGACTATGTGTCAAAAAAAACAAAAAACTTAACACCAAGTGTGCCTGCCTCTCCTGCCTTTCCTTCCACCTCTGCTACCCCTGAGACAGCAGGACCAATCCTTCCTCTTCCTCCTTCTCAGCCTACTAAACCTGAAGATGAGGAAGAAGACCTTTATGACGATCCACTTCCACTTAATGACTGGTAAATATATTTTCTCTTTTTTATAATTTTCTTAATAAATTTTCTTTTGCTCCCTTACTTATAAGAATACAGTATATAATACATATAATGTACAAAATTTGTGCTACTGGTAAGGCTTCCAGTCAACAGTAGGCTATTAGTAGTTAAGTTTTGAGGGAGTCAAAAGTTTTATGTGGATTTTCTTTCTTTCTTTTTGTGACAGGGCCTCATTCTATCACCCAGGCTGGAGTGCAGTGGCGTGATCTCAGCTCACTGCAACTTCTGCCTCCCGAGCTCAAGTGACCCTCCCACCTCAGCCTCCCCAGTACCTGGGACTACAGGCACACACCACCACACCTGGCTAATTTTTGTATTTTTTGTAGAGATGGGGTTTCATCATGTTGCCCAGGCTGGTCTCAAACTCCTGAGCTCAAGCAGTCTGCCCTGCCTTGGCCTCCCAAAGTGCTGGGATTACAGGTGTGAGCCACTGTGCCCGGCCAAAGTTGTAAGTGGATTTTTGACTGCACGGAGGTTTGGCACCTGTATTGTTTAGGAGTCAACTGTATATTCTTACTTTGCCCACATGTCTGAGTAGGAAAAAGGAAAGGAGGTTAATTGATTGCTTGTGTTAGATGAAATAGGCATAAATCCTTTATGAGATTTATAAGAACATCAAGAAACAGTAACTTGGCCAAAGAATTCTAAAGACATTTCTTTAGTCCTCTTTCAATAAGCACATTTTCTGACATTAGGTACTAATAAAAGACAGTGCTCATATCGGGGTTTATTACATACTTTTGGAATTGGAGGATTTTGTTATTTAAATTTAGTCTGTGCTTCTCTTTTATGAGTAATTGTATATATTGCTTTACCCCAGATTCACTCAAGTCCTCTGAACAGCAGTCCTTTGGGTGTGAGTGCCACCTTCATGAGACACCCCACACACAGGTGCCACCAGTGATGTGGCTGCCCCTGCTAGCTCTCCACCCAAGGTCCACTCTCCACTTCAGCCTTATTAACAGAAACATGATTGCTTCCAAATGGCAATCAGCTCCGCCAAAGATCTACATTTCCCAGGCTCCCATGTAGCAAGGGACAGCTATGTCATACAGTTCTGCCCGATGAGATAGAAACAGACATATTCTAGGGACCTCTGAGAAAATTCTGCTTTCCTGATTTCTGCTGCCCCTTCCTCCTTGAAGTTTCGTATCACTTCTTCAGCCTGGAACATAGATGTGGGGCTGGAAGTGGAGCAGCCCCTTTTAGCCAAGAGGCCCAAAGCCACGTGCTAAGGATAGTGAAGCAGGGGATAGAAAGAGCCTGTGTCTTCCTTAAGCCACAGCACCAGCTTGGGCCTGTCCTACTGTGGACATCTAAATGTGTAAGGAGAAATAAACTTCATTCATTTTATTGCCACTGTTCTTGAATATTCAATACAGGCAGCTGAATGCAGCCCCTAAGGGACAGATACCTAGTAAGCCACAAGGGAAAAGACATCCCAGAGTAAAGGGGAGAAGATAAGCTGAGCCTGCAATGGAGTGGAGCACCAGATATCCTGTCTTCTATTTCCATTTCAAGTTTCTTCTTGGAACCCAAAGAATACCAGTCAACTTCTTTTAGAGAATTGTTATGGAAATCGGTTGATAAAATCTCTGTGTCTTCTTTCAAAAATAGCAGGAGCTAAGAACCAAGTCAGTCTAGAGGTGTTGGTTGCCATGTGGAGAGATCCTTCCCAAGAAGAAAGATGCTACAAAGTGTCCTGGATATCCTCTTTGCATCTCCAGATCCACCCTCCCTACCCTGCTCTGTGCCTCAGGAAGCTGCTTTTCATGGTTCACATCAACCAGGCTTCCATACCCTCCAGATGGGTCCATCCCATGGGAGGTACCAACAGGAGCTCAGAGAGATGGAGGAGGGAAAGACAGAGTATTAGGGGTTGAATTGTATCACCCCAGAATTCATATGCTGAAGTATAACCCCTTCGGAATGTGACCTTATTGGAAATGTCAGAGGCACATGAACTACAGCAACTCCATCTTGAATAGGAGCTGGGTAAAATGAGGCTGAGACCTACTGTGCTGCATTCCCAGATGGTTAAGGCATTGCAAGTCACAGGATGAGATAGGAGGTCAGGACAAGATACAGGTCATAAAGACCTTGCTGATGAAACAGTTGCCATAAAGAAGCCGGCCAAAATCCACCAAAACCAAGATGGCGACAGGAGTGACCTCTGGGCATCCTCACTGCTACACTCCCACCAGGGCCATGACAGTTTACAAATACCATGGCAATGTCAGGAAGTTACCCTATATCATCTAAACAGGGGAGGCATGAATAATCCACCCCTTGTTTAGCATATACTCAAGAAATAACCATAAAAATGGGCAACCAGCAGCCCTAGGGGCTGCTCTATCTATGGAGTAGCCATTCTTTTATTCCTATACTTTCCTAATAAACTTGCTTTCACTTTATGGACTCACCCTGAATTTTTTCTTGCACAAGATCCAAGAACTCTCTTGGGGTCTGGATCAGGACCCCTTTCCTGTAACATACCCTCCAGATCGGTCCAGTCAATGGGAGATACCAGCAGGAGATGAGAGAAATGGAGAAGGGAAAGGCTGAGTGTTTAGGGTTGAATTGTATCACCCCAAAATTCGTATGTTGAAGTATAACTCCCAAGACCTCAGAACATGAATGTATTGGAAACACGATTGTCGCAGATGTAATGAGTTAAACCCAGCCACTCCTGAAAGACAAAGCAGTTCCACTGAGAATGAATGAATTTGGGGCTCTATTAAAAGGAAGAAGGGAGATGCTGTTGGGTAGACAAACAGTGGCAGATGCCTGATGATACTGATGATACTCTACTAGATCCTGGGTCCAGTTATGACTGAAGCCAAAATTCCCTGGACCTTTCAGGTACAAGAACCAATATTCTCTTTTGCACTTAAGCCAGTTTGCATTAGGTTGTTTATTATTTGAAACACAGAGACTTTTAAGCACTATTACTGTCTTCTCCAGTCAGTTAACCACCATTTATCCTTCATGATGCCTCCAGGAAGCCTTTCTGAGCATTCTCACTGTCTTTTTAAAAAATTATATATTTTTTTAAATTTTAGAGACAGAGACAGAGTCTCTCTCTGTCACCCAGGCTGGAGTATAGTGGCATGATCTCTCTCCAGCTTCAAACTCCTGGGCTCAAGCAATCCTTCTGCCTCAGCCTCTTGAGTAGTTGGGACTACAGACATATGCCACTACACTGGCTAATATACTTTTAAAACTTTTTGTAGAGACGGGGTCTCACTCTGTTGCCCGGGCTGGTCTCAAACTCCCGGGCTCAAGAGATCCTCCTGCCTCATGCCTCAGCCTCTTGAGTAGTTGGAACTAAAGCCATGCACCACCACACCTGGCTAATATATTTTTAAAACTTTTTGGAGAGATGAGTTCTCACTGTGTTGCCCAAGCTGGTCACAGTCTCTTGGGCTCAAGTGATCCTCCTATCTCGGCCTTCCAAAGCTCTAGGATTATAGACATGGACCACTTTGCCCAGTCTCACCCTCTTAAGTTTAGGGAGGGCTCTACTCCAGTTTTCTGTGTGTTTCTCTGTCATAGCACCTGAGACTATAACACGGGTCTGCCATGTTTGTCTTCCCTACTGAATCATAAGCTCTGTGAGGACAGGCCACATGTCTTTTTTTTGTTTTTTTTTTTTGTTGTTGTTTTGTTTTAATTCCCAGTGCTTAATTGACTGCACTGAGGCTGTGCATGGTGGCTTATGCCTGTAATCCCAGCACTTTGGTAGGCCGAGGCGGGCGGATCACTTGAGATCAGGAGTTTGAGACCAGCCTGGCCAACATGGCGAAACCCCATCTCTACTAAAAATATAAAAATAAGCCAGGCATGGTGACACGTGCCTGTAATCCCAGCTACTCGGGAAGCTGAGACAGGAGAATCGCTTGAACCTGGGAGGCGGAGGTTGCAGTGAGCTGAGATCACGCCACTGCACTCCAGCCTGGGCAACAGAGCAAGATTCCATCTCAAAAAAAAAAAAGTAATTAATTTTAAAAAATTCGCCGGGCGCGGTGGCTCAAGCCTGTAATCCCAGCACTTTGGGAGGCCGAGATGGGCGGATCACGAGGTCAGGAGATCGAGACCATCCTGGCTAACATGGTGAAACCCCATCTCTACTAAAAAATACAAAAAACTAGCTGGGCGAGGTGGCGGGCGCCTGTAGTCCCAGCTACTCGGGAGGCTGAGGCAGGAGAATGGCATGAACCCGAGAGGAGGAGCTTGCAGTAAGCCGAGATCCGGCCACTGCACTCCAGCCTGGGTGACAGAGCAAGACTCCGTCTCAAAAAAATAAAAAAATAAAAAAAATTGACTGCACTGCACACAGCAGGTGAGCAGTTCCTGTTGAGTAAATGAATGAATGAATTAGCCATTCAACTCTCAAGCATCAAAGCAAGAAAAAACTCATGTACACAGGTTCTGATATTTAAAAGTAGGAATTGCTAATTCTGGACAATTTACTTTCTTCCCACAATATTTTACTATGAAAATGTTTCCATAATTTTTTTCTTTTTTCCTCTTTACTTTGAAATGGAAAACTCAGCTTTATAATTCAAGATAAGGTTGAAACGATTGTTGTGGAACTGATGTTTCACCAAAAAGAAAAGGCTCCTTCACACTTTTTACTGAAATCTTTATTGGAGTTTTTAGTAAATAAAATATCGTGGTGCCTGAGTTACTGGAGATTACCTGCAATCTTTTACCTCATTGCTGAAACCCCTTTATGAAAAAATGGAAATACTGCTGGCTGGCATAATAAAATGCAATGTATCAGACCATGTAACAAGGTCTTCTAATCTGCCCTGCAAGAATAGGAGTCCCTTCAAAAAGCCATCTTTAACCAAAATAAGAAAATACTTGTATAACAATGCAAATATGTAACTAGTCCGAATTGCTGTATAATAATTTAAACAATCTGGCAATTGTTGGATGGCAGTGTCTCTCTCCTGCCCTACAAAAGATGCATTGTTCCCTCAGCATTTATCACATCGTTTAGTGGTAAAGATTACTTCTGCAAAGAGAATGCAGCTTGACTTTAATAAATAGATTTTAAAAATAGCCAAATGGTCTGATGTATGAAGGTCATGCACACAGATTTAATCACTTTTGATGCAAAGAAATAAAATGGAAGAAATAGTGTTTTCCTTCTGTTCTGGGCAAGCGTGGACGTGCTATGCATACCCAGACATGTGGAACAGTGGGGATATTGTTCAGCTGTTGTTTAGTTTAAAAATTATCTGCTGAGGAGCTGAAAGAGAGAAGGAAAAGCAAATGAAAAGTTGTGGTGAGTGATGAAATAAGAGAGGAAGTAGGAGAGAAAGAAATTAAAGAGCGAGATTTAGACAGCGAGGGCACACAGGGTTTATGTAATGTGGGCAAATACACTGAGCCCTTGATTGTTAACGGGTGAAAATGCTCAAGTTTGGGAGAGCAGAGGGAACAGTTAAGGCAGCCTCTAACAAGGTTTAAAAATATTCTTTTAATCTGTAATTAAAAAGGAAAAAGACTAGGTGTCAAGGGTTAAGGCATCATCATGTCCTCAAAAGTCTGCAACTTACTCTGAAATGCATCCAGAAAACCAAGATGAATGAATAGAGGGATGGATTGATGGGTTCATGGATAGATATGTGATAAAATAAATAAAGCAAAATGGAAATTGTAGAATCAAGGCAGTGGATACGTGGGAATGCATTCCAAAAGTCTCTCAGTTCATCTATCTGGTTAATTTTTTAAATAATAAAATTGGAGGAGAAGGGAAATGGGAGGAAAATACCATCAAAAAAGTCCCAGACCTCTAAAAGAGAAAATGCAGAATTTTGTTTTTTTAGACAGAGTCTCACTCCGTTGCCCAGGCTGGAGTGCAGTGGCACGATCTCCGCTCACTGCAACCTCCACTACCTGGGTTCAAGCCTCAGACTCCCAAGTAGCTAGGATTACAGGCGTAGGCATAGCATTACCATGGCCTGGCTAATTTTTGTGTTTTTAGTAGTTACAGGGTTTTGCCATGTTGGCCAGGCTGGTCTCCAACTGCTGGCCTCCAACTGCTGGCCTCAAGTGATCTACCCGACTCGGCCTCCCAAAGTGCTGGGATTGCAGGCATGAGCCACAGCGCCCAGCCAAAAATGCAGAAATTAATAGAGGTTCAATCCAGACAGTATTTTGTACCAACTTTTATACTGGATGCATGTAGACGAGATACACTGGAGGACCGAAGGCTGGAAAGAGAAACAGCTAGCATTAAAAAGCAATTGAATTGGCGTCAGATGACTCATATAATTCCACCTAGAAAAGTTAAAAGCACATGCTGTGAGTCCAGGGGACTGAAGTGTGGCTGGCTACGGCACTGTGTTGGTTAAGACTCTTTGGGCTTACAAGGAATAGAAATATGCTGAGTTTACTTCATGTCTTAGTCCATTCAGGTGGCAATAACAAAAATATCATAAACTGGGTGACTAATAAACAACAAACATTTATCTCTCACAGTTCTAGAGGCTGGGAAGTCTAAGATAAAAGTGCTAGCAGATTTGGTGTCTGGTTCCTCATAGATGGCACCCATAGATGGAAGGGACAAGGCAGCTGTCTGGAGTGCAGTGGCATGATCTCAGCTCACTGCAAGCTCCGCCTCCTGGGTTCATGTCATTCTCCTGCCTCAGCCCTCCCAAAATGCTGGCATTACAGGTGTAAGTCACTGCGCTTGGCCTGTTTTGACTCTTTCAGCATGTGTTTGGAAATGACATATGTCATGCTGACCAAAGCAGTCGGTCACATGGTCAAACCTCCCTTAGGGAGAGGCCAAAAATATTTCTGAAGTATAATCTATTCTACCACGGGGAGTGACTGTACAGGTAAAAGGAATGGTGGGGAAAATGAGAATCTCTCTGGCTGGTGGCAGAGCCAGGTCTCAGGAAGAACTGGACCATTGCTCATGGCTGTTCAGGGCACAGGCGAGGCTGCAGTCATCCAACAACGGTTCTGGTTCTAGTTATGGTTATGCGAAGTTCAGCTCCTTGGCCATGGCTCCTTTCATTGCTTCCTGTTGCTTTTTCTGCTGTTCTCTCCTAATTGATTCTCTGTCCTCCTTTCTCTGCCTTTAAGGTTGTCTTTAGGTGTCCCCTCCTCCCTGTGCTACTGTCTGCCTGTTCTCTCTGCAGTGTGACATCCCCACTTCCCAGATGGGAGAATCTGATAGGACTAGTTAGATACTCCCAAGAGAGACCATCCCTGTTGGGTAGACCATTTCACAGTCATTTGCCATCTAAGAGTGGCTGCCCAAGGGCCTGATCCATATTCCTGGTTCAATCACGTGTAGTCTGGGTGATGGGGACATGGATAAAGTAGGAACAAAGAGCAGCAGTTAAGGACAGTGGATGTGGCATACACGTAGAACATCACAGCCTCCTTCCCCACATTATTTTCCACAGCACATTTCCAGATACCCCAGAATTCCCAGACACGATGAAACCATCCATAACTATGATCCTAGAAATAAGCATACACTTGGCCTATAACCAGATGCCAAAATATTTATAGCAAACTGCAAACAGGTATTCACATTTTTTTTTTCCACTGAGAAGGCATTTCATTAGAGAAAACTTAATACTTCTCCAAAGAAGTTCAAAACATGCACTAATCACAGTGACCAAGACCTCCAGCCCGGGCCACAGGGTCATTTCAAAAAGTGTTTTGGCTGAAAAGGGATCATGCTAAAATAATTCTACCACACCTTTCCTGCCATAATCTATTGTTTCCACTCCTTAGAATTTTTTTTCCAACAAAAGCTGATGGTATTACTAACTTTCCTTATTGGTCAAGACCAGGAAATAAGAGTTTCTTCCTTACTGCCCAAAGCCCTTGTACTTTTTAAAGGATATTCAGGTATTTAATTAAAAAAGGAAAATAACTACAATGAATGACTATGAGATGGGCAAGGAATGTAAAAAGAAAAGAAAGAAAGAGAAAAAAAATTCTGTAATTGTACAGAATTATTCGTAGTAGCAAATTTTAGTGTCCTGAGATCATCAAAGAATTTGTCCGGAGTTAGAAATAGTTTCCTGACACCAACTATGGTCTACAATAGTCTTCACTGTAATGGAATTTGATGAGTAACCAAAAGCCAAAAAGGAAAAATTTACATTGCATGGAATAAGATAGGAAAAGAGGCGGTCTTATGGCCTCTACCCAGAGTCCACATTTAATCCATATTTAAAACTGACATAAAATGTATTTCCAGCCATCATTTTACTCATGCACAAAACTGATTTCTTTCCAAATTAAGCAAAGTGCATTGTTCCAGTCTGACTCTGTTCAACATTTACTTACTGTGTGCACGCCCTGTGCTAAACACAGGAGATAAAGAAAATGAGTAAGGCACGGCCCCAGTGTGGTTATTAATTAAATGCCCCCAAACTGCCACCCTGCAGCTCCTGACCTGGGTAGTGACAGTAGGTGCAGATGGTTAACTCCACCTCAGCTCCAGATGTGAACCCTGATAAGGCAGGTGAGATAATCCCACCTCACCCCACCTAGACCTGAGCCAATCTGGTCCACATTTATCCTGGCCAAAGGGATGCACTGAATCAGGAATGGGCATGTGACCCACTTCAGAGTGATGAGATGTCAGGGGAGGTGTGCTGGGGCTTCTGGGAAGTTAATTTCCTTCGCTTTCCTGAAACAGTTTGCTGGCCCCCTTCTGTTTGATGTAGTAGGTGGATACAAAGCTGAGGCAGTGGTTGCGGCTGTTTTGCCAATCCAAAGGAAGCCAGCCCCGGGATAAAGCTGACTCTGCTAGAGGCCAAGAAGAGAGGCAGGAGAGAACCACGTCCTCCTTAGTTATATCACAGAGTTCCTGAATCAAACCAACCCTGAAGCCTTCCCTCTCTACCCTGGGGCCTTCTAGTTTCCTGAGCCAATAAATCCTCTGTATTATTTAAGTCAGTTTCCTGCTAGTTGCAACATAATGCACCCTAACTAAGATATGTGCTCAGTATCCCTTCCATCTTATTTTGGTTACAGCACCCTGAGTTCCTTTCAGGAATCCATTTTTCCCCAGCAAAAACTATGGGCTTTGGGTGGGGCCCCTTTCCTTGCCTAACATGCCACTAAATCACAATTCCCCTAGTTCCAAGGACTTATTCCAAAGAAGGTATTTTTATTTATTTATTTATTTTATTTTTAGAGACAGGGTCTTGCTCTGTCACCTAGGCTGGAGTGCAATGGCATGATCATAGTTCACTGTAGCCTTGGGGTCCTAGGCTCAAGGGATCTCCATGCCTCAGCTTCCTGAGTAGCTAGGACTACAGGCACATGCCACAATGCTCAGGTAATTTTCAAAAGTTTTTTTTTTTTTTTGTAGAGACAGGGGTTTTGCTGTGTTGACCAGGCTGGTCTGGAACTCCTGGGTTCAAGCTATCCTTTTGTCTTGGCCTCTCAAAGTGCCTGGGATTACAGGCGTGAGCCACTATGCCCAGCCCAATTACTCAGGCAATTGACCTGAGTTGGCTCAATTAGAGAGAAACTCTGGGAGAGACTTTCTCTCTCTCTCTCGCTCTCTCTCTCTGCCACACTTGAGCCTTATAGGACATAGGCTGGTGCCACAAGATGAGGGCCCATTTGAGGGTGAAGCCAACCCAGAGGAAGAGAGACAACAGTCACGAAGACATCATCTGGGCCACCAGATCAAGCTGTGCTGGAAGATCTCCCTTTGGACCTCTTGTCTACATTTTTTAAAAGGTCCGGGCATGGTGGCTCATACCTGTAATCCCAACACTTTGGGAGGCTGAGGCAAGCAGATCATTCAAGCTGAGAAGTTTGAGACCAGCCTGGCCATCATGGCAAAGCCCCATCTCTACAAAAAATACAAAAACTAGCCAGGCATGGTGGCATGTATGCCTATAGTCCCAGCTACTCAGGAGGCTGAGGTGGGAGGATCGTTAGAGCTGGGGTAGATTGAGGCTGCAGCGAGCTATGATCTCACCCCAGCCTGGGCGGCAGAGTGAGACTCTATCTCAAGAAATAAATAAGTAATATACAAAGACAGACAGAAAGAAAACAATCCCTTTCTGCTTAGGGTAGTTTGTATGGGGTTTTCTGCCATGTTCAGGACCTGCCCTCAAAGAGTTAACTCCAGCAAATAAGGAAATCTTAGCTCTGCATACTTAATACTCCCCAGCTGAAACAAATTCATTTGTGTTTCCACTACTTTTTACTGCTAACAATATAAGCCTTTTATCAAAAATTGCTTACAGTAAAAATGATTAACTTTACTCTGAGTGCTCAAAATATTTTCAGAGATGCATCAGAAAGAATTTCCAAGTGAAGTTTGCAATGTAGCCACTGAGCCAGCTCTGTTTAATATAGCAGTTCAATTAAATTCTAATTAAATTCTGATCGCTCGTGTTCCAATTAACCTAATCCAAAGGCATGGCTGAATGTCATGGAATTCCTTAAGAACATCAACCTAACTGTAAGGTTTAATCTTCATAATGCTATTTACACATCTCAGACTTAATTTGTTCCAGTGGAATGCAATGCAGGTCACGGCAGAGCAGAAATGGTACTGTGGCCTTTTAACTAGACTTCAGTCTAAAAACACTTGCACAGTTAACAATTGCACAGTTGATTTCCTGCCTTACAACCTTTTCCCCTTCCAACTCTTATAGAGTGTAGCCAGCCCAGGGGCACTCAGGAAAGCAGCTATAACCATAATCGGAAGATCAGAAAGGTCAATGTCAATGCAGATTCAATAAGGAGAAGGCAAGTCTTTGTACAAATTCTACTCCCACGTATTTTGATCTCAGGATCAAAATTATTTGCACACCTAGCTTCAAAGCCATGCCTCTGAGAAACCAAGGGATCTGGAGCACTCCCTTCAAGGCCTGCTCTCTGCTTGGAGAAGGCATGCCAAGCCCTGTGTTACAGGAAGCTACCGGCAGAGGCTTGATGACATGCCTGTCCTGATCCATCTGGCTACTCCTGCCTAAAACTGAATTTATTCTTTCTCTCATCGCCTACCTGGACCCCATCTCTCTTCCCTCTGGCTTTGCACTTGCTCGCATTTGCCTCCCTCCTTCAAGCACAATTTTAAAATTTATTTTTATTTATTTATCTCTTTTAGAGACAGGGTCTCGCTCTGTCACCCAAGCTGGAGTGCAGTGGTGTGATCATAGCTTACTGCAGCCTCAAACTCTTGGGCTCAAGCAATCCTCTCACCTCAGCCTCCCGAGTAGCTGGGACTATAGGCACATGGCATTATGCCTGAATAATTTCTATTTTTTGTAGAGATACGGTCTTGCTATATTGCCCAGGCTGGTCTCCAACTCCTGATCTCAAGTGATCCACCTACGTTGGCCTCCCAAAGTGTGGGATAATGGGTGTGAACCACTGTGCTTGGCCAAGCACAATTCTTAATAACGATGGCTCCCATTACTGTGCTTGACACACTCCATCTCATTTATTCTTCCCCACACCCCTGGTGAGGTGGATACTATGATTATCACTTCCTCACTTAACAAATAAGAAAACTGAGGCTCACAGCATTTCAGGAAACTTCCTAGGGGCCCAGAGCTAGCAGAGTTGAAGGAGAGATTCAAACCCACCTAACTCCAGCAGTCCCACCTTCATCACCACACCTACCACAGCCCTCCACATTTCTGACACCACTGCTACCATTCAACTCCCCCTAAATGGCCAGTCCCTGTCCACCTCTTCCTCTCAGACTGTCTCATTTTCAGACTTCCACTTTTTCCAATTTAATTTTGTTCTAATTGTTATCTTTCACTGTAGCTGTGCCAAGCACTTAGCTGAATACTTTAAATGCATTATCTTATTAAATTCTTGGCTGGGCGCAGTGGCTCACGTCTGTAATCCCAGGACTTTGGGAGGCCAAGGCGGGTGGATCACTTGAGGTCAGGAGTTTGAGACCATCCTGGCCAACATGGTGAAACCCTGTCTCTACTAAAAACACAAAAATTAACCGTGCATGGGGGTGCATACCTATAGCCCCAGCTACTTGGGAGGCTGAGACAGGAGAGTTGCTGTCACTTCAGCCTGGGTGACAGAGCAAGACACTCCATCTCAGAAAAAAAAAAAAAAAAAATTCTCGTTAACTTAGGCCAGGCACGATGGTTCAATCCTGTAATCCCAGCACTTTGGGAGGCCAAGACGGACAGATCACTTGAGATCAGGAGTTCAAGACTAGCCTGGCCAACATGGTGAAACCCCAACTCTACTAAAAATACAAAAACTAGCTGGGCATGGTGGTGCACGCCTGTAGTCTTAGCTATTTGTGAGGCTGAGGCAGGAGAATCCCTTGAACCAGGGAGGTGGAGGTTGCAGTGAGCCAGGATCACGCCACTGCACTCCAGCCTGGGCCACAGTACGAGACTCCGTCACACAGACACACACAAAAATCATAAACTCCTTTATCTGAAGCAATTACTATTATTATTTATGTTTTACAGAGGAAGAGACTGAGGCTTAGAAAGATTAAAATCACAAGGTCACAATACTAGCAAGGTCTGGGGTCACGCATCTAGAAAGAGGTGGAACGAGGCCCTATACTCAGTGAAAATGGCTCCAAATTCTATACTAAATCATTAAGCTTCCATTACACTGTAGTGCCTCCCACACAACAATAACTACTTAATCATTCGGCTTCCTTTATACTATACTGCCTCCCACATAACAGCTATGACTACGAAAATACGGCTAGTTCCAGGACTTCAAAGCATGAATAGGCAAACTTTTTCTTTTTTGTTTTTTTTTTCCTTTTTGAAATAGGATTTCACCCTGTTGCCCAGGCTGGAGTGCAGTGCTGCAATCATAGCTCACTGCAGCTTTGACCTCTCAGGCTCAGTGGATTCTCCCACCTCAGCCTTCGGAGTACCTGGGACTACAGGCGCACATCATGGTGCCCAGCAAATTGTGTAAATTTAATTTTTGTAGAGACGGGGTTTCACCATGTTGCCCAAGCTGGTCTTGAATTCCTGGGCTCAGGCGATGCTCCTGCCTCAGCTTCCTAAAGTGCTGGGGTTACACATCTGAGCCACCATGCCTGGCCAAACTTTTTCTTAAAGGGTCAGATAGTAAACACAGGCTCATGTCACAACGATTCAACTCTGCCATTGTAGTGAAAAAGTTGTTACAGGTAATAGGTAAAGGAGCAGGCATAGCTGTGTTCCAATGAAATTTCATTTACAAAAACAGGTAGCTGACGTGTGTAGTTGGAAGGTGTCAGCTTCAGAACGTTATGAATAACTGAGAGATGATCTTTCATATGGAATCATGGAAAAATCCACAGTACTTGATTTCTGACACTGAAGTCTGATTTTAAGAAAGCTCTGCTTCATCTCTCTTCACTATTTCCTGGATAACCATTTATGATTCTAAGGGGTTAACATTTGAAACATCTTTGGATCTGGGACTAGTTTGTGACCTGGTTTTTCCTGTTCCTAAACAGTAGTAGGAGAAATGCAGTTCTCTAAACAACCAAGAGAGTCAATGATTTACTTTAAGATACGTTCTTTCAAAAAAACCTCATTTTCATTCTTTTTTAAAATGGCTTCCTTCTTTAGACATAAATTCTCAAGAGAAAGCTGGGATACTTGCAGGGCTGGTTTTTTTTGTTTGTTTGTTTGTTTGTTTTTTTCCATTACAGGCTGTGATTCTAGCAGTTCCTTAACTCTGGGAGGTGTCTTTATATTACATTCTCAGATTCTAAGCTCATCATTATTTCCAAGAGTTATGTTTTGATTTTTACTAATACCTATCATTTAAAAAAGGTACCAGTATTTTCAGAATGACAAGGAGAGTCCATCCTTGGCCATCTATCTGTAATGTCCAGAATGCAGTAAGAGAATTACACCCTCCATTTGCTCATGTAACAACTGGTCAACCAGAAGAGGCCATGGGGAATAGCACTCCTTTACAGACTGGCTGTTTTCCAAGAGAAACGCTAATAGGATTAACAACAGTGAATGTGTATTGAGTGTTTTCTATGTGCCAGACACTCTTAAATTTTACTTAACTCATTTATCCTCACAACAAGGACGTATTACTACAATGTATTATAGGTAATTCATATTTTACAGATCAGAAAATGAGGGCACAGAGATGTTAAATACCTTGCCCAAAGTCACTGAGTAAATGGAAGGATAAGAATTTACCTGGGTTCAGTGGCTCATGCCTGTAATTCCAGCACTTTGGGAGGGAGAGGTGGGCGGATCACCTAAAGTCAGGAGTTTCAGACTGGCCTGGCCAACATGGTGAAACGCTGTCTTTACTAAAAGCACAAAAAATAGCTGGGACTGGTGGCGCACGCCTGTAATCCCAGCTATTCGGGAGGCTGAGGCACCAGAATTGCTTGAATCCGGGAGGTGGAGGTTGCAGTGAGCCGTGATCACACCACTGCACTCCAGCCTAGGCAACAGAGTAAGACTCTGACTGAAAAAAAAAAAAAAAAGAATTTGAGCCCAAATGGTTGAACTCCAGAAAAAGCCCCTTCACACATTAGCTCATTTTATCTTTCCTGAAGTCACCAGGCTGGAGCCAGCAGTCACAGCTGCCAACTGTGGCCCGGTCCATATTATTTCTAATGCAATGTATACGGTAAGTTGCAAAAAGGGCCACCATTCTCCGCCCTTCCTGCACTTTGCAGTGTGACTTTATAGCTCTTCCCATCAAGAAGTGGAATCTATAAAAGGGAACGAACTCATGTATTTTGCAGCAACATGGATGGAACTGGGGGGCATTATCTTAAGTGAAACAAGCCAGACACAGAAAGTAAAATATCGCATGTTCTTATTCATAAGTGGGTGCTAAAACCTGTATATACACACATGGAGAGAGCGGAATGACAGACAATGAAGACTCAGAAGGGTGAAGGGGTGGAAGAAGGGTGATGATGACAAACTACTTATTGGGTACAATGTGTGTTATTTGGGAGACAGATACCCTAAAGCCCTGACTTGGCCACTATGCAATCTATGCATGTATTTATACCCCATACATTTACTTAAAAAAAAAAAGGAATCTGTTTCCTAACTCTATGGATCTAGGCTGGCCTTGTGACTTGCTTTGGCCACTCTAATGTGTGAAAGTGACACTAGGTCAGTTCCAAACCTCAGGCTTAAGAGGCCTTGACGCGTCTAATTGAATTGAAGCAACCCTGCCTGGCTGCCATATGAACAACCTAGGGTTAATCTGATAGAGGATGAGAGACCACATGGAACAGCTCATCCCAGTTGAGGCCATCCTAAACCAGCCAGCATCTAGCCCACCCAGTAGCTGCCAAAGACACATGAATGAACCCAGCCAAGGCCAGAAGAAACTCCCAGCTAAATCTAGCCCAAGTTGCTAACTTGCAGAAAAGTGAGCTAAATAAATGGTTTTAATTTTTTTTTTTTGGTAGAGATAGGGGTCTTGCTATGTTGCCCAAGCTGGTCTTGAACTCCTGAGCTCAATGATCCTCCTGCCTCGGCCTCTCAAATTGCTGGGATTACAGCCATGAGCCACGATGCCTGACCAATGCTTGTAATTTTAAGCCACTAACTTTTGAGGTAGTTTGTTATATGGCAAAAAGTTAACTGATAAAGTACATAATAATCGAAATGTAATTTATGGTCAAATGATAATGTTCCCCCTATCTGGCAGTTAGTCAAGACTGCTACCACAGCCATCTGGCATAAAGCCATGCCCCTCAAAGCCAGAGGACAAAGCTTCAGACCAGAGAAGGAAAATCCTGCCACAAAGCCACTGCCCTTCATTTTGTAAAAGAACCATGGGGTCACCCTCAGGTCAGAGCCTGCTGACTTTCTTTTCAAAGCCTTGTCCTTTGAGGATCACTTTGATTTTCAGAAACAAAAGCAAGTCGTAGCCAAGTTTGGGAAATGAAGTGATCAATGCTCTTTTGTTTAAAATAAAAAAGAGAAGAAACTTGACTATAAAGTTATAATAAGATTTTCTTGCATGGCTTACAAACTAGATCTGACAGCAATTCTAAGAGCCACAGAGGGAAATATTTTCAGCATCCACAGCCTTATCACCATGAGACACAGTAGGAATGAATGTCAGGTTGGGGATGGTTAATGGCAACAACTAAGACCTACTATTTGATAGCACAACAGGGTGGCTGTAGTCAATAAAAACTTAAGCGTACATTTTAAAATAAGTAAGAGTATATGTAATTGGACTGTTGGTAACACAAAGTTACTTAGGGGATGGAAACCCCATTCTCCATGATATTTCGCATTGCATGCCTGTAGCAAAACATCTCATGCACCCCATAAATATATATACCTACGATGTACACACAAAAATTAAAAAAAAAAAAAAGAAATGAAGCCAGACTCTTTTCTTGTTTGCTTGTTTTTTCGAGACAGAGTCTCACTCTGTCCCCCAAGCTAGATCTCTGCTCACTGCAACCTCTGCCTCCCAGGTTCAAGCTATTCTCATGCCTCAGCCTCCCAAGCAGCTGGGATTACAGGCACGTGCCACCATGCCTGGCTAATTCTTAGTAATTTTAGTAGAGAACTTGGTGGAAGTCATGTTCCAGAAGGTCTTGGCTTTGCAATTTTGCTTTGACCCTCTTGGAAAGCTGCTGGAGACCACCATGCTGTAAAGGAGCTGGTCTGGCCCACTGGAAGATGCGAGGCCACATGAAGGAGAACCGAAGTGCCCCAGCTAGCAGTCAGCACCAGGGCCCCAGACACGTAAGTGAGATAGAACTGGACCTTCCAACCCAGCCCAGTTACCAGCTGAACGCAGTCACGTGAGTGACCCCAGGAGAGAGCAGCAGAACTGCCCATTTGGCCCAGAGTCATGAGAAATAATAAATTGTTATTTTAAGCCATAAAGTTTTCACGTAGTTTATTGTACAACATAGCAATCAGGCGACTGATAAACAGGTTATATTATATCATCTAAGCATTTCATTTCAGGATAGCAAGAAGCACACTATACAACGTTATGACAAGGGAGCACTGGGCCCGATAGGGTTGACAGTCATGGAAATAATTATTTCCAACTGCTTTTAAAATAAAACCCACTTTCTTTACTGGCCCATGTGATGGTACGGCCACTGCAGGGCTGACCCTGTCAAACTCACCTCTCCTCTCTTTTGCTCACTCTGCCCCAAACATACTGGCCTCCTTTTTGTCCCTGGAATAGGTCACAGAATTTGGCAGTACTAGGTCATTAGTAAACTTGAGTTGTACCAGACATAGTGAGCATTTAGATGCCAGAGTGCCACATTAAAGAAACAATGAATGGTAAAAAGATGTAGGTGAGGTGATTCACTGAGTGTGTCAGTGAAAAGGAAAGACAGAAAGAAAATAACCTAGACGAGGCAGCAGGGTCAAATATAAGGACTTGAAAATGTTACTTAATATTAACTTCTATTTTTCCTGATTACAAAGGTAACGCATGCTCTTTCTGAAATTTTTAAATATACTCAAAATATTGGAATATGAAATACAGGAGAGCAAAGGGTTCAAACTTTCATCTCTTCCCCATCTTCCACGTGATTCTTCACTTATTGGCTAAAGAATTTAGATACTATTATCTGCATTCTGTTACCTTTGGCTTGTTGTATACATGCTGCATAAATTGCTATACACACAGGAAATGTCTGTACACTATCTATTGTTGGCCACATATGTACTTCCACCAGCTATTTGTACAAAGCCATCATTGCCCGTTATTTATCTTTCACAGAGTATATTTAACACAATATAAAATACTGCTAGCACCCAGCTAATTTCACAGCAAAACTAGAAGGCCATTGGCTTTATCTGTAGATTGTTACTCTAATGCCATACAGATGCCACTTAAAAAATCTCAATTACTTTTTTTACATGATTGAAAATGACCATTTGAGAAAGGGTTAAATAAATCTATTTCATTTGTTAAATTCGTATCATGAAATGTGCAGGGTCTTGATCTAATTCTTAGGCTGAGATAATTCATGGAAATCATGTGCTTAAGGTTTATTCTCCCAATTGTAATCTCCACCAAAAATTAAGGATTAGAGAAATACCTGCCTATTAAATGTGCTGAATTTTATACTGAGCATTTAAAATAGAGTTAAATATCTAAAGATGGGTCAGGTGCACTGGCTTGTCCCTGTAATCTCAGGACTTTGGGAAACCAAGGCAGGAGGACCAGTTGAGCTCAGGAGTTTGAGACCAGCCTGGGCAACACAGTGAGATCCCATCTCTAAAAATAAAAATGAAAATAATTTTTAAAATGAAAAAATATACTACTTGTGTGCTTAAAGAAGAAAAAATAAGTAGGAACAAACTGTTTGGTTAGAAACTATATTAAGTTCATAATATTTAAAATGACATATATATATACATGAACCAGAAGATGAGTGACTCAAAATCAAAACAATCAAGCTTGCACAGCTTTTGGGGAACAGGCCTGGGTTGAAAAGGTCTGCCTGATTCCAGAGGCTGGAATCAAGGAATTCCTGAACCAAGTACCATACGATGCCTCAATTCATGTGTGCAGACGCACCTACACCTATACACACACCCACACACACCACACATCACACAATAGATGTGTGTGTAACTGGCCAAATGCTCTATGGCTTAGTAATTAGGTGCCAGCTCTTGCTGCTTCTCTGTCTGCTCTGTTCCCCCTGGTTTTCCTTGGAGTTTCATGGTACTGGCAGGACAGCCTAAATAAAAGGCTTGCTGACTTTTCACTCCTCTTCTCCACAGCCTCCAGACCCATCTTTCATGGCAGAATCTGGCCTCTGCTTTCAGCAAGCTGTGAGACTGACCATCAGAGTGGAGCAGTGGTCAAACTCTTAGACTCTGGAACCATTTTTGGTTTGAGTCTTGGCTCTGCCACTTTTTAGTTGTGTACTTGAGCTTCTTGGTTAGACCTGGTGCTGTACAACCCTGATCTGTAAGACGATGATAATAGCACCCATCTCCAAAGATTGTTGGGAGGATTAAATGAGTGACTTCAGGTAAAGTGCTTAGAATAACATCTGGCACAAAGTAAGGCTCAAAAAGTGCTGGCAACTACTATTCTTGAATCCTAGCCTCTTGCTCTGGCTCTCCATTGTCTATGAATGAGGCTCCTTCAATTTGAGGAGCTCCTTGCCCAGCTCCAGTTCCAGGGAGCCTAGCAGACTTAGGCAGTCTCCCCATTGTCTACCTCCCTCCAGAGGCAGTAGATCCAGACACTGCAGGTTTAGTTAATAAATTACCTCCTGTGTGTACTAGCTATGGCAAACTGGATAAAGGTCACAGTCCTCCATAGAGTGCTCATGCAGCTTAATTACGATCTTAAAAGTAGACCCTGACTTTTACTTTTTAATTTTTTGAGGCAGAATCTCACTCTGTCACCCAGGCTGGAGTGCAGTGGCATGATGTCAGCTCACTGTAACCTTTGCAACCTGAGTTCAAGCGATTTTCCTGTCTCAGCCTCTCGAGTAGCTGGAATTACAGGCATGTGCCACCATGCCCAACTAATTTTTTTGTATTCTTAGTAGAGGCGGGGTTTTGCCACGTTGGCCATGGTGGGCTCGAACTCCCGACCTCAAGTGATCCACCTGCCTCGGCCTCCCAAAGTGCAGGGATTACAGGCATGAGCCACTGCGCCTGGCCAGCCCTGACTTTTGAGAATCCATATTCATTCATTTATCCAATAAATACTCATTGAGTTCCTATTATGTTCCAGGCACTGTGGGGGCTACGTCATAGAAAAAAAATAAACAGAAAAATAATGAAGTCAAGTATAAATAACTAGACATCAGCAGTTTAAGGGCAAAACGCAGATCAGCAAGTATTTTTGAGCAACTTAATATAAATGCTATTTCAAGATATAATTTGAATGGCCCCAATCACCAATGAATTACGCTGCTGTGTAAGAGCCATTTGGATGCAAGTTCAGTTGTGGGTGACAGATAAGAATGCCCCAGTTATGTAATTTTGGTTGGAGGCCAGTCATCATTCAGTTTAAGCATCTATTCCCAATGACAGGATGTGAGGAACAGCCGAATCAAGAAAATGCGAATCTGTTGTGCAGATCTGGATAACGGGAGTTCCACTTGAGTCTGACAAATGTTGAAATGGCACTAATGTGATTTTTAAGCCTTCGAAAATAACCCACAAAAGACTACATGACCGGGGGGCGGGGAGGGGGAACATGGAGGGAATCAGATTTAATTTAAAAATCCTAAGTCAGGAAATGAAGAAAGTTAATAGTAATTTACCCACCTTGCATATTTGTAGCATTCAAAATACTGAATTTCCTGGCAAAGCGTGAGAAGCAGAGGAGTCCTTGGGTCTGGGAGTATCATTCCCCTCTTCCACCCAATGACAGGAGCAGGTCTGCCGTCCTTTTAACAGTTGAGGAAACTGAGGCTCACGAATTACTTAGGGCCACGCTGCAAGGAAGCGGTCTAGTAGGATTTTGAACTCCAGTGTGCCTGACTTTCAAGCTTCTCCACTTTTACAAGTGAACAGGTTTGTGGTTGTGTTTGTTGTTTTTCAGACTCAGTCTCATTCTGTCACCCAGGCTGGACTGCAGTGGTGAGATCTCGGCTCACTGCAACCTCTGCCTCCCAGGTTCAAGCAAGTCTCCTGCCTCAGCCTCCCAAGTAGCTGAAATTACAGGTGCCTGCCACCATGCCTGGCTAATTTTGGTATTTTCAGTAGAGACGGGATTTCACCATGTTGCCCAGGCTGGTCTCGAACTCCTGGGCACAAGCAATCCTCCCACCTCGGCCTCCCTAAGTGGTGGGATTACAGGCATGAACCACCACGCCTGGCCACACATGAACAGCTTTAACAACCCACATTTTCTACATTCCTTTATCATTCATTATAAAATTTAAACTTTAATGCTATGTTCAAGCACCCTGGAGCATTTGACATTTAGACTGTTTTCATTTAGTCTCAGGAGTAGCTCATCTGTAGGATGTCAACAATGAAATATGAGTTGGCACAAGGATGCCTCATTAATCTCTAATAAAATTAGAAATTTATCTGGTTCTTTCAAAGCATTTTATCACTGCTTATAGGCTGGAAACTGTTTCTAGCCCCCTTGTTACAAAATTATTTATGGGCAAATATTAGATATGCAACCTTCATGTAAAATCTTAATTACTGCCTTTTTAGCTGATTTCTGTGCCCTCTGAAAGTATAAATTAGAAGAATAATGGCCAAGTAAATTAGAATAAAGGTTGCACAATGGAATATACATGCACCAAGGTCTAGAAATGAATCCCCAGCTACAGATCCACTGTAGTCATTTCTCCTTATTCATTCTTATTTCAGAGGAGTGAAAAAACAGACACAAGGGGAAGAAAAATAAAAACAACTTCAGTTTATCATTATGGCTCCTCTAGGACAGGGCCATGTCTTCTTGTGCCCTCTGTGTGACCTGGGGTCTGGCCTCATGATCTGCACACAGCAGGGCTTAATGAATGTTTGTTAAACAGAACTCAACATGGTCAACTCATCCTGCTTCACCCTGCTTGCAGATACGCTTTTTTTTTTTTAGATGGCGTCTTGCTCTGTTGCCCAGGCTGGAGTGCAGTGGCATGATCTTGGCTCACTGCAACCTCTGTCTCCCGGATTCAAGCCATTCTTCTGCCTCAGCCTCCCAAGTAGCTGTGACTACAGGCACGTGCCACCACGCCTGGCTAATTTTTGTATTTTTAGTAGAGATGGGGGTTTCACCGTGTTGCCCAGGCTGGTCTCGAACTCCTGACCTCGTGATCCATGTGCCTCAGCCTCCCAAAGGGCTGGCATTACAGGCGTGAGCCACTGCACCCAGCCAGATATTCTTTACATATATGAAAACAAAGATTATTCCACTGTGTTTATTTCACTGTTTGATCATTACATTCCATCCTTTGTTCAATCGAATAAAAGGCACAGTGCACTGAACATACTTTGGTCAACAGCAAGATAGGAAAAAGTGATACAGTTGCTGAGATGTGACTTGTGAGGCGCTCTTCCTCATTTAGCAGCAGAACAGAAGGCAGAGAGACAAAGCTATCTGACAATGGTATGGCCAGGCTAAGGGTCTGCTCTGGGACCACTCTTCAACCTAGTCTTACTCCCCTTCCACTCAGCTACACCTTGCACCTGTTTAACACCACAGGATACCTACCAACTGTATCACACCACAATGTGATACAATTTCTGATGATTATCATAGCAGTCTCCAAAACACAGGTGATGGGGAAGGTCAGTTATGAGTAGTGGACAAGAATTGAACTGTCAGGAAAAGCCAAGTGAGCAAATGAAAAACAGATACAAATTAGAAGCAGTCTACATTTGATAAGCGAAGGCAAGTAAGCAGTCTGTTCTTCAGAAAATAGCTATGAATGAAAAAAAAACAGTATCTCTGGAAGTTATTTTGAGGACAGCCTCCAACTCCCATTTACTGGGAGGGATGGAAACCCAGGCTTCAGGATCATCTGGGCCTAGGTTGGAGATGTGTGCTGTTTGTTGCTTATTAGGTGACCTTGAGTAATGCTCAACTTCTCTGCGTCCCAGGGCTATCCTTGGTAAAAAGGGGGTGATGAAAAAGAGGACCTGGTTCAGAAGGTTATTGTAAGGGTGAAACAAGGTGGTGCATAGGAAGCATTTGACCAGTGTTGATGGACAATGGGCAATAAATCAATGAGAGGGCTCCTCTGACTTTTTTTTTTTTTTTTTTTTTGAGACAGGGTCTCGTGCTGTCACCCAAGCTGGAATGCAGTGGCGCCATCATGGCTCACTGCAGACTCAACTTCCAGGGTTCAAGTGATTCTCCCACCTCAGCCTCCCAAGTAACTGGAACCACAGGCATGTGCCACCATGCCCAGCTAATTTTCGTATTTTTTGTAGAGATGGGGTTTTGCCACGTTTCCCAGGGCGGTCTCAAACTCCTAAGCTCCAGGGATCCGCCCACCTCGGCCTCCCAAGGTGCTGGGATTATAGGCATGAGCCACCACACCAGGCCTTCTCTGAATTTTGATACAATTTCTGATGATTATCATAGCAGTAGTCAAACCACAGGTGACAGGAGAGCAATTGCCTGGATTTAATCATCAGTACCTGAATCACTGACTTTATTTTACCAGCTTTTTTGTTTACAGTTCTCATCAGCAGAGTGCCCTCTCTTGCTAGTGAAAATAAGGGATCTGATCATTGTGGTCTTCCCAGGTTCAAATATGACAACCATGTCTGTAGTAGCACATCAGGAGAAAGAGTGGGGACTGAGGTCCCCAGATTTGAATTCACCAGGCCTATGTGTCAAAACTAGGATTTCCAACAAAGCAATATGAGGAAAACCTTACAACTGTGTCTTTGTTAGGTGAGAGATGTGAAGCCCCCACCTCCAGTTCCACCCACAAGGGCTACATAATGGCTGAATTGCATTTAAAAGAGGAGGGAAAACTGCATGCTGGGCTTGGCCTTGCTGAGTGGGCCATGCAAGTTGAGAGCCACAGCTGAACTGTTCAGGATCCAGGAGGGGTCTGCAGAGTGAGCACGGGGAGGGGGTTCCTGGAGGGTCAGAAATCCTTCTAGAGAGGATTAATTAAGTATTGCTTGATAAGTGCCAACAAAGGTAGGGGTCCTCTTCCCCACCTTCCCATGAGAGGACCCACAAAATAACCTTCCTTGCAAGATCACTGTGGAATTGGATGGTTTTTCTGGGAACTGGGACCAAGTCCTGAGTCAGGACTCCACATGGCCCAGGAAAAAGAGTGAAGTCACTTAGGTAGCGGGTGTAACCCACCCTATCTGGGAAGTACCTGTATCACTGAGATAAATAAGTTAACATGTATTGAGTTCTTCCTAGGTTCCAGGGACTGGCCTAAGCACTTTACATGAGCTACCTCATTTCATCAGCATGATAATCCCATGAGCAGGTGCTATGATCAGCCTCATTTTACATGGAAGGAAGTGATAATGGCTCAGAAAGATGAAATGACTTGTCCTGGGCTGTGCTGCCAGTTGGGATGGAGATGGACTTGCTCTTAACTGCTAAGCTATAAATCAAGGCCCAATTTACTAATTACTTATATAATTAATATATGAGGTGGGGGGTCAGGCTGTGCCATTGGACCCCAATTGCTCTCCCCTATCAACTAAACTCATGAAATAGATGCATATCTTCTTCCCTCACCCCTCCGGGGAATTTCTCCAGGGATGAGTCCAATAGAACAACCTTCCCAGATAGAAGGAAGCTGGGTTTTGGTCAAAGACATAGTAATAGTGATACTCCCTGGTATATAATCATGCACTCACTTATTTAACATTTATCAAGGGCCAACTCTATGTTCACCATGTGCTAGGCATTGGGTAGCATTGACTAGAGATATAAAAATAAATCAGAGAATCTGTCCTCAAGGAACTTAAAATATGGGGGGGAGACAGACATGCATAAAATTAAGTATATGTGGGCTAAGAATGTCTTAATTAAGGATGTCTTAATTTGCCATAAAATGAGGAACAGATGAAATACTCTGAAATCTGAGAGCTGGGATCAATTACTTCTAGTTTGAGCCCAGCAGGGAACTGGAAGCTTGAGAGAGAAGTTATGGAGCTGAGTTTGGAAAAACAAGTAGAAGTTAAATATGCACAGAACAGGAGCTCAGGGATTTTTTTCTAAAAAAAGCAGGAGCAGATGCACAGAGGCCGTGAGGTGGGGGCTGGTGCAGCGAACTCCGAGTGGTTCTGCTTGGGTGGAGGGTACCATCAGGAAGGGGAGCACTGCGGGGGAGGGATGGAGGGAGGAAGGAAGGAAGGAACCAATGAACAAATGAACTAAGCAGAGCCTTGAAAGCTAGGCTGAGGGCTAGTGACTTCATTATGTGGATCCACTGTTGTCAAATGGTGAACCACAGCCCAGAGGTGTATCCCAAATTCTTCCCTTCCTAAGCGTGCTACCCAAATTCTGATCAATGTCTCATCATCCATTTCTGCCTCAAGTAAAGACACAAATGTCATGGTGAGGCCTGTCAAAGGAATGTTATGCTGAGCGGATTAAGTGGCAGGCAATTAGGGGGAGGTATAATATGGAGTGATTAAGAGGCAAGTGGGGCAGGATACTGTCAAGGCATTGCTGAGGAAAAATCGAGTATTTGCTAGAACATGGGAAAACCTTATCTCCTCAGTATATGGCAGTACCAACATGGCAGTAGGCAGTTCTTCTCAGATGGGGGCCCTGTGCTGAAGGGTAACTACTTTGGTGATATCATTAACTATGGATAATTTTATAGACCTCAGGATGTGTCAAACTCATTGAGGTTTACACTGTAATTACTGCCAACTTTTTTAGTATCTTTTTTTTCTTTTTGAGACAGGGTCTTGCTCTGTTTCCAGGTTGGGGTGCAGTGGCATGATCATGGCACACTGCAGCCTCAACCTCCAGGGCTCAGCTGACCCTCCCACCTCAGCCCCCTGAGCAGATGGGACTGCAGGTATGCACCACCAGGTCTGGCTGATTTTTTTTTTTTTTTTTTTTTTTTGTAAATACTGGGTCTCACTTTGTTGCCCAGGCTGGTCTCGAACTCCTGGGCTCAGACAATTCTTCTGCCTTGGCCTCCCAAAGTGCTGGGATTATGGGCATGAGTCACTGTGCCCGGCCTTTAGTATTATTTTGAATCATTTAATCTGGATTTGAGTCCTAACTCTGCCATTCACTCTTGATCATTTTTCAGGCCTCTGTGTCCCTCCACCTTCTCCTCTGCAAAGTGCAGATAATAATAATAGAAAGAAGCTCACATGGCTGGGGAGGGCAATTGCAATAATGGAACATACAGCATTCAGCAAAGTGCCTGGCACAGAGCAAGTGCCTGGTCAACAATAAATGTTGTAATTTTACTCTCTTCATCTGGATCGTCCAAAATTCTAGAATTCAAAACAGTGCAGGGAACACATACACCCAAAGTATCCCGTGAACTACGGAAAAGAGGGAGTCTCTAAGGGTATCCACGTGGGGGTAGGCCAGCATCGGAACTCGGTTTGTACCGAGTTTACTGAGTTTTTGCCCAGTATCTACAAAAAAAAAAAAAAAAAAAATTAGCCAGGCGTGGGGGCGTGTACCCGTAGTCTCAGCGGCTCAGGAAGCTGAGGTGGGAGGATCAACTGAGCCCTGGAGGTTAAGGCTGCAGTGTGCCATGATTATACCACTGCACCCCAGCCTGAAAACAGAGCAAGACCCTGTCTCAAAAATACTAAACTAAAACTTCCCTGCAGAGAAGTTGATTCTCTGCAGTGCAATGTTAACTGTCATTTACTGAGCACTTACTGTTTTCCAAGACTCTCTGCAAGCAGTTTACATTCATGACAGTTGGCATGGAGTAGAGAGATGCCAGGGGGAACAATCAATCCAGAGTCAAGTAGGAAGTAAGCAGAGTTTTGTGGGATTTTTTTTTTTGAGTTGGGGGTCTTGCTGTTGCCCAGGCTGGAGTGCAGTGGCGTGATCATGGATCACTGCAACCTCAAACTTCGGGCCTCAAGGGATCTTCCTGCCTCAGCCTCTTGAGTAGCTGAGACTATAAGTATGCGCCACCACACCTAGCTAATTTAAAAAAAATTTTTTTTTAGAGATGGGGGTCTCACTATGTTGCCCAGTGGTCTTGAACTCCTGGCATCAAGTAATCCTCCCACCTTAGCTTCCCAAAGTGTGCGATTATAGGCATGAGCCACTGTGCCTGGCCAAGGAGAGCTTTAATCAGTGCATGTAATAAACAGAAGTTGAAGACCCAAGAAACCTGGTGGATGCCAAACTGCACAGGAGAAGGGCAGGCAGGAGGCCAAGCAAGGCGGAAAAGCTCTCCGGAGTCCAAGTGGCCAGACAGATGGTAGCGCATGTATGTGCACAACTAGATGGTGTAGCTGGAACGGGGTAAGTGACCCCAAACACAGGCTTTCCCTCCCGAAGAGGTCATCTGGAGAACAACTTGATGGTACCAAGATAATGAGCTATCATCTGATAATAATGATTGAGAATCTTAAAATAAAGAAATCCTGCCAAATAACTGACCTCAAAACACTTTTCTTTCTTCGCTTGGTGAAGCAGGCTAGCCATTCCGGGAAGCAGAACAGGAAAGATGAAAGTTTCCAAATATTCTTTGGGAGAACCTAAAACAAGCAAACAAAAATTCCCACTGAAAATCCCCACTGGCCCAAGCTAATCTGGGAGAAATGTTTACTTTTGAGCCAGAAAAAGGTACTGTCCATTCAATCACATGATCTTGGATGTTACATTTTGCTCCAGACTGCAGAGCTGGGCTGTATAACTAAAGCAACTTAAAATGTCCCTCTGAGCTTCTACAGTCTGGTGAAGATGTCGGAAGTAGGCCGGGCGCGGTGGCTCAAGCCTGTAATCCCAGCCCTTTGGGAGGCCGAGACGGGCGGATCACGAGAAGACCATCCTGGCTAACATGGTGAGACCCTGTCTCTACTAAAAAATACAAAAAACTAGCCGGGCGAGGTGGTGGGTGCCTGTAGTCCCAGCTACTCGGGAGGCTGAGGCAGGAGAATGGCGTAAACTCGGGAGGCGGAGCTTGCAGTGAGCTGAGATCCGGCCACTGCACTCCAGCCCGGGCGACGGAGCGAGACTCCGTCTCCAAAAAAAAAAAAAAAAAAGATGTCGGAAGTATCCTACATAAGGCCAGGTCCACCAGCTTGTTATGGCCCCAAGCCAGGAATATCAAGGGGGCCAGTGTGGCCGGATGGACAAAAACAAGGGGAATGTGGTAGGAATTGGGACCAGAGAGGAATTGGGAGTGAGAGTATAATGGGTAAGGTCTTATGATCACAGTAATAAAGGCAGTCATTAGCCAAGGCCCAAGGCATGCAGAAGGCAGAACAAACCAGTATGAGAGGGTCTGGTACTACCCAGGGCCCAAGGAACTATGACTCAGATCTGCAGTCTACACCTCCGGCTTTCACACACAAAGTAGGGAAGCATGATGATGTTTTCTTCTACTTTTTACTTTTTTTTTGAGAGAGAGTCTCACTCTGTGGCCCAGGCTGGAGTGCAGTGGTGCGATCATAGCTCACTGTATCCTGGATCTCTCAGGCTCAAGCAATCTTCCCACCTTAGCCTCCCAAGTAGCTGCAAGTACCTGCCACCACGCACAGCTAATTTTTTTTTTTTCTCTCACTCTGTTGCCCAGGGTAGAACGCAGTGGCACAATCTCACCTCTCTGCAACCTCCGCTTCCCAAGTGTGATTGATTCTCCTGCCTCAGCCTCCCAGGTAGCTAGGGTTACAGGTATGCACCACCAAACCTGGCTATTTTTTTTTTTTTTTTGAGATGGAGTCTTGCTCTGTTGCCCACGCTGGAGTGCAGTGGCATGATCTCAGCTCATTGCAACCTCCACCTCCCAGGTTCAAGTGATTCTCCTGCCACCACACCCGGCTAATTTTTGTATTTTTAGTAGAGACAGGGTTTCACCATGTTGGCCAGGCTGGTCTCAAATTCCTGACCTCAAGAGATCCTCTCGCCTCAGCCTCCCAAAGTGCTGGGATTATAGGCATGAGCCACTGCATCCGGTCATAATTTTTTTTTTTTAATTTTTTGTAGACACGTAGAGATGGTGTCTCCCTGGGTTCAAGTAATCCTCCTGCCCTGGTCTCTCAAAGTGCTGATACCACAGGCATGAGCCATCACAGCCGACTACATTTGTTTACTGCTCTCTTTTCCTACTTTTTATTGAATGTAAAATCAAAGTACAGTTTTTGTTACTTATTATCTTAATTACATTTGTAACCTTAAAGGTAAATCAGTGAAATAAAGGACATTCTCTTAAAAATAAAATAAGAACACATTCTTTCTTATGTATGTGGTCTCCCTGAAGTCTATCTGTCCGCCTCCATACCCACTCTGTGGTTCTGCAATGTTAAAAGCCCCAAATTATAAAAGATGGCATCTCTCTTACTCACATGTTTTTGGGTTGACTGTTTCTGATTTATCTTGAGGACAGGGTGTATGTGAGATCATGGTGAAATGGGAAACCGGAAAATAGTGCTCTGCACTGAAGCCATGAAAAAGCATTTCCTCTACTGGCGCAACCTGGAGGCAGACAGGGGAGGGGAGGCAATTCATTCAAACAGCTTAAATAATTGTATTTTCTTGTATAACCTTATGAAGGAATAAAATTCTACATCAGACTTTAAGGTTCAAGGGGGTACACTGAGCACAGATCTTTGTCTCCCTTCCCTCCTGAGACACCTATAAACGACAAGGCATAACCCCTGATAGAGAAGGACCATCTGTGGATGAGAGATTGGTAAACATATCCAAAATACCAGGGATGAAGCCTCACTCAAGAAGCAAGAAGCTCACACCTGTAATCCCAGCACTTTGGGAGGCCGAGACAGGAGGATCACCTGAGGTCAGAAGTTCAAAACCAGCCTGGCCAACATGGTGAAACCCCGTTTCTAATAAAAATACAAAAAAGTAGCCTGTAAAAGTAGCCTGTGGTGGTGGGTGCCTGTAATCCCAGCTACTTGGAAGGCTGAGGGGGTAGAACTGCTTGAACTCAGGAGATGGAGGCTGCAGTGAACTGAGATCGCACCATTGCACCCCAGACTGGGCAACAAGAGTGAAAGTCCATCTCAAAAAAAAAAGCAGCAGCAGCAGCAAGATTGGAAGTAACAGTCATAGGAGGAGGCTGCCCCAGAATATAGATGTCCATCTTCCCATCAGATCCCAAAGGGACTAAACACTTAAGTTGACAGGCACTGCACAGGGTGGGAAACAAGAATGGAACGATACACGACGAGGCTGGGTGGAAATCCGGCTGGGCTAACTTGGCCTGCTGCCCACACTCCCCTCAGGCTTCTTTCTGTTCCCTGAATATCATAAAGCTGTGTTCACACCAGTAGGATCTCCAGCTCGCTCTCCTCTCCAGGAACTCTTCTGTAAACCAATGAAACTGCCTGAAAAGGAGTAGAACACTTAGAACCACTTAGGGCACCATGATGGTAGGAAAAGAAAAAAAAAAATTGGGCTGGGCGTGGTGGCTCATGCCTGTGATTCCAGCACTTTGGAAGGCCAAGGAGGGCAGATGGCCTGAGCCTAGGAGTTCGAGACCAGCCTGGGCAACATAGTGAGACCTCATCTCTACTAAAATTAAAAAATAATTAGCTGGCAGTGGTGGCATACAGCTGTAGTTCCAGCACTTTGGGAGGAAGAGGCGGGAAGATCGCTGGAGCCCGGGACGTGCGCTACTGCACTCCGGCCTGATGACAGAGTGAGACCCTGTCTCAAAAACAAAGAAAAAAAATGGATTTAGAGACCCCCCCAATGCCACCCAATCCCAAAATACTGACTTTCTGCCTGTTCACTCTGAAGAACAGTCAGCCAGTGGACAACCACCCTTCATGAGCACCCAGTCAGTGTTTTGCTACTCATAGAAGAGACCCATCCAGAAAACAAACCCACATGTACAGCAGTAGGAGAAAACCACACCAGCCATGACACTGTGATGGTTAATTTTCAGTGTCAACTTGACTGGAGTAAGGGATACCTAGGTAACTAGCAGAGCATTATGTCTAGGTATGTCTGCAAGCGTTTTCTGGAAGAAACTGATGTATATGTTGGTGGATTGAGAGGCGATCCATCCTCAATGTGGGCAGGCACCATTGGATTGGCTGAGGGCCTGGAAGAAACAAAAAGTTGAGGAAAGCTGAATTCTTGCTCTCTTCTGGAGCCAGGACGCCCTTCTTCTGCCCGCGCACCTCAGAACTCCAGGGCTTTTAGACTCCAGGGTTCTCATCAGTGGTCCCTGGGGGCTCTCAGAGGCTAATTAAGTCCAACTAGATTTCCATGTAACCCTGTCATATATCATAAACAGAGGCTCTCAGAGTGGCAGTTACACTGTTGTTTCTTCCTGGCTCTGAGGCTTTTGGATTTGGACTGAGTCACTCTACCAGCTTCCCTGGTTCTCCAGCTTGCAGACAGCCTAATGTGGGACTTCTCAGCCTCCATAATCATGTGGGCCAATTACCCCAGTAAATCCCCTCTCATATATGTATCTCTCTATATATCCTACTGATTCTGTCTCTCTGGAGAACCCTAATATACCAGCTATACAGAAAAATCCACTCAGGACCATTGTACATTTTAAATAAACAATCAAATCTCTTTATACAGGTCAAGAAGATCATAGCACAAAAGACAAAGTTAAACATCTATTGTCAAAACAGCTGACCCTGGAAGAAGCACAGAGAATTCAGGGAAGAGAACTGTGATTTGTATCAGCAGAGAAATCTGAAAAAGAATTGCATCCATAAAGCAAAAACAGGATGTTAGGAGAAAAAGAACAATCACAGAATAAAGTTTTTAGACACAACGTCTCTGTCAGAGGCAGCTGCAGTGATGGAAGTTACTAGAAGTCGAGAAACAGGTTTTGATTCCATCCGTGTTACTGTGCTCAAGTCCCTTCATCTCTCAGAGCCTTGCTTTTTAAAAAATTCAAACTCCATCAAGCTCCTATCTAATTCCAAGGTAGACTTCATGAGGGCCTCTCTTCCTGGTTGCCCTGTCATTAGCCCTCTCTCCTTAGCACAGTCTTCATCTTGTCTACCCTGGTATGCAGAGAAACTTGGTCTATCTGCAACTGTCCCTCACATGGACATGGTGTTAGATCCACTGCAAAGGCTCTTCTCATCCAGGATCTCATGTGAGCACCACAAAAGCCCTGTTAGTTAGTCGAGGATTATCTGTCCCATTTAATAAATACAGAAATCTGGCTGCGCACAGTGGCTCACGTCTGTAATCCCAACACTTTGGGAGCCCGAGGCAGGCAGATCACTTGAAGTCAGGAGTTTGAGGCCAGCCTGGACAACATGGTGAAACCCCATCTCAACAAAAAAATCCCCAGCACGGTGGCGGGTGCCTGTAGTCCCAGCTACTAAGGTTGCAGTTAGCTGAGATTGTGCCACTGCACTCCAACCTGGGCGACAGGGCAAGAGCCTGTCTCAAAAAATAGATTAGATAGATAAGATAGATAATAGATAGACAGACAAATAGATAGACAGATAGATGCTGAAACTAACGCTCAAAGAGGTTATGTGATGCCCTCTAAGTCACATTGTTAGTATTAGAGCTGGGGTTGGCCCCAAGTTTCTGGTTCTCACTCCAATGCCTTCCCTTTTCCACCTCCTGAACTCAGTGACACTGTGTGACATTCACAGGCCATCAGTGCTATTCTCATTTAAGAGCTTCTTGCTTAGGTTGAGGCCTGGGTAATACTTACAGTAATCACAGGTTCCTGTTTGACTTTATATCCTTCTGGAAAGGGAGGCTGCTCAGCTTCATACTCTAAAGGAAAGGGGAAAAAAAATCCTCAATTCCATACTTCACTGCAGTT
This sequence comes from Trachypithecus francoisi, assembly GCF_009764315.1. Taxonomy (NCBI): domain Eukaryota; kingdom Metazoa; phylum Chordata; class Mammalia; order Primates; family Cercopithecidae; genus Trachypithecus; species Trachypithecus francoisi. Next base: position 78,867,882 of record NW_022681455.1, read on the forward strand.
TCTGATGTAATTTCCTTTTCTCTGAATAAAACATTCTTAAATTTTATTTTGGCTGGTGGTGTACAGAAATGAAAAAACAACTGGCCATAACAGGTTAACATTTAATGCAATTTAAAGTTAACATTTAATGGTATTTAAAATCAGCAAGAGGCTGGGTGTGGTGGCTCACACCTGTAATCCCAGTACCTTGAGAGGCTGAGGTGAGTGGATCACGAGGTAGAGGAGATCGAGACCATCCTGGCGAACATGGTGAAACCCCATCTGTACTGAAAATACAAAAAAACTAGCAGGGCGTGGTGGCGGGCGCCTGTAGTCCCAACTTCTAGGGAGGCTGAGGCAGCAGAATGGCATTAACCCAGGAGGCAGCGGAGCTTGCAGTGAGCGGAGATCACGCCACTGTACTCCAGCCTGGGCGACAGAGCGAGACTCCGTCTCAAAAAAAAAAAAAAAAGACTTTATATAAGAGTCTGAGACTCTTTTTCTTAGAGGACACAACTTCAGATTTTGCCAACATGATGGAAACTATTAGGAATCAAGGGAGGAAAAGAACACAGAGGTTGGTTAAGGGAAGACACTGAGAGCACATGCAGAAGAGAGGCTGACGGCTGGGCACGGTGGCTCACGCCTGTAATCCTAGCATTTTGGGAGGCCGAGGAGGGTGGATCACTAGGTCAGGAGTTCGAGATCAGCCTAACCAACAGGGTAAAACCCCATCTCTATTAAAAATACAAAAATTAGCTGGGCGTGGTGGTGTGTGCCTGTAATCCCAGCTACCTGGGAGGCTGAGGCAGAAGAATTGCTTGAACCCAGGAGGTGGCAGTAAGCTGAGCTTGCACCACTGCACTCCAGTCTGAACAACAGGGTGAGACTCTGTCTCAAAAAAAAAAAAAAAATTAGCCAGGTGTGGTGCCGGGTACCTGTAATCCCAGCTACTCAGGAGGCTGAGGCAGGAGAATCACTTGAAACCTGGAGGCAGAGGTTTCAGTGAGCGACAGAGTGAGACTCTGTTTCAAAAAAAAAAAAACAGTCCACATAAGTTCTACAGGGTTGCAACAACTATGACTGACAGAGGAACAGAAAATGCTCATGGCCAGTATTAGTTACATCCCTAAAGCAAAGACTGATAAAAATATTTCTGGAAAGGTCAATGTTGTCAAGGCAATTGCACAGTCACGTACAGTCATGAGGAAAAATTAATTTGTGGGCAAGATGGTATTGAGGGCATACAGTCGTATGGACACAAGTTTTATATGGTTACCTAGTTAATTATCAGATAGTACAGCATTTCCTCCACTTCTCAACATATATATATATTTTTAACTCCTAAGCATCAGGCAACAAGACAAGAATGTCAGGTTGCAGGTTAAAAGCAATTTATTTCTCAATACCAACTGTATTTGTTTTCTATTATTGTGTAACAAATTAGCACAAATCATTGACATAAAGGAACGCACATGGCCGGGCGTGGTGGCTCAAGCCTGTAATCCCAGCACTTTGGGAGGCCGAGACGGGCGGATCACGAGGTCAGGAGATCGAGACCATCCTGGCGAACACGGTGAAACCCCGTCTCTACTAAAAAATACAAAAAACTAGCCGGGCGCGGTGACGGGCGCCTGTAGTCCCAGCTACTCGGGAGGCTGAGGCAGGAGAATGGCGTAAACCCGGGAGGCGGAGCTTGCAGTGAGCTGAGATCCGGCCACTGCACTCCAGCCTGGGTGACAGAGCGAGACTCCGTCTCAAAAAAAAAAAAAAAAAAAAGGAACGCACATTTATTATCTCACAATTCCCTGGAGTCAGGAGTCCAAGAATGGATCAGGGTTTTATCAGGCTGAATTCAAGGTATCAGCCAAAGCTGTGATCTCTGAGGGTTGGGATACTTTTCCAAGCTCATTGGTTGTTCATAGAATTTCAGCTTTGATAGAATTTTAGTTTCTTGGCCGGGCATGGTGGCTCAGACCTGTAATCCCAGCACTTTGGGAGGCCAAGGTGGGTGGATCACTTGAGGTCAGGAGTTTGAGACCAGAATGGTCAACATGGTGAAACCCCATCTCTACTAAAAATACAAAAATTAGCTGGATGTGATGGCTGGCTGGCACCTGTAATCCCAGCTACTTGAGAGGCTGAGGCACAAGAATCACTTGAACCCGGGTGGTGGAGGTTGCAGTGAGCCAAGATCTCACCATTGCACTACAGCCTGGGTGACAGAGCGAAGACTCTGTCTCAAAAGTATAAAAAAGAATTTTAGTTTCTTGTGGTTGAGGTCTGAGGTCCTTGCTATCTTCTGGTTGTCAGCTGGGGACCCTCTCAGCTCTTAGAAGGCACTCTCAGGTTCTTGCCATGGGTGATGCACAACTTGGTTGCCACTACTTCAAGGGCAGCAGGAGAATCTCTTCTGCTTGAATCTGACTTCTGACTTCTTTTAAAGGCTCACCTGATTAGGTCAGGCCCAGCTACAATAATCTCCCTAAATTAAAGCCAGTTGATTAAAAGCTTTAACCATATCTGGAAAATCTTCTGAGAGCCACATCTAGGTTAGCATTTGATTGAATAACTGAGGTGTGTTCACGAGGTGGCAAGAAACTTGGGGGCTATCTTAGAATTCTGCCTATCATACCAGCCGCAGCTCTACCTTTTTTTCCCTCTCCGGCAAGCATGTAACTTCACCCTTCTTCCCCAGCTGCCTTGGGAACCACTGATATACTGGAAACTGTTTATTTGGGCTTAAAATGTATACATTTATACTTCTGTTTGATTACAAAAGCAAGATATACTTTTTTTTTTTTTTTTGAGACGGAGTCTCGCTCTCGCCCTGGCTGGAGTGCAGTGGCCGGATCTCAGCTCACTGCAAGCTCTGCCTCCCGGGTTTATGCCATTCTCCTGCCTCAGCCTCCGGAGTAGCTGGGACTACAGGCGCCCGCCACCTCGCCCGGCTAGTTTTTTGTGTTTTTTAGTAGAGACGGGGTTTCACCGTGTTAGCCAGGATGGTCTCGATCTCCTGACCTTGTGATCCGCCCGTCTCGGCCTCCCAAAGTGCTGGGATTACAGGCTTGAGCCACCGCGCCCGGCCAAGACATACTTATTGAAAGAAAATTTCAAATAACACAGGGATGTCTTATGTAGAGTGTAACAGTCACACTTAGTCCTATTGCAATCCTAAAACCATTGTTAGATATGGCATAGAGCCAACCAAATCTTTTTTTTTTTTTTTTTGGCAGGGGGGTGGGGGCGGCAACAAAGTGTCGCTCTGTTGCCCAGGCTGGAGTGCAGTGGCGTGATCTTGGCTCACTGCAACCTCTGCTTCCTGGGTTCAAGCAATTCTCCTGCCTCAGTTTCCTGAGTAGCTGGGACTCAGGAAACTCAGTAGCTACTCACATTCTGCCATGCCAGACAAATTTTTAGTATTTTAGTAGAGATGGGGATTCACTGGGTTGCCCAGGCTGGTCTCGAACTCCTGAGCTCAGGCAATCTGCCCACCTTGGCCTCCCAGTGGTAGGATTCCAATGTATTTACTAATATATGTATATAATACACAATACATTTGTTTACTTTCAATTTCCCAGGCTAGGTCAAACTGCCCATGCATAGAACCACATAACACTGTGTCCTTTTTCTTCACAACTCATATTAGTTTGTGCCTTATTTGAAATTTATAAAAATTAGTGACTATCTTGTATTTTTTCTTTTTTTTTTCTAGACCGAGTCTTGCTCTGTTGCCCAGGCTGGAGTGCAGTGGTGTGATCTCCACTTACTGCAATCTCCGCCTCCCAGCTTCAAGCAATTCTCCTGCCTCAGCCTCAAAAGTAGCTGAGATTACAGGCACCCACCATCATGCCCGGCTAATTTTTGTGTTTTTGTAGAGATGGGGTTTTACCATGTTGGCCAGGCTGGTCTCAAACTTGTGACCTCAACTGATCTGCCCACCTTAGCCTCCCAAAGTGCTAGAATTACAGGCTTCAGCCACCACGCCCGGCATTAATGACTATCTTTCCTAATAGATTATATGTTTTGTGAGGGAGCACCGGGATCTGTTCTCTCACCATTACTTCCCCACAGAATACTGGCTGAATGAATGAATAGATGAACAGAACCAACCATATTGTAAGTTACTTTTGATGCCTTATTCATTCATTTATATTTATTGCAAGCCCATTACCTGCTATGAACCATTCTATGCGTTAAATATGAGGCTCCTTGCAATGTTGCTACATGCATGATGTACCACATTTATTTAACCATTATACTCTTAATGGGCATTTGGGTTGTTTCCATTATTTTATTATTATAAACAATGTTTCAATGAACATCTTTATACAAATATCATTGATCCGCAGAGAGGTGTTTTGGTAGGATCCTTAGATGTGGAATTTTTTCTGCCAAAGGAAAAAATAATTTAAAATTTGGGCCAAATTGCCAAACTTTTCTCCAAAAAGTTTACAGTCACTTGTACTCCCAATAGTGACACTGCCTGTTTCTCTAGAGTATAATCAATCTTATACATTAAAAATTTTTCAACACCTGTAAAAGAAAAAAAATGGTATTTTATTTTTATTTGCATTTCTTTATTACTTGCTATCATATTTTTTCCAGTGAAATCTCTCAGGAGTTCACTTAAATTTGATGGAAAAAATACAAATTTCTTCATCATATGATCACAAAAGACATATAGTTGAAATGATTATGTAGAAGTATGAAGTATGGGAAAATACTTTAGCTTCAAGACAATCTGATGTGTTACTTAAAACCTCTGTAATGTTTAAGAGAATCTAACATATTTGAGAATGTCAGTTTTCCCTGTGGTTTCAATCTGAAATATAATTACAGACCGATGCTTTTACATTGAAAGGCATAAAAGAATTTAACTTTGTAGAGTACTGGACTCTTTAAAACAACTTGATTTACCATAGTTTAATTAATTCAATTTCCAAGAGTTGTTTTGGTGCTTAGAAAAGTGTGCGTATCTGCTCTGTTCTGCATTAGAAATGCTTAAGAAAATCAGGGGCCCAGGCATGGATTACAGGCTCACACCTGTAATCCTAACACTTTGGGAAGCCAAGGTGGGCAGATTGTTGGAGCCTAGGAGTTCAAGACCAGCCTGGGCAACATGGTGAAACCCTGTCTCTACAACAAATATAAAAATTAGCTGGGTGTGGCGGCGCATGCCTGTAATCCCAGCTACTTGGGAGGCTTAGGTGGGAGGATCACCTGAGCCTGGGAGTTGAGGCTGTAGTAAGCCACAGTCACGCCATTGCACTCCAGCCTGGGTGACAGCCTGTCTCAAAAAAATAAAAATTAATTTAAAAAAATTTTTTTAAATCAGGTATATTAAATGTTTACAATCTTTCAATCACCAAAGGTTATAAATGGCATTAGGGGAATTTAATGTTATATGCATATTAAATGAACATTATGAACAAGTGAAAGTGGTTGTTCGTTTTATGCAACAAAGACAACGTTTTAGGAGAGGCAGAGCAGAAGGAGCCTGGAAACTTGTTGGCAGAGTGGAGCCCTTGTACCACAAATGAACCCTCTCCCCTCAACTTCTGGGATGTGAGAATAATTAAACATCTTTGTTTAGGCCATTATGAGTTGGGCTTTCTGCTATTTGCAGCTGAACATGTTCCTGATAGAAACAATTAAAATGTAGCATTGACTGGTGGCCAGGTGCGGTGGATCACACCTGTAATCTCAGCACTTTGGGAGGTCGAGGCGGGTGGATCACAAAGTCAGGAGATCGAGACCATCCTGGCTAACATGATGAAACCCCGTCTCTACTAAAAATACAAAAACAAAATCAGTCGGGCGTGGTGGCGGGCACCTGTAGTCGCTACTCAGGAGGCTGAAGCAGGAGAATGGAGTAAACCCCAGAGGTGGAGCTTGCAGTGAGCTGAGATCGCACCACTGCACTCCAGCCTGGGTGACAGAGCCAGACTCTGACTCAAACAACAACAACAACAAAACTATAGCACTGACCACAGTAGCTTACTGGAAGGGGATGGAACAGGAAGGTGACGCTGGGAGTGAATGAGATGAACATTTGAGAGGCATATACTATAGTGGAAGGTTGTACCAGGTTGCTGGAGAGCCAGATGAATGGGGCAGAGGAGCTTATGTTCCAGAGAGGGGATGAATGATAAACCAGGGGTTATGAGCAGTGAAAGTACTGCTGTAGAGGGCTTCAACCACAGCCTAGAGGAGCAGAAAGAAGAGGCTTTGAAATTGGCCTGAGGAATTACAGAAAGCTTTCCAGAAGAGGGGCCACGTGGATTGAGTCTAGAGAGATAAATGAGAAGGCAGGGATGTTCCAGAAAGAGACAAAGCTTGTGGAAAGGAGGAATAGTATGGTGCATTGGAGGAATAGTTTTGTGTGACTCCAAGTACACAACACAACAATGGTACTGAAGTGCTTGTTTACAATCCAGAACTCAAGGACTCACCCCCAAGGAGTCTGGCCCATCAGGCCAAGAAGGGAAGCCAAGGAAAATGCATGTTTTTTTTTTTTTTAAATGGAGTCTCACGCTGTTGCCCAGGCTGGAGTGCAATGGCATGATCTTGGCTTAGTGCAACCTTCTCCTCCCGGGTTCAAGCGATTCTCCTGCCTCAGCCTCCTGAGTAGCTGGAACTATAGGCACACACTGCCACACCTGGCTAATTTTTTTTTTTTTTGTATTTTAGTAGAGATGGGGTTTCACCATGTTGGTCAGGCTGGTCTCGAACTCCTGAGTTCAGGCAATCCAGCCCCTTCCATCTCCTGAAGTGCTAAGATTATAGGCTTGAGCCACCATGCCCAGCCAGGAAGCTGCATTTTAACATGTATCCAGGAGATTTTGATGTAGGTGCTCCCAGTCCACGCTTCAAAACCATGCTGGTGTCTTGTTCAAGGGTTTGAACTTGAGAGTCAAAACAGACTTGAGTTTGAAGCCGACCCTGCCACTTACTTTGGGCAAGTTTCCTAATCTTTCTAAGCCTCAATTTCCTCATCTGTTGCTATGAGGCCTAAATGAGAAGTAATGCACCTAGCACAATGTCTGGCACATAAATAGCAGCTCAATAAATGTTGCCATTAGGATGATTTGGGTGAATGGTATGTTATGAACTAAGAAAAGTAAACAGAGATGGGATGTTAAGAAGCTTAAGGGTTAAGCTAAGGAGTTTATTATGTAAGCTATGAAAATCATCAGAGGTCACAGCATGATGCGATTAAATTTGAATTTTAGAGACGTTCCTATGATAGCCAGTGGGATATGGTCTGGAAGGAGGCCTGCCTCAATTAAGAAGCCACAGCAGCAATCCAAGCAGGGGGTGGTAAGGGCCTGATCTAAGGCAGCAGACAAGAAGACTGGCGGGGGTGGGGAGTGGGGGCAGGGTGGGGATGGTGGGAGATATTAAACAGGTAGAATCTATAAGGACTAGCAAATTAGAGTGTGGGGCTGTGGAAAGTGAAAAGGAAGCAGGCCGGGTGCAGTGGCTCACACCTGTAATCCCAGGACTTTGGGAGGCTGAGGCGGGTGTATCACCTGAGGTCAGGAGTTCGAGACCAGCCTGGCCAATATGGTGAGACACCATCTCTACTAAACATACAAAAACTAGCCAGGCGTGGTGGCGAGTGCCTGTAATCCCAGCTACTAGGGAGGCTGAGGTGGGGGAACTGCTTGAACCTGGGAGGTGGAAGCTGCAGTGAGCAGAGATTGCACCACTGTACTCCAGCCTGGGCAACACAGCGAGACTCTGTCTCAAGGAAGAAAAAAAAAAGGCTGGACTGGGCAGCTGAGTGAACGATGGTAACATTTGTGGAGATGGAGATAAGTTGTTGACATCTAAAACAGTGCCTGCAGTCATGCCTGGCCCAGCATTGAAAACAGTTCCCAGCCCTGGTAAATACAAGTTGGCTCAATGCTTAAGAACAATTTCTTCAGAGAAATGAGGAAGAAGCTGGTCTGCCCTGGGTGGATAAGGGAATGAGAATGAAAGTGGTGTGGACAAGACCAAGAGCAGTGTGTTCTTTCCAGAAGCTTGCTGAGAGGGGAGGAGAGACTGATAGGAGCTGGAAGAGGATATAGGGTCAAGGTGGAGGTTTCTTCCTGAGATGACAGGCCAGGGGTGTTTGGAGGAAAAAGCTAGTAGAGAAGTTAAAGGCATAGTAGAGGAGGCGAGTGATAGAGCAGGATCCTGGAACAGCAAGTGGATGGTAAGCAGAGGTGGAGAGCTGGGCGGCAAGTAGCGGGGTGAGAGCTTCTTCCACGTGTACAGATGGGTGTTAGCGAACTCCCTCCCCACTCTTGACTGCCTGACTCTTCTCAGTGAATGCCTCCTATGCTAAGAGGTATCACAGAACATTTCAGGAAGTGTTAGAAACTTGGACTAGTAGAACCAGGCAATGGGAGAAGGCATTGAGAGATGCTGATTGCTGAGCAGTGCCGAGAGCCAGTTGGGGTCATCTTTCTTCAGCTGGCTCAGTGGCTGCGCTGGAGGAACAAGTATTGATTCACAACTGATCCATGTCGGTATCTGGCAGGTGAAATGAAAGACCAGATTTTACAACAGCTTTGGGGGCTGAGGCCAGAGAGTGCTTGATTGATTAAGTGATGAACCAATGACAATAGTGAGGATGTTATCACAGCGTATCAAAATAGGAAACTGTAAGGCCGGGCGTGGTGGCTCACGCCTGTAATCCCAGCACTTTGGGAAGAGGAGGGTGGCAGACTACTTGAGGTCAGGCCTGGCCAACACGGCAAAACCCCATCTCTACAAAAAATTAGCCAGGCATGGTGGCGGGCGCCTGTAATTCTACTCAGAGGCTGAGGCAGAAGAATTGCTTGAATCTGGGAGGCAGAGGTTGCAGTGAGCCGAGATTGCGCCACTGCATCCAGACTGGGTGACAGAGCCAGATTTCATCTCAAAAAAAAAAAAAAGTAAACTGTTAAGCCTAACATCCTTTGACTGTCTTGATTAAAACCATGAACACAGTAAGTCACAAACTACTGTAAGATTTGATTAGAAGTGTTGGCAGGGAAGAAGTTTATTGACATTAACACAAGTGCTTTTTAGAATACAAAACTCAGTTGTCACTGGAAAGATGAGGGCGAAAACTGGAGAATATTTACAAGTAAGTTATAGTGGTGAGCATGCACATACATACAAAAGAGCACTAGTCAGGTTGGTTAAGGTCTGTGTAAGTTATTTACCTACTTTGCATTTTGTCTTCATGAAATTGAGTTTCTGGCAGGTCTGTTTGCTATGATAATTTGTCTTTTAAATGGAGATTATCTTAATAGAATGTAGTACTTAACCTCAAAGATAGGATTACTACAAAGCCTGTTTTTTCATGTTTGTTGTGAGAAACTGAATTTACTACATGTTATAGAAAACTGCATTTGTTAGATGTTTAAGAATTGGGTTTATCCATCTAGGTTATAATAATCATCACAGTGCCCATGTGTATAGTTTGCCAATGTTGACCTTGACCTCATTGAATTTTTTTTTTTTTTTTCAGACGGAGTCTCACTCTGTCGCCCAGGCTAGAGTCCAGTGGCACAATCTCAGGTCACTGCAACCTCCGTCTCTCAGGTTCAAGCGATTCTTCTGCCTCAGCCTCCCGAGTAGCTGGGATTACCTACCACCACGCCGGACTTATTTTTTGTATTTTTAGTAGAGACGGGGTTTCACCATGTTGGCCAGGCTGGTCTTCAACTCCTGACCTCAGGTGATCCACCCGCCTCGGCCTCCCAAAGTGCTGGGATGACAGGCGTGAGCCACCGTGCCTGACCTCATTCTGTAACTCTATCATTTTATAAGTGGCATCAATTCACTTGCTTTTCAGAGAACACCAAAACCCTTTGTCTTTGCTTTCTCTCTAGAGGCCTATTTGACCAAAAGAAACTCAGTGTGTAAATCACAACACAAGGCATGTTTCTTTGTCAACAATAATGAACATTTATTGACTACTTTTTAAATGCCAGGCACTGTGCTAAGCACCTTTTCATACACTCTTACCTGGTCCTCACAACAGCCCTGTGAGGTAGGTACAACAATTATCTGTCTTTTACAGATGAGGCTGAGTAACTTTTCCAACCATCCTCTAATAAACTGTATCATAAGGAACCATTTGGCTTGGAGAAGTGAAAGCTCTGGGGGAAAGACAGCCATAATAACTACCGTCAAATATCTGAGTAGATTCTTTGAGGTGGAGTGATTAGCTCCCTGAATCATAGCACCAAGAGGTAAGGACCTAGGGGTGAAAGTGACAAAGAGAACATCCAAAATGAAAGGAATTTTTCCAGCACGATGTAAGGTTGGAGAAGGAATTTAAGTACTGGATGGGGTTGAAATAGACAACTTTTGAGGGCATCTATCAACTGAGTCTACTATTCTCTTCCTTCTCTGTATTCTCCACTTCTTTCAAGTCATCACATATACTGGTACATTCATTCTTTTTTTCCATTCAATAAACATTTACTGATCTGCGCTATCCAATACAGCAGCCACTATCCAAATGTGGCTATTTAAATTTATTAAAATTAAGGTCGGGCTAGGCCCAGTGGTTCACGCCTGTAATCCTAGCACTTTGGGAGGCCGAGGCGGGTAGATCACCTGAGGTCAGGAGTTCGAGACCAGCCTGGCCAAAACGGTGAAACTCTTTCTCTATAAAAATAAAAAAATTAGCTGGGCATGATGGCAGGTGCCTGTAACCCCAGCTACTCAGGAGGCTGAGGTGGGAGAATTGCTCGAATCCAGGAGGTGGAGGCTGCAGTGAACCCAGACAGCACCACTGCACTCCAGCCTGGACAACAGAGCAACACGCTGTCTCAAAAAAAAAAAAAAAAAATTAGGTCCAACAAGAAATTCAGTTCCTCAATTGCACTAACCACATTTCAAATGTTAAATAACCACAATTTTTTTTTTTTTTTAAGACGGAGTCTCGCTCTGTCGCCCAGGCTGGAGTGCAGTGGCGTGATCTCGGCTCACTGCAACCTCCACCTCCCTGGTTCAAGCGATTCCCCGGCCTCAGCCTCCCAAGTAGCTGGGATTACAGGCGCACACCACCACGCCTGGATAATTTTTTTTTTTTTTTTGTATTTTTAGTAGAGATGGGGTTTCACCGCGCCGTTTCAGGCAGCTTAGGTAGTGATGGTGGCCACACGAATTAAAAATCTGAGTCTTTGACCTTGAGGAGCTTATGGTCTAGTGGAGAAGAAAAAAAAAACCACCACCAGCCAACATTATTCATTCAGAACTAGCGCTTACGCAGCTCCTTCTGTAAATCGAGCAGTTTTTGTTTCTTTTCCCAGTAAGCCTTTTGCACTCCTAAAATCACGCTGTTTACTAAGCACTTTTTGTGACTATCTGGTTCCATCTTCCTAACACCATCGAAATAGGTGTCATTCTTACGCCCACTTTGCAGACAGGGTAACAAGTTAAATAATTTGCCCAACCTAAGTAACGAATACTGAGAAGGGCCACAAAGGAAGATGTGCTCAATTCCGTTTGGTGAGGTTAAGGAAAGTTTGAAGCAAGAAGGGACTAAAACTTACCGTTTGTCCACACCATGGTTACTGAACCTGTGGGCCGCCGACTACCTACTTTAGGATTACCTGGGGTGCTCTTTTTTAAAAAGTGCAGATTCCCTGCATCCCAAGTTGAAGTTCTGTGGGCGGGGCCTGGGAGCCTACGTTTTTAACAAGATCCCCGCCCCTGCCCCAGCAATTCTTTTCTGTTCACTAAATGAAGTTTAAGAACCACTGGTCCACACCGCATGGTTCTCTTTATTCAGCTTTCCCTCGCCGTTCCCTTGCCTTTGACTTCACTACCGATCGCGATTGGAGGCCGCGCTGCGTAACCGCGGGCCAGCCTCTCCAAGCCTCAGTTTCCCCGTACGTAAAATGAGGAGCCCAGGCCCGCGGAGCGGCTGCCAGGCGCACAGTGGGCGCTCCTCAAACGCGGCCCCCACCCGGCCGCCCGGGTCCCGACCCTCTCGGCCAGCCACGGCTGCCTACCGTCGCAGATCTGCTCCCACAGATTCTTGCTCGACGGCTCGGCGACCTGCCACGGCGAGACGGGCAGCTCGCGGGAACCGAGAGACATGGTGGGCACAGGCGTCCGGGTGAACGACGAGTTTGTAGAGCAGCTGGGCTTACGGGGCACTGTGTGGCTTGGGACTTGCCGCGGTGCAGCCAGGGCCGCGGTTTCCACGGTAACCGCGTTCGCCAGGAGGCCGCGACCCGGAAGAAGCCGGAACCTGAGCGGGTGGGCCGGCGACTCGAAGTGGACTTCCGGGTCGCGGCGGAGTGGGCTCTCACGTGGAGGCGGGGAAATTTCGCCCACCGGTGAGTGCCAGGATGCGTTGCAGGCGGGCCGGCGCGAGGTCTGGAGATTGCACCAGAGGAAGTGCGCGGCAGGGAAGACGGGGAAATGCGGGCCACCGGCATCCCTAAATCCGACCCCTTCAGTCGGTGCGCGCCCGCTCTGGCCTGCGGCCGCCGCCTCCAGAAAGTTTTCCCGCCTCAGAGCCGGGCCTGGGACCCCACTTAATCCCTCCCAGTGTGTTGCTGCGGAGGCTTGGGCGCATGGGAGCCCTGGAGGCACCGATCTGACTTCCTGGCTCCCGCGCGTCCTGCCGGTGATCCTACGGGGGAGTGGGGTGTTGCTGCACAGGCTTTGGAGTCCTGTGGGCGGAATTCCAATCTCCTGTTTTCCACTTGATGGCTTTGGAACCTAGGGCAAGTGAATTATTAGTCTCTGGAGCTTGTGAGGTCGGGTATTCACAATGATCCTCACAAGGCTGCCGCGGGAATTTAAAAGCGCTTTTGGAGAAAGCATATGTGTTTGCATGAGATGCACTGTAATGTTCTTTTCTTTCTCTTTGAAAGAGTGAATGCATTTGGTCGCAGGGCTCAAGAGGAGGATGCTATCTATATTTTCTAAATGGCAGAGATGGGGAGAGAAGGGGATTAAGAGTTGATCCGCAACCTCCCGGTGGATTCTTTGTTCTTACCAGATCTCTTGGCCACTCCCCTGTTCTGAAGTCGTCTTGGCTTTCTTGACTACACTATTTCAAGGTTTGCACCTTCTTCTTTGCAAGCTCCTTTATCTCTGCCCACTTATTTAAATGCCAATATAATAGTCTTCCTCCCCCGTTATCCCCGGGCAGTACGTTCCTAAACCCCCAGTGGATGCCTGAAACCACAAATAGTACCGAACCCTAAATATAACTAAATATGACTATGTTTTTTCTTTTGTATACTACCTGTGACAAAGTTTATAAGTTAGGCACAGTAGGGCAGGGTGCGGTGGCTCACACCTGTAATCCCAGCACTTTGGGAGGCCGAGGTGGGCGGATCACCTGAGGCCAGGAGTTAGAGACCAGCCTGGCCAACATAGTAAAACCCTGTCCCTACTAAAAATACAAAAATTAGCGGGGCGTGGTGGTATATGCCTGTAATCCCAGCTACTCAGGAGACTGAGGTGTGAGAATTGCTTGAACCCCGGAGGTGGAGGTTGCAGTGAGCCGAGATCATGCCACTGCACTCCAGCCTGGGCAACAGAGCGAGACCTTGTCTCACAAAAAATTAGGTACAGTGAAAGATTACCAACAATCTAGCTAGTAATAAAATAGAACAATTACAACAGTATACTGTAATAAAAGTTGCACGCGTGTGATCTCCCTCTCAAGATAACTTGGTGTGTTGTGCTCACCTATTTTGGGACCGGGGTTGACCAGGGGTAACTGAAACCTGGGAATGGGAAACCTGGGATTGGGCCAGGGACTACTGTATTTCTTGAGGTCTTGTCTCAGGCTTGTTCTGTTCAAGGGTTAATCACCACCCATACATTCCTAACTTTATGTCACCCATGTCAGCACAGCCACCCAAACACACCTCATCCATATATTCACCTGTCCAGTGAACGTCTCCAAAGCATCTGTCCAGTCAAGCCTGTCCCTTCAGCCACTTGCCTTCAGTACCTTTGTCTCAGGGATTCATAGCACCATCCTGCAGTTGTTCTTCAGAAATTTTCCTGACAACTGGTAGGACAGGTTATACAATCTCCACCACCCTGACCTTACCACTTGCTTTTATCACCTGTATCATTGTTATTAAACCTTATTTCCTCCCACACCTACTTGCTTCTTGATGGGTGGTGTTTTATGTTGTTTATCTCTGTCTCTCTAGCATGTATTCATTCATTCAATAAGTATTTATTGAGCACCTGGTATGTGCCAGGCACTGAGCAGGACGCTGGAAATAAACCAGGAAACAGGGCAGACAGGAATGAATGAGTAGTTATTCCCCTGACTCTCCAAGGTGCTCCTGGAGTGGATTATGAATGAACTTGACCTGTAGCTCAGGCCTAGCCTGGCTCTTTGAAACTCTTAACAATGAGCCAGCTCCAGTGTGGACCCTGTAGGTTCTGAAGCTGAGGAGGGCTGCAGGATGGAGAAGCTTTTCTTTTCCCTCCCATAATCCTAACTGCCTGTTAGATATTTTGGGATATTTTGCTTCTAGATTCTGGGCATGTCTAGTGCAGGGAGCAGCAGGAACTTGGCTGGAGACTGGAGTGAGAGAAGTGGTCCAGCTGGACGCTGAAGGGTATTGAGGACCCCACAGCCCTTTCTCACAGGTGCTTCCATGATATCTGTCCAAGACAAGCTGGGTGCCCTCAGTACTGTGTATCACTGTGACTCATTCAGTGTTGGCAATCAACTTCACATTTTAAAAACGGTGAAACTAGGCCAGGCAAGGTGGCTCATGCCTGTAATCCCAGCACTTTGGGAGACTGAAGTGGGCAGATCAGTTGAGGTCAGGAGTTTGAGACCAGCCTGGCCAACATGGAGAAACCCCGTCTCTCCTAAAAAAGAAAAAAAAAAAAATCAGCTGGGTGTGATCGCAGGTGTCTGTTATCCCAGCTACTCAGGGGAGGCTGAGGCTGGAGAATCATTTGAACCCAGGAGGCGGAGGTTTCCGTGAGCCGAGATCATGCCACTGCCCTCCAGCCTGGGCGACAGAGCAAGACTCTGTCTCCAAAAAAAAAAAAGAAAAAGAAAAAGGGATTTAACAATGTACCAAGCACTTTCCATGTGTTGTCTCATTTACTCTTTTCAACACCCTTTTGAGGAAGGAGGTGTTATATTCCCCCATTTTCCAGATGAAGAAATGGAGGTTCCGGGAGGTTAGCTGATTTACTTAAGGTGAGGGAACCATTTAGGTTTGAACCTAGGGCTGTCTGGATTTAAAATTTATGCTGTTTCTATAGTATTTCTTTTTTTGCTCTAAAGGAATCATGTCCATTTTCCCTATCCCGTAATGCTTAGTCCACCCACTCAAAGAAACATGGCTCTTGGCAATGTTTAGTAGAACTGAACACAGGATGGCTTGGTATAGGGTAACTTGTATCATTTGTTTTTTAAGGAATGATCACCAAGACACACAAAGTAGACCCTGGGCTCCCAGAGAAGAAAAAGAAGAAGAAAGTGGTCAAAGAACCAGAGACTCGATACTCCGTTGTAAACAATGATGATTACTTTGCCGACGTTTCTTCTATAAGAGCCACATCCCCCTCTAAGAGTGTGGTCCATGGGCAGGCACCTGAGATGCCTCTAGTGAAGAAAAAGAAGAAGAAAAAGACGGGTCTCAGCACGCTTTGCGAGGGGCATGTAGAACCTGAGACAATGCTGCATGCCAGACGGACAGAGAAGTCACCTAGCCCCAGGAAGCAGGTGCTTGGCCACTTGGAGTTCCTCAGTGGGGAGAAGAAAAAGAAGAAGTCACCTCTGGCCATGTCCCATGCCTCTGGGGTGAAAACCTCCCCAGACCCTAGACAGAGTGAGGAGGAAACCAGAGTTGGCAAGAAGCTCAAAAAACACAAGAAGGAGAAAAAGGGGGCCCGGGATCCCACAACCTTCTCAGTCCAGGACCCTTGGTTCTGCGAGGCCAGGGATGTTGTGGACACTTGCTCAGTGGGAAAGAAGGATGAGGGACAGGCAGCCTTGGGGCAGAAACGGAAGCGGAAGAGCCCCAGAGAACACAACGGGAAGGTGAAGAAGAAAAAAAAAATCCACCAGGAGGAAGACACCCTCCCAGGCCACTCCAAGCCCTCCCGGTCCATGGAGAGCAGCCCTAGGAAAGGAAGTAAAAAGAAGCCAGTCAAAGTTGAGGCTCCAGAATACATCCCCATAAGTGATGACCCTAAGGCCTCCGCAAAGAAAAAGATGAAGTCCAAGAAGAAGGTCGAGCAGCCAGTCATCGAGGAGCCAGCACTCAAAAGGAAGAAGAAGAAGAGGAAAGAGAGTGGGGTAGCAGGAGACCCTTGGAAGGAGGTAGGTTTTCCTTCAGAAATGGACTCTGCCATGGGAGGATCAAGGGTGGGGCTTGGGAGGGGTGTGTAGGCATGTGTGCATGTTTGCACATGCACGAGTACTCATGCTTGTAGCTAAAACCCTGGTTAAATTAATTTCAGCTAGAATAGGGAGTTTATTGACATATGCAATTGGAAAGGTTATGGTTAAACTAGCTTCAGGTATGGCTGGATCCAGGGGCTCATGCAGTATCATCGATCATTGCAGGTATCCTTTGCTACTGAAACCAGCCAAGTTTTCCCTGCCTGCCATCAGGGTCTGAATTAACTGGGATCCATTTTACAGATGCATCCCTTGCTTTCTGAACCCTTGCCACTTGCTATCCAAAACTCAGGAACCAAGTAACGTGAGATAACAGTGCCCGTGGCTATCTGAGTATCATCAGAGCTCAGTATACAAAATTGATAAATCAGATAGATTTGGGTAGCAGGAGATGCCTGTATGAGACTTCCTCAGCGCTGGGCTTTGGATTTTTCTCTCTTGGTGTATGGCCCATCCTCCTCCTCCTCCTCCATCACATCATGGCTTCATGGTCCCGGCAGCTCCAGGCTTTCATCCCAGCAGTTCAGCCACCCCCAAAGGAAGAAGGTGGCCCCTGTGAAACTATGACAGACGTCCCAGGGCCACTGTCGCAGGCCTCAGTTGGGTCAGTCTGTCCAGAAGCTCTAATCTAAAACCAAAGGTGGCCGGGTGCAGTGGCTCATGCTTATAATCCCAGCACTTTGGGAGACCAAGGCAGGCAGATCACTTGAGGCCAGGAGTTCGAGACCAGCCTGGCCAACATGGTGAAACCCTGTCTCTACTAAAAATACAGAAACTAGCTGGGCATGGTGGCAGGCGCCTGTATTCCCAGCTACTCATGAGGCTGAGGCACGAGAATCGCTTGAACCCGGGAGGTGGAGGTCCAAGATCACACCACTGCATTCCAGACTGGGTGACAGAGTGAGACTGTCTCAAAAAAAAAAAAAAAAAAACTTGAGGTGAAGGGCAGGGGGTGTCAGTCACAACTAAACCACACTGTCTGGGATGCGGGAAGGCAGTTTCTGAGAGGAAAACTGGAGTTCTGTTACCAGGAGGGAAGGAACAGATGATGGCTTGGTGAAAACCAGACACCTGCTATCTTCAGCCTGCCAGGCTGCTTGGAGTGAGAGAGGGAGACCTGAGGCGAGCCGGAGGGCTGGGGGCTCCCCAGACCCACAGCCTTTCCCAGCTGAGCCCCTTCCAGGTCCAGGCCCCCATTCCCATCCTCAGGTGTGTGCAGACGTGTGGGCAGAAACAAGATGGTGTGTGTCTTGTTTCAGGGTGTGTGTCCTGCTCCAGACAGTGTCCAGCCCTTCCGTGTGGCCGGTGGCTGACATTTCTTGAGTGCTTAGTGTATGCCCAGACTGCCATGTATCAACCCATTTCATCCTCCTACCTGTCTGGTGAGGTAGCTGCTGTGGGCACCCCCATTTAACAGATCAGGAAACTGAGGCTCCAGAGACTTAATACCTTGTCTAAGGTCAGGCAGCGGGCAAGAGGTGGAGCTGGGATTCAAACTCAGCTAGTCTGGCTTCAGAAGTTAGCATTTATCCCTTCTCAGAAATCATCTATGTAACCTCTTATAGAAGCAGGTATTATTAGAGCCCCAGAAATGACCGTCTTCTATTAGCGTAAACCCCAGATTCTCTTCCCAACTCTGCAGCAATCTGCTGGGTGACCTTGAACCAGCCATTGCTTGGTTAGAGGGGGAAGCGGCGGGTGGCCTCCATATCAAAGGCCTCCAGGTGTTAGCTTTGGTTACTGGGATTTCTCCAGCTTTGCCCTAGTCCATTAGCCTTGGTTTTACCAGCATCTTCCTTTATTCAGAAACTTGGAGTTGGGAGGAGCCCTAGAAGCTTGGGCCCAGCCACCATCAGACTCTAGAATCCCTTCTCCCAGGAGCTCAGTAAAAGGAAGTTCCCTCTGCTTAACATCTGTGAGGGGGACTGTAGCTCCCATAGCAGCCCACCCAGTCCGGCAAATGCACACGTGTTCCAGGCCTGGATGAGTGATGGGAATGGAGAGGGCCTCCAGGGTCATCACACACGTGACGCTAGGTGCCAGGCGGAGCCCACTTCTCAAATGAGGACGCATGAAATGTCAGCATTTGTCATGACTGAAGAACCCCAAGAGAGTGGCTGGCCTGAGGTCTCGCTGTTGGAGGGTGTCTTCAGGGCCAAGGCGGGTGGGAGAGCGTGGTGCACATGAGTGTGGTCTTCGGCCTCTGTCCTCTAGTTTGGTGTCACCATAGGAGATAAGTGACGTGTGTAGTGGGAAAGGTCGGACACAAAGCCCTGGGTCAGGAGATGTGGGTTAGAATCACCAGGTCCCTGAGCCATGGGGTAACCTTGTAGTCACTTTACCTGTCTGAGCCTCAGTTTCTTCATCTGGCAAATAGGTTAATACTGCTGTTTTGCAGGAGAATTGTGGAAGAGAAGGGATGGGAAGGACTTTGCTGACTATGAGATGTTTCTGGGTGGCAGGGCTGGGGGTGATGCCATGGTCTGAGGTCTTTTCTGGACTTTGTCATGGTCTCACCCCGCTGGGTGCAGGGGCAGAGGCCATTCATTGTAAACTTGAACCTTACCCAGCTCTGCCCTCTCCTGCAGGAAACAGACACGGACTTAGAGGTGGTGTTGGAAAAGAAAGGCAACATGGACGAGGCGCACATAGACCAGGTATAGTCCAGACCCTCCTCAGGCCCCTCCCGCTGCCTCCTGCCACCCCTGGAGTCTCACTTGCCGCCTGACAGACTGGCTATGTGATCCTGGTCTCAGGGGCACCAGGGACTCCAGAGGCCACTGGGCTAACCGCCGCCAACGCACACCTCCCGGGCAGGGAATGCGTGCTTTCCCCATCTTCACGCTGGGGGCCCTTCTGGCTGCCGTGGCTGAGAGGCCCGACTGGCCATTCCCTGTTACTTGCTGCAGGATGTGGGGGACATGGCCCTAAGACCCTGCAGCTGGGCAGGTGACACATGCTCAGCCAGGCCCACATGCTGCCACCCCCTGGGCTAATTCAGGAGCATTCAGAGGAGAAGTTTTGTTGTGAATCAGCTTCTGCTTCTGTCGTGCCCAGATTCCCTGGCAAATGCATCCCTGCGGGAACTGGACTTTTTGGCCTTAGGGGATTTTTTTTTTTTTTTTTTGAGACAGAGTCTTGCTCTGTCGCCCAGGCTGGAGTGCAGCGGTACGTACGATCTCGGCTCACTCCAAGCTCCGCCTCCCGGGTTCATGCCATTCTCCTGCCTCAGCCTCCCGAGCAGCTGAGACTACAGGCCCGAACCTCGCCTAGTTAATTTTTATTTGTATTTTTAGTAGAGACGGGGTTTCACCATGTTAGCCAGGATGGTCTCCATCTCCTGACCTCATGATCCACCCGCCTCAGCCTCCCAAAGCGCTGGGATTACAGGCGTGAGACACTGTGCCCGGCAACTTGGGGGATTTTTATGATCCTGGACCTCGAGGCCTGGCAGGGCATAGGGGTAGCCATATGGGCCTGGTGTTAGACCATTACTGACTGGGGGACCTGGGCAGGCACTGATCTCACCAACCCTTGTTTTCCTCGTCTATGAAGTGGGGCTCATGACAGCAGGGACCGTCACAGGCTGCTGTGAAAACCAAATGAGGCCATGTTTGTGAGGCAGTCGGCACTGGCCGGCCTCATATCTGTGCTTAATAAATAGCAGCAATTAGGCCGGGCGCGGTGGCTTAAGCCTGTAATCCCAGCACTTTGGGAGGCCGAGACGGGTGGATCACGAGGTCAGGAGACCGAGACCATCCTGGCTAACACGGTGAAACCCCGTCTCTACTAAAAAAAATACAAAAAACTAGCCGGGCAAGGTGGCAGGCGCCTGTAGTCCCAGCTACTCGGGAGGCTGAGGCAGGAGAATGGTGTAAACCTGGGAAGCGGAGCTTGCAGTGAGCTGAGATCCGGCCACTGCACTCCAGCCTGGGCGACAGAGCGAGACTCCGTCTCAGAAAAAAAAAAAAAAGCAATTAATTGCTCAATTGGTGCTCCAGTGGCAGCCTGGAGCCATGTTGGCAACCATGTATGAGATGGAACTACTGTGTGCCAGGTGCTCTACTGGATATTTACGTAGATATTCTTCTTAGATATCTACTAGATATCTACATAGATATTTTTCTTATTTACCCTTGTTTTTCTTATTTACCCTTCAAGGTAGCTGATAGGTCCGTCTATTGTGGATAAATAGACGAGTGTTTAGAAAGGTTGAGTGACTTACCCAAGGCCACACAGCTAGTTAATGGCAGTGCGGGGATTCAAACTAGCCTCTGGATAGGCACGTGGCTCACACCTGTAATCCCAGCACTTGGGGAGGCCAAGACGGGTGGATTGCTTGAGGCCAGGAGTTCGAGACCAGCCTGGCCAGCATGGTGAAACCACCTCTGTACTAAAAATATAAAAATTAGCCAGGTGCAGTGGTGCACACCTGTAGTCCCAGCTACTGGGAGGCTGAGGCGGAAGAATCGCTTGAGCCTGCGAGGCAGAGGTTGTAGTGAACCGCGATCGCACCACTATACTCCAGCCTGGGTGATGGAGCAAGACTCTGTCTCAGTAAATACATATATACATACAGACTACCCTCTGCCTGACTCCACAGCCTGTTTTCTTTGTAGAAAACACTTTTACCATCACAAAAGTTAACTATGGTGTCTTCTGCACAAGAAGGCGGTGCTTTGGCGTTGCATTTTGGGAAAGTCTCCATCTCACATGGCTGCTACAAACAAAAACTGTTCTAATGGTGAAGGTGATTAAGCCTCAGTTTCTAGGAAAATTCATTCTTAAGAGGCTAAAAAGGATAAATGAGCCTGCCCAGTGTAGGCCAAGGGGCTACAGCTCTTGAGATGCTAAGAGAATATTTTGATAGCAGCTTCCTATCGTTTGTAGCAGAGTCAAACTGCGTTAGTTCCTCCCATGCTCCGTTTCCCCAGCCCTGTCTCTGTCCTCGGTTTTAAACTTGAAAGATCTCTGTGTCTGATGGCCCTCTTCTGTCATCCTTCTTGCCCAGGTGAGGCGAAAGGCCTTGCAAGAAGAGATTGATCGTGAGTCAGGCAAAACGGAAGCTTCTGAAACCAGGAAGTGGACGGTAAGTTTGGGGCTAGGGCTCTGCGAGGAGGTCGCACGCTCAACCTCCCGACGCCTCCCCTCGCCTTCAGCATGAGGAGTGGAGCAGGAGAACCAAGTGTGTCCAGGCCCCAGAGGCAGCCCCAGCCTGCAGCTGGCTCCCTCCACAGCACAATTTGTCCTGAGCTAATTTCCTTCCTTCTGAAAGGGGCGCTTGCCTCCCTCCTAGAGAGCTGACCCGTCAGATAAGCTGCCTGAACCTTTGTCTCAGCCCTGAACTGAGGTGGTGTCCTAAGGATTAATCACCGAGGACACATTCCAGCGAGCGCTTGCCAGCGGTGGACAATGTCCTCGGAAGGCTGTTAGGAACAGGGGCAAGAGGCAGAGGCGAGGGGTGGTAGTGGCCTCTCTTAGGCCTGGTTTTCAGATCCACTCTGACTGGGAAATGTCCAAGCCAGGCCTGAGAAGATCTCTCAGGAGGGAGGAGGGTGCGAGGATCATGAGGTCGGAGAGTGCGAGGTTGGCAGGCTGGGGCCCTGCTAGGGTTCGGTGGAGCTCTGTGCTGGGTGCTGGACATGGAGCAGACGAAGCCCATGTGATCCCCATCATCGCACTCACGGTCCAGAGGCCAGAGCTGGGTGAGCGTGGCAGGGAAGTGCTCAGCAAACAAGGAAAGGAGGATCAGTTGAGGTGGCAGTAGCAGTCAGGAGAAGGAAACAGTACAGTGAGTTGGAGAGAGACTGCGGGCGGGGGCTGCAACCGATGGGCGAGGGCTCGGAGATGGTAACGTGTGTCCAGAGATGTTCAGGGTGCAGGGGCCCCAGCCCTCAGGAGACCAGGGGAAGAGCGTTTCAGTGAGGCCAGTGGCCGGTGCAGACCCCTAAGGTAGGAAAGGGTCTGGAGTGATCTGTAGGGAAGGCCAGTGAGGCACTGCACTGTAGCTGGGACGAGGGACGAGAGGGCTGCAGGCCACAGGCCTCAGCCTCACCGGCAATGGTAGAGAGCTGGCCTGGGATCTGGCAAAGTGGGATTGGCTGGAGGGCATTGACATGGCAAGCGGGAAGACCTGGTAGAAGGCTCAACCCTTAGGCTGCAGCCCAGCCTGAGGATGGTGGCAGAGGATAGAGAAAGAAAACAGCTTGGTGATTTACTTTGGAGGCACAGCTGGCGGGACTTGTTCATAGATTGGATTTCAGGGAGAGGAAAAGAAGGGTCTGGGTGACCAGTGAGGCTGGTCTTCCGGCTCTGTCAGAGCATTCAGAAAAGAATCAAAAGATCTGAAATCACTACTGGCTCCGCCACTGTCTAGTGGTGGGACTCTGGCCTTCCCCTGAGCCTCTGTCCACGCCTGTAAAATGGGACTCGTACCCTGGCCCGGTGGGGTATGGAGTGGGGCTTTGTTATGGGTCCTGCCTTGGAGTGCCCTTTCTCTCCAGGCCACCCTGCTAAGCTGAGCCCAGCTGATGGGACATCCAGCTTGAATAGAAAAGGCAAGAAAAAAGGCAGCGTGATTTGGCGCCGATGTCCTGGGGGCTGTCCCTGGTAGGACGTCAGGAGAGTGATCCTGGGGCACAGGGGCTAGGACATGCCATGCCTCTGAGACGTGGGGTGAAGTGGCCCTCTGGGTGGGCAGCAGCCGTCGGAAGTGCTGGTTCACCCAGGACCAGCTAGCAGTCTCCTGCTCTCCCTAAACCCATGTGGGGTGGTCATAGCCAGCCTCTCACTCTAGAAACTGCAGGGCAGGGGAGCTGTCATTATTCCTGCATCTGGGCCGCCGTGAAGCTGACAGAATGTGTCATTGCTTCACCCAGGTCAGCTGTAGTGACAGCTGGTTCTTACTCTCCCACAGCCAGCCCAGGAATAAGTGCTGGGCTGGTATCTGGCTTGTGAGCTGAAGGTTGCCAGGCGTCATGGGGTGCACAGTCTGGGTGGGGTAGGGGGAGAGGAGTGGCCAGTCACTGAGGGCTTCAGGTGTGCCATGCATTGTGCACTGGGCTTCTGGTGTCAAATCTGACATATGCCCTATGAGGGGGATGTTATGACCCCCGCTTAGAGATGAAGACACTGAGGCTCAGAGAGATGAGGGGACTTGAGCAGGGTCACCCAGGGGAGGCTTCCTCCCGGGTCTGCCTGACTTCAGAGTCAGTCTTCTTGGGAGGTGAGTTTCTTTTTTTTTTTTTTTTGAGACAGAGTCTGGCTCTGTCACCCAGGCTGGAGTGCAGTGGCCGGATCTCAGCTCACTGCAAGCTCCGCCTCCCGGGTTTATGCCATTCTCCTGCCTCAGCCTCCCGAGTAGCTGGGACTACAGGCACCCGCCACCTCACCCGGCTAGTTTTTTGTATCTTTTAGTAGAGACGGGGTTTCACCGTGTTAGCCAGGATGGTCTCGATCTCCTGACCTCGTGATCCGCCCGTCTCGGCCTCCCAAAGTGCTGGGATTACAGGCTTGAGCCACCGCGCCTGGCCGGGAGGTGAGTTTCTTTCCTCTCTCGCAGACCTGGGAAGGGGGTCTGGAGGGGCTCTCCTGCATTTTCTTGCACATAGGTGGTAGAGCACTCTGGCTGGAATGGGGACCCCCGAGTTCCTGGGCTTGGCTCAGTCTCACTTGGCTGTGTGACCTTTACCCCCGTGGGCCTGCACCCCTTCCTGCTATGAAACAGTGCTTCTGAGAAGCACACATCAGATTCCCACTCGCCCTCTCCCACCCTCCAACTCACCCAAACGTTAGGCTGCTGGTTGAAGGCCCGGCTGCTGGGCTCTGGGGTGCCCTGTGTTGCAGGGGAGGTGCGCCCTGTGGGGACGTGGGGGAGGTGTGCTGTCTTGTAAGGTGCACGGTGCGAGGTGGGAGGAGGTACGAGGTGGGGGGAGGTGCGCTGTGTGGGGTGGTTGGGGGAGTGCGCTGTGTAGGGTGGTGGGGGGAGTGCGCTGTGGGGTGGTCGGGGGAGGTGCTCTGTAGGGGGAGGTGCGCTGTGTGGGGAGGCGGGGGTAGGTGCGCTCTGTGGGGAGGTGGGGGGAGGTGCGAGGTGGGGGGAGTGCGCTGTGGGTGGAGGCGGGGGAGGTGCGCTGTGAAGGGAGGCGGGGGAGTGCTCTGTGTAGGGAGGTGGGGGGAGGTGCGCTGTGTGGGGTGGTGGGGGGAGGTGCGCTGTGTGAGGTGGGGGGAGGTGCGCTGTGTAGGGTGGTGGGGGGAGTGCGCTGTAGGATGATTGAGGAGAGTGCACTGTGAAGGGAGGTGGGCGAGGTGCACTGTGAAGGGAGGTGAGGGGAGTGTGCTGTGTAGCGTGGTGGGGGGAGGTGCGCTGTGTAGGGAGGTGGGGGGAGTGCGCTGTGTAGGGAGGTGGGGGGAGTGTGCTGTGTTGTGAAGTGAGGCACACTGTGCTGTGTGCCATGAGTTAGGAAAGGAGGAGGAAGGCAGAAAGGCAGCTCTGTGTGCAGAGGTGGGCAGTGGTGTTGGCTGGACCTGGGCTTGAATTTTGGGGGTCACTAGTTAGGTTTCTGTCTCCAGCTAAGCTGCAGACCTCTATTTCCTCCTCCGTGCAATGGGAATAACAGCATGTTCTCATAGGGCTGTCGTTAGGATTAATGGAATAATCCACTATTGAGCTTATTAGCACTGTGTCTGGTACACAGCAGCTGTCTAATCTGCTGGGCCCTCCCTGATGAGGCTGGGGTCAAGGGAAGGAAAGGGCTTTGGACTCAAGGGAAATAGCCACCTTCTTCCTCTTCTCCCAGGGAACCCAGTTTGGCCAGTGGGATACTGCTAGTTTTGAGAACGAAGACCAGAAACTGAAATTTCTCAGACTTATGGGTGGCTTCAAAAACCTGTCCCCTCCGTTCAACCGCGCCCCCAGCATGACTGCAAGGCCCAACATGGCCCTCAGCAAGAAGGCGGCTGACAGTCTGCAGCAGAATCTGCAGCGGGACTACGACCGGGCCATGAGCCGGAAGTACAGCCGCGGAGCCGGCCTTGGCTTCTCCACTGCCCCCAACAAGATCTTTTACATTGACAGGAACGCTTCCAAGTCGGTCAAGCTGGAAGATTAAACTCGAGAGTTTTGTCCCCCAAAAACTGCCACAATTGCTTTATTACATTTATGCTGGAGATTATAAATTTCTTTTTGTGAAAAATCAGATCTTGGTGATGACCTCCAGCAGCAGGATATAAATAACTCCCATAAGCTTAGCGTTCCAGTAATGGAACACTAGGCATAAATGGTTTATTCAATTGTGCAAATGAAAGCCATCTGACAGTTGGCTCACATTGAACACCTGTGGAGATTAAGGACAAGGACAACTATCTTGATGGGCTTGGATGAACTGGGGTGGGGCAGCTCATATTTCGGGAGCCAGGAGAATGAGTGAGTGGCTAAAACCTCCTGTTTTCTGTGTTAAACATTCCGTCCCTGTTGAGACATCGGTATGTGCAGTTAACCTTTGTTGAGTGTTTAGCAGGTGCTAGGCAAATACTAGTGTTTTCCATAATGTATTTAATCTTCCTAATTATGAAATGGGTGCTATTATTAGCCCCATCTTATAGATGAGGCAAGTGAGGTTCAGGGATAAAGTAATAAAATTGCCTGGGGTCACCCAGCCACTAAGTGCAGGGTGTTGTACTTTTGTACCCAAAGCCCTAAGTTCTCTATTCGCCACTCTGAATGTTCCCTTTAGGGAATTTCCACCAGAATCCTCGTTGGGGATTGAAATGTCTTTAGATTGAGGAAAAAGTTTTATGACAAGTCTGCATCTCTGATAAAAAGTGGAGTGAATGAGGAACGGAGAATTGCAAGCTCCTTTTCCTTCCTTTTCCTTTCCCCTGTCATAGAGCAGCTATGAGTTGTTGTCTCTCATAGCTGAGAGGTGTCTGAGTTGTTGCCAAACATGTGGCTGAGCTGCTGCTGCTGCTGGGAAATGTACCTCTAAACCCGTCCTGCCTTTTCCACTGGCCTCCCTTTGGCCCTAAGTGCTGAGGTAGGATTTTGTCTTTTTGTGCTTTGACTGGATTGTGAACAAGGCATTTTAGGAAGAGTGGTTAGTCCTGCAAATGAACCAATGACAGATTCCCAAGGACGTGTGTGTGTGTGTGTTTTGAGATAGGGTCTCACTCTGTCACCCAGGCTGGCGTGCAGTGGCATATCATGGCTTATTGCAACAACTACCTACCCAGGTTAAGCGATCCTCCCACCTCAGCCTCCCAAGTAGCTGGGACTGCAAGTGTGCACCATAACAACCAGCTAGTTTTTAAAATTTTTTTAGAGATGGGGGTCTCACTATATTGTCCAGGCTGGTCCTAGACTCTTGGACTCAACTCATCCTCTTGCCTTGGCCCCCCAGTGCTGGGATCACAGGTGTGAACCACCGTGTCCAGCCCCAGGGATGTATCTGATGAGATTCTTTTTTATCACAAGGAAGAGAATCCCAGGTGACTTCTGTACGTGGGTATTGAATGCCAGGAGGAGATGAACATGTGGAGATGACACGGGAAGTTGCCTCATTAGCTGTTGGGATGGTGTTTCCAAGTCTGGACTCTGCAGCAAGCCTCAGAGAGCTCCAGGTCCAGTGGCTGAAGTTGCACATGACTGTCTGTGACCACCTTCTTTCCATTCACCTAGCTTTTTGCATCCCAAAAGACAGGTTCTGACTGGGACATTTTCATGATCGTTCAGCCTGTACACGCCTTCTACAGACATCCCAGCCCAGGCAGGCCTCGATGGCCAGAAAGTTCAGTCTCACGTGGCAGGAAGGCCTGATGAGGGCCTGGTTCAGCAGCCCGTCAAGGAAGCATTCTCTTCATCATCCCCAGTGCTGGCTTTCTCAAGGCTAGTACAAAGACGGCAGTAAGACTTCCAGGCAGCATAGCAAGACCCTAGAACATTCCAGAGGAAGAAAAGCCTTTTTGTGTCTCAAGGAAACTTCCAGAAGCCTCCATTGCCGGGCAATGAGTCATCTGCCCATACCTGCACCCGCCCCTGTCATGGGAAGGGTGGTGATTCCCCTCAGTCAAAAAGAGTGGATGCTGGTAAGGTGGCCATGGTGTCCACAGCTGCCCACTGGGCAGAGGTAAGGCAGGTACTTCACATGGTTTCCCTGGCTCTGAGCCCTGACCCGCAAGCGTTGGCCAGGTCAATAGTTGTACGAGTGTGTGCTACAAGGACCTACTTGGGCCACTTCCCTCAGGACGTGAACTTGGCCTGCCTTTCTTTCCTGGATTCAACCTTGAGGTACATAATGGGAGAGGCCGTGGAAAGCCCAAGAGGCAGTGTTCTGGATTTGAGTGAGCGCCTTCTGGGCACCTCCTCCTTTGATGGAGAAACAAATCCCTCCTGACTTTGAGCAACACTATAGGAATGCGCCTGGTGTAAACAGGAACCAGCCGTTTCTTTCTTTTTTTTTTTTTGAGCTGGAGTCTTGCACAGTTGCCCAGGCTGGGGTGCGGTGGCATGATCTCGGCTCATTGTAACCCCTGCTTCCTGGGTTCAAGTGATTCTCGTGCCTCAGCCCCCTGAGTAGCTGGAATCAGCCATTTCTATTCATAGTTTTTATCTTGCCAAGAGGTCACCCTGATGTTGGCCTGCTTTAGCTCTGTTAAAAGGGTTGTACTCTGCTGGGTGCAGTGGCTCACGCCTGTAATCCCAGCACTTTGGGAGGCCGAGGCGGGTGGATCACGAGGTCAGGAGTTCGAGATCAGCCTGACCAACATGGTGAAATCCCGTCTCTACTGAAAATAACAAAAATTAGCCAGGTGGGTGTGGTGTCACAGGCTTGTAATCCCAGCTACTCAGGAGGCTGAGGCAGGAGAATCGCTTGAATCCGGGAGGTGGAGGTTGTAGTGAGCTGGGGTCACGCCACTGCACACTCTAGCCTGGGCAACAGAGTGAGACTCCGTCTCAAAAAAATAAAAAGGTATCTTTGGGTGATTGTGGAGAGAAGGTGATCCTATGTCCACTGTGTTGCTCCCATCCAAGCCCTGCTGACTGGTAGCTCTCATGAGGGTGTGATGGTCAGGCCTTGCCCCTGGTGTAAATTCTGTCTGTAATAGTGTGTGACTTTTTTTTTTTTTGAGACAGAGTCTTGATCTGTTGCCCAGGCTGGATTGCAGTGGCACGATCTCAGCTCACTGCAACCTCCGCCTCCTGGGTTCACACCATTCTCCTGCCTCAGCCTCCCGAGTAGCTGGGACTACAGGCGCCTGCCACCATGCCCGGCTACTTTTTTGTATTTTTAGTAGAGACGGGGTTTCACTGTGTTAGCCAGGATGGTCTCGATCTCCTGACCTCATGATCTGCCTGCCTCGGCCTCCCAAAGTGCTGGGATTACAGGCGTGAGCCACCGCGCCTGGCTGAGGGTGTGACTTTCTAACTCAGCATCACCACTGGCTTAGGAGTTCCATTTGCACAGGGGGGGCTTTATTGCTTTTCTATGTACATAAGAACTTCAAGTCTCACCAGTGGAGGTTGGGCAGCCAAGACACCACGATGCTGGGTGTCTTCAGAATGGACTTAACCTTGTCCTTTTGCTTTCTGCCAGTGTAGACCACCGTCGTTCAGATGAGCAGGACCCCACCCACCCTGTGGCAATCTTGTCTTTGGAGAATCACTCTAGCTCCCATCCTTTGTAAATTAATATTGGTTTGAGCACTACCCTCCAGCATGGCTGCAGTGAGCCATGATTGCATCACTGTGCTCCAGCCTGGGTGACAGAGCAAGACACTGTCTCAAAAAAAAAAAAAAAAAAAAGTATTTGCCAAATAGACACAGTCCTCACAAAAGAAGTTGGCAGAGTAACACCCCTTCCTACCACATATCCTCAGAACCTGTGTATTTGTTAGGTTACGAAACAAAAGGGAATTAAGTTTGCTAATCAGCCGACCTTAAAACAGGAAGAGGATCCTGCATTTCTGGGTGGGCCCAAGGTAACCGCAAAGATCCCTAAATGTGGAAGAGGAAGGCAAGAAAGAGTCCGCGTCAAAGAGACTTTTAAGAAAGACTTGACTAGACACTGCTGCTTTTGAAGATGGGAAGGGAAGGGTCAGAAGCCAAGGAATGTATGTGCTGTCTAGAAGCTGGAAAGGAAGTAGATGCTCCCCCTAGAGCCTCCCGAAAGGAGCGTAGCCCTGCTGATGCCTTCATTTTAGCCCAGTGAGACCAGGTGGACTTCAGACCAACAGAACCGTCAGATGACATTATGTTTTAAGCCGCTAAATTGTGGCAATTTGTTAAAGTAACAATAGAAGACCTAATATAAGTCTCATGTAGAAGTTTCCATTATTTTTCTTTTTCTTTCCTTTTTTTTTTTTTTTGAGACGGAGTCTTGCTCTGTCGCCCAGGCTGGAGTGCAGAGGCATGAGCTCAGCACATTGCAACCTCCACCTCCAGGGTTCAAATGATTCACCTGTTTCAGCCTCCTGAGTAGCTGGGATTACAGGTGAGTACCACCACACCCAGCTAATTTTTTTTTTTTTTTTTAATTTTTAGTAGAGACAGAGTTTCACTGTGTTGTTGGCCAGGATGGTCTTGATCTCTTGACCTCATGATCCACCCACCTCGGCCTCCCAAAGTGCTGGGATTACAGGCATGAGCCGCTGCGCCTGGGCCCCATCATTTTTATTTTCTACAATTCTGGCTGACGTCTTACTGCACCATCCTGCCTAACGATAGACTTCATCTCATGCAGACCAGTGTTTTCAGAGACCAGCTTATCGATTCAGTAAAGGGCTGGGGGAAACTGCACGCACAAGGACAAAATCTAAGCCTCTGCCGGGGTCACATGACAAGATTCAGAAGCGCCTTTGGTATAGGGGGTACCCGACCTCATGTGAAAGTCCAAGTTCAGGTTAATGTGACAGCAGCAAGAATTCACTGGCCTAGGCTTGGGAACTAATGCCACCCAACACGTTCAGCCTCAGAGAAGAAATGACTTGAAGAACATAATTTGTGAATTTGCCAATTGTTTTTTTCATTTTATAGCATCACACAATAAAAGTAGTAGATAAAATAATTTTAATGAAAATAATTTTGTGGGCCAGGCGTGCTGGCTCACGCCTGTAATCCCAGCACTTTGGGAGGCTGAGGTGGGCGGATCACCTGAGGTCAGGAGTTGGAGACCAGCCTGACCAACATGGAGAAACCCCATCTCTACTAAAAATACAAAATTAGCCAGGTGTAGTGGTGCACTCCTGTAATCCCAACTACTCAGGAGGCTGAGGCAGGAGAATCGCTTGGACTCGGGAGGCAGAGGTTGGGGTGAGCCGAGATCACACCATTGTACCCCAGCCTGGGCAACAAGAGTGAAACTCCGTCTTAAAAAAAGAAAAAAAATAGAATTTTGTGAAATAAAGGCCACTTGGGAGTATGTGAGCCACCACACAATGCTTTCTGAGTTTCTGTATGATTTATTTAGTAGAGGGGAGGGAAAGAGGCATTCATTAGTGTCTGCTGTTCTTTTTTTAATTTTTTTGAGATGATGTTTTGCTCTCATTGCCCAGGCTGGAGTACAGTGACGCAATCTCGGCTCACTGCAGCCTCCGCCTGCTGGGTTCAAGCGATTCTCCTGCCTCAGCCTCCCAAGTAGCTGGGATTCCAGGTGTGCGCAATCACGCCTGGCTAATTTTTGTATTGTTAGTAGAGACGGGGTTTCACCATGTTGGCCAGGCTGGTCTCGGATTCCTGACTTCAGGTGATCCACCCACCTCGGCCTCCCAAAGTGCTGGGATTACAGGCATATGAATCACCGTGCCCAGCCAATAACTTGATTATAAAAAAATTTTTAGCCCCTTTTACTGTCTGAGGTTAACTAGGTGTTCAACGGTAGTCTTGTATTTCTCAGAGTAAAGATGAAATGTAATGTATGTCCGGTGAATGCTTTTACTGATTCAAAATGAAATGTCGGTGCAAGCTCACCAGTCGTAATAGAAGAATCAGGTTCCACCAAACTGTTGGAAGAAAAGCAGACAGAATCACATGCTGTTGAGAATTGTGGCTGCAGAACAAACCAGGCTAATAAATTGAGACATGTTCTCTCTCTTCTGGAGGAAGACAGTCAGAAGTAATTAAATGAACAGTCATGAACATAAATGCTCCTTCAGGACATTTATTCAGTTACTGTATACTGAAGCCACAGAGAATCTCAAATTTGACCTCGCTTTCTCCTTTGGTCCACCAACACAGATGCTAAGTCCAATCGAGCTGCTTTGATAGGAAAAAGAGTGAATGGAGTGCTATTTCTGCCGTTTAAAATCCTCCATTGGGGTTCAGGTAACACTGAGTTCCAGACTTTGGGCGTGCTCTAACTTGAAGGTACAAAGTCTGGAATAGAATGGGTCTGGAACTTTAAAAGTGGACTGCTTTTCAAAGTCCTTTTTCTAAACTATGAAAGAAAAAAAAAAACACCTTCCAGAAAAGAAAGATGTTACTTGCATTCTTGTTTCTCTCTTGCTAAAGGCCCATCAGATTGGGCCAAGTAGACTGAAGGCCACTTGTGCAAAGACAACGCAGAGACGCTGCTTCTCAATGAAGATTGCATTTTAATGCTCTGACAACTCCCATTTCTTCATTGTCAGAATAACCCGGATAGAGGCCAAAGCTTAAACCAGTTTGCACATATGTAAAAAGAAAAGGAAAATGCGAAACCTAAATTGCAGTGAGAGTTCAGGGCAGCAGAGCAGATCCTTCTGGATTTGGCGCCAGAGTCCCTGAGCCTGGGGATGGGCCTGGGGGTCAGGTCCTTGTTTGCAGAGGGAGTCTGAGGGCCAGCTCCGTCAGATGAGTCATGTCTGGTTGTTTGCTTTGCTTCTTGATGTATTCTAGCGTTTTCACCTACGAGGAAAAAGAAAGATCCATCTCCTTTCTGGTTCATCATCCTTGGAGCCCAAGGCGCTAATGAATCAGCCATTATGTGAGCTTAGATTTCTTAGCAGAGAATAGTGAGTTTTTTGAGGGATGAGGGGAGGGAAGAAATCAAAGTCTAACTTCTTGGATTGCAGCTTGCCCTAAAAATCAGATTTGGGTGTGACCAGAAATGACTGATGTTTTTTATGTATGGTTTTTATTCAGAGGGAATAGACTTTTAAAGCTATGCTTTTGTTTTTTGTTCTGGAGACAAGGTCTTGCTCTGTCACCCAGGCTGGAGTGCAATGGTGTGATCATAGCTCACTGCAGCCTCAAACTCCTGGACTCAAGCCATCCTCCGTCTTCAGCCTTCCGAGTAGCTGGGACTACACATGTGCACCACCATGCCCAGCTAATTTTTTATTTTTTGTAGAGACCAGGTCTCTCTATGTTGCCCAGGCTGGTGTCAAACCCCTGGCCTCAAGCGATCCTCCTGTCTCAGCCTCCCAAAGTGCTGGCATTACAGGCATGAGCTGCCACACCTGGCCAGCTCTGCTTTTTACTGCTAGGAAGTGATCCAGTAGAAATGGACCAAGTGCCTTTCTAAAAGGGGAGTTTGGGGTTGTCTGTCTGATGTCCAGGCCACAATGCTGTGTTGAGGGTGGTTGTGCACTGGCCAGTGGGCTTATACCACGGGGCCCTCCGAGCGCCTCACCATGGTCCTGGTGTCTGCACAGCCGTGCCTCTGTGCCAGGTGCCACAGGTTGACGGAGAGCTGGTTGAGCTTGTTGTTGCGTAGGTCCCCATGGGCCAAGATGCTGTTAAAAAAGGAAAGGCCCAACGAGCTCTGGCGCTTCAGGGCCTGAAACAGAAAACGGAGGTTACTGCCTTGCACTGGGGCTCAGGCCGTGCCCTGCAGAGATGCTGTGGACAGTGTTGACTCTGGGGTAGGTCATGCCTGAGTTCCAGTGCCAGCTCTGCCACGTATTTGCTGTAGGGCAAGCTGCTGAACCTCCCAGAGTCCCAGCTTCTTCATCTGTAAATGACAGTAAGGTCACCACTGCAGAGGGTGGGGATTTAGTAAGATGACGAAGCTCTGTGCCCACAGACGGTCATTACTCATGAAATGGAAGAAAGTCAACGTTCAGTGAGGTCGAGGAATGAAGGGTAACCCAGCAGTGACAAGCCTTGCTTTAACACAAGTACAGCTGAAAACTGAAAGGCTTCACCTTGCCTCTTTCAGATGTGTCCTCAAACTACCCAAAGCTGTAGTCAGTATTCCTGCCCCTGGGCTGCCGGTAATAAAGACCAAAAGACATGTCCTCCGGAACTGAGCTCCGCAATCCTTGGTGCCCATATCCAGCCTTTACCTGCTGACATCAGATCTTTCCTTTCTTGCTCAGTAATCTGATGTGAGAGGTATCTTGCCAAAAAAAGTCTAACCACAGCGTCATGGTTGACCAAACCTGAACCCCAGCTTTGAATGATAAGACGAAAGGGAAAATAAATCTCCAAAATGCAACCCCAGGCCCAGGAGAGAGGATACAACTTCCCCAAGGTAAACGAAGGCCCCTCGACCAGCCACATCAACAGGTGGGTACCTGCTGTTCAGGAACCCATGGGGCCAGAGCAGATCCCACATCTGCACAACATCAGTGCTGCCAGGAGTCTCGTGTCTGCTCCCTGACAGTGAATGCGTGTAAGAGCCCTTAAGAGCGTGCCAGGGATTCTGCTCTGTGCTTTACACAACTCGCCTGATTTAACCTTCATGACAACTCCGTGGCAGGTACATTCCTGACCACCCATGATAGACAGAATTCTAGAGGTGTCTCCCAACATTCCTTCCCCTGTTACTCAAGCACGAATCCCGGTGCTGCTGTGCAGAGACTGCAGATGGAATGAAGGTAGGGAGCGTATCTTAGATGACCTGAGTGGTCCCACTCGAATCACTGGAGCCCTTAAAAGCAGAAGCGTTTCTCCAACCAGAATCAGCGACAAGCAGTGAAAGAGAAAAACAGGAAAGGGGGAAGAAGGGAAGTCAGATTCAAGGCATAAGGAGAAGCTGGCCCACCAGTGCTGGCCATGAGCTGAGAAACACAGGCAGCTTCTAGAAACTAAGAAGGACGCCCGGCCAACAGACACAGGACCTCAGCCCATGATTACATGGAACTGCAGTCTGCAAATACCCTGAAGGAACAAGGAAGTGGATTCTTTCCAGTGCCTCCTGATAAGAGCCCAGCCAGCAAGACCTTGACTCTGGCCTTGTGAAACCCAGAACAGAGACACCGGTGCCAGCCAGCACTGACTTCTCACCTACCAGTGAGATCAAAAATGGGTACTGCTGTAAGATGCCAAGTTTGTGGCAATTGGTTATGGCGGCAACAGGAAACGAATACGCTCCCATTCTGCAGATGAGGCACCTGAGGCTCTGAAAGGTTAGGAACTTGCCCAAGGACCACAGTTGGGTCCTCACAATGCAGAGGGGAGTCCGAGCTCCAGATGTCTGACTCCAGAGCCTGTGCTTGTACTTGCAGCCCTCTCCAGGCCACACACTCAGGGTTGCATCTTACCAGGAATCGGAGTCGGAAGGGCCTGAGAGACTTGCCCAGTGCTGCGAGCCAACTTCGGCTATGCAGTTTCATGCAGGGAGTAAGAATGGCTTGATTGGGATTACACCAAAACACATTTCTTCCTGCTTTTCTCAACTACTCTTGGCTAAAACCAACTTACCAACCAACCATCCATCCATCCAACATTCCACAGATATTTCACATGGTGCCTGCTAGATGCTATGCCAACTGAGTTACCCCTTCTTACTGTCCTTTCCCAAGTGAGACTTTAAAGTCTTTTAGTGAAAAGAAAAAAAAAATTAGCTGAGCATGGTAGCACATACCTGTGGTCCCAGCTACTCAGGAGGCTGAGGCTGGAGGATCACTTGAGGGCAAGAGTTTGAGGCTGCAGTGAGCTATGATCCCACCACTGCACTCAAGCCTGGCATCAGAGCAAGACCCTGTCTTAAAGACAAAGTCAAGGAACAGCTTCCAATGCAGTTGGGCAAGGTGGCTGAGTGGCAATTGAGAATCTTCAGCACCCCCCACCCCCACCCGGCAACATTGAGCCTGCCTTGGCAACAGCCCAGAGCAGCGACAGTCACAGAAGCAGCAGAGCCGACGGCGAAGAACCCAGTCATCAGGGAGCAGGTTGTGCTGTGGGCGCCCAGGCCCGCGGGCACTGAGAGAAAAGCGCTTTGGCATGGGGCATGCGGGCTGGCACCTACTGGGCACGGACTCGCAAACTGGCTAGCGAGCGCCTGCTCTGGCGTCATTTGTTCTAACAGACAATGCAGTTACACCCTGAGTGGGAACCTGAGCCCATTCTGCTCTCCTTGTAACCTGGTCCTCGTCTGACACCTGGGAGAACGGGAGCCCCGCTTTCTGCCTGGATCTAGAAGAACAAGCTAAAATAAAACTCCTTCAAAGCCAACTAAGTCTCCTTGGAGAGAGGCCCTTTGACTACCTTTCACTGAAGTGGGAGAAATTGTTTTAAAAGTCAGACAAGCAGCACAATACCTAATTGGCTATTTCTCCATTCCATATCTTCTCAATTAGCAAAAAGCTCAATTCGCATGTGTTTTAAATGCCAAAGCGCATTAAAAGTGAAATCATTAGAGACGTGTCTGAGGGATGAGACACATGCCAGCTGATATTCAAACACTGAGAAAAATACAAACACGTAGCTCGGGAACCAAATCAGGGCCTGATCCCCCACCCTCGCCACGGAGGTTTTAAATAGAAAAGAGCTGCTTTTCCTATGAGAACTGTCATTTCCAGGAAGCTCTCTGGGTTTGGCATGGTTCCCAGCTCCACCACACCCAAACAAACAACTTCATGATATACAGCTTGTGATTAAAATGAGGCTGGCACCTTCACGTGGCCTTAGAGGATTTTGGAAGCAGGGTTGCTACCAGAGCTAAGAGAGATGATTCTCAGAACGGCACAGGCATCAGGGTTTTCCAACAGCAGGAAGCCCCCCACCCCACTCAGTGGGGAGAAACCCCACCAGGCCCTTCCTGGTCTGTGATGGGCCTGGGTACCAAGCCTCATGCTCTTGGGGGTACCAGACTTCAGAGGACTCCAATATGGCTGCTTGAGCTAAACTTCAAATTGCACCATTAAAACGAAGGATAGCCAGGCGCGGCGGCTCATGCCTGTAATCCCAGCACTTTAGTAGGCTGAGGCAGGCGGATCATGAGGTCAGGAGATCGAGACCATCCTGATTAACAGTGAAACCCCGTCTCTACTAAAAATACAAAAAATTAGCCAGGCGTGGTGGCACACGCCTGTAGACCCAGCTACTCAGGAGGCTGAGGCAGGAGAGTCACTTGAATCCAGGAGGTAGAGGTTGCAGTCAGCTGAGATTGCACTGCAACACTCCAGTCTGGGCAACACAGTGAGATTCTGTCTCGAAAAGAAACAAAACAAAAAAAACAACAACGAAGGATAACATGTTCAGTTTGAGCTTGGTCCACCCATGTGACCATGTTTTTGTTTATTTATTTTTATTTTAAAGACGGGGTCTTGCTCTGCTGCCAGGGTTGGAGTGTAGTGGTGCAATCACAGCTCACTGCAACCTCGCACTCCTGGGCTCAAGCGATCCTCCCACCTCAGCCTCCTGAGTAGTCCCAGCTACTCAGGGTGCACTCCACCATACCTGGCTAACTTTTACATTTTTTTAGAGATGGGGTTTTACTATGTTCCTCAGGCTGGTCTCAGACTCCTGGAATCAAGCAATCCTTCTTCCCCAGCCTCCCAAAGTGTTGGGATTACAGGCATAAGCCACTGTGCCTGATGTTTTTCTAATAAATATGCATACATGGACAGACATTTTCAGTGAACGTCGCTGGTCTTTACGCCATGTGAAATGTTCTTCAGAAACATTCCATCTTTGCTATTCTTTCAGAGTTTTGTTTCAGAATCACTATCACCATTAACCCCTCTCTCCACCAGAGAAACAGACATAAATGTTAAATATAAATAGCTCCAAATTATATGGTTCTGGGCTTTATTTTTATTGCAAGCTTGGGACTTCTGGGCTATGATTATTTATGCTGTCAGTGACCACCTCTGATTAAACCCATCCTGTTGCCTCGGCATGAAGAAATGTAATTTTGTACCACATGTCAAGTTTTCTGTGGGTGTGACTTGTCAAACACACATCACTGTTCTGAGAAGTCCCTGAACTAGAAGGTGGAGCCAGAGCCAATGGTTTCAAGAAATCAGGGGAAGGCTGGGCATGGTGGCTCACTCTTGGAATCCCCAGCACTTTGGGAGCCCAAGGCCATGGTGGGTCAATCACTTGAGCTCTGTATTTATTTTATTTTTTTTTTTTTTGAGACGGAGTCTCGCTCTGTCACCCAGGCTGGAGTGCAGTGGTGCGATCTCAGCTCACTCAAACCTCCCCATCCTGGGTTCAAGCAATTCTGCCTCAGCCTCCCGAGTATCTGAGATTACAGTCATGCGCCACCACACTCAGCTCATTTTTGTATTTTCAGTAGAGATGAGGTTTCACCATGTTGGCCACACTGGTCTCAAACTTCTGACCTCAAGTGATCTGCCCGCCTCAGCCTCTCTAAAGTGCTGGGATTACAGGCGTGAGCCACCATGCCCGGCCAAGCTCAGTATTTTGAGAGTAGCCTGGGCAACACAGACCCCGGCTCTACAAGCAACAAACAAAAAATTAGCTGAGTGTGGTGGTGCACGCCTGTAGTCCCAGCTACTTGGGAGGCTGACATGGGAGGATCACTTGCGTCCAGGAGGTTGAAGCTGCAGTGAGCTGAGATAGTGCCACTGCACTCCAGCCTGGATGACAGAGTGAGACCCCGTCTCAGGGAAAAAAAAAAAAAGAAATCAGGGGAAAAAGCTAAGACAAACTTTCCACGGGGGGATCGAATTCGTACAAGCTGAAGGTGATGGGCTTCCGTTATTCCTGTAGGCTGAAAGGACTCTCTCCTGAAAACCATCTACACAGAAGAGGGAAGAGGTATGAACCCTTGCTGAGTGTTTGTCCATGTTTGTAAAAGGCCTTTTAAAAAAAATGTGTATTTAGGGTTTTATTTTCTCATCGTGATTCATGAGCCTTACATATGCAATATTTAAAAAATTATTGATACATAAGATTTGTGTTTATGAGGTACATGTGATGTTTTGTTACATGCCTAGAATACACAATGATGATGCCAGGGTGTTTGGTGTGTCTATCACTTGAGCATTTATCATTTTTTTTTTTTTGAGATGGAGTCTCCCTCCCAGGCTGGAGTGCAGTGGTATGATCTCAGCTCACTGCAAGCTCCGCCTCCCAGGTTCAAGCAATTCTCTGCCTCAGCCTCCTAAGTAGCTGTGATTACAGGTGTCTGCCACCACACCCAGCTAATTTTTGTATTTTTAGTAGAGATGGGGTTTCACCATCTTGACCAGGATGGTCTTGAACTGCTGACCTTGTGATCCACGCACCTCGGCCTCCCAAAGTGCTGGGATTATAGGCGTGAGCCACCGCACGCAGCTGCATTTATCATTTCTATGTGTACGGAACATTTCAAGTCTTCTCTTATAGCTATTTTGAAATGTATAATACATTGTTGTTAACTATAGTTACTCTTCTCTGCTATTGAACATTAGAACTTATTTTTTTTTTTTTTGAGACGGAGTCTTGCTCTGCCACCCAGGCTGGAGTGCAGTGGCCGGATCTCAGCTCACTGCAAGCTCCGCCTCCTGGGTTTACGCCATTCTCCTGCCTCAGCCTCCCGAGTAGCTGGGACTACAGGCGCCCGCCTCGTCGCCCGGCTAGTTTTTTGTATTTTTAAGTAGAGACAGGGTTTCACCGTATTAGCCAGGATGGTCTCGATCTCCTGACCTCGTGATCCGCCCGTCTCGGCCTCCCAAAGTGCTGGGATTACAGGCTTGAGCCACCGCGCCCGGCCTGAACATTAGAACTTATTCCCTTTTATTCCCCCTTTTTTCTTTTCTTTTTTCTTTTTTTTTGGAGACAGGATTTTGCTCTGTTGCCTAGGCTGGAGTGCAGTGGCATGATCACAGCTCACTGCAGCCTCAAACTCCTGCCTCAGCCTCTCCAGTAGCTGGGGCTACAAGCACACACCACCATGCCCGGCTAATTTAAATTTTTTTTTTTGAGATGGAGTCTCACTCTGTCACCCAGGCTGGAGTGCAATAGCATGATCTGGGCTCATGGCAACCTCCGCCTCCTGGGTTTAAGTGATTCTCCTGCCTCAGCCTCCCAAGTAGCTGGGACTACAGATGCACACCACCACACCCAGCTAATTTTTTTCTATTTTTTGTAGAGGTGGGATTTTGTCATGTTGGCCAGACTGGTCTCGAACTCCTGGCCTCAAGTGATCCGCCCACCTCAGCCTCCCAAAGTGCTGGGATTACAGGTGTGAGCCACCGTACCTGGCCTAATTTTTAAGTTTTTTTTTTATAGAGATAGGATTTTACTATGTTACCTAAGCTGGTCTCCAATTCCTAGGCTCAACTAATCCTCCCACCTGGGCCTCCCAAAATGTTGGGATTACATTGTGCCTGGCCTATTGTGTCTAAGGCATTGTGCCTGGCCTATTCCTTCTAACTATTCTATCTATCTTTGTACCCATTAACCAACCTCTCTTCATTGCCCTCCCCCCCACACCCACACGCACATCCACATACACTTTCCAGTCTCTGGTATCAATCATTCTAGGAGAGTTGCCTTGTCTGATACTTATTGGTTTGATAAACCAGTTTTCCTGAAGAAGAAACTGGGGTTCCAATGCCACTCTTTCCACAAACAACCAAGAGCCCTCCAGGCACTAACTTGCTCAGAGTTCTGGTACTACAGCTCAGGGTTCCCCAAGGTCAGTAGGACACAAGTCACATACCCTCCCTCCCTAGGGAAGGTGCTGTGAGGTGCTATGGGCTCCCAGGGCAGCAGCATTTCTGCAACTGTTGGGCATGTAGGTCTCTGCCCTTTTTTTTTTTCTTGAGACGGAGTCTCACTCTGTCGCCCAGACTGGAGTGCAGTGTCGCGATCTCGGCTCACTGCAAGCTCCGCCTCCCGGGTTCACGCCATTCTCCTGCCTCAGCCTCCCGAGTAGCTGGGACTACAGGGGCCCACCACCGCGCCCGGCTAATTTTTTGTATTTTTAGTAGAGATGGGGTTTCACCGTGTTAGCCAGGATGGTCTCGATTTCCTGACCTCGTGATCAGCCAGCCTCAGCCTCCCAAAGTGCTGGGATTACAGGCGTGAGCCATCGCGCCCGGCTGGTCTCTGCCCTTTCAACTACTAACCCTAAGGCCAGCCCTTCGGACAGTGCCCCTGAACTTGAAGGCCAGAAAAAATCCTACTCACTCAAACACATGCTTGAACACCCTGGACAGAATGGGTATATATTGGCCGGACGTGGTAGCTCACACCTATAATCCCAGCACTTTGGGAGGCCAAGGCAGGTGGATCACTTAAGCTCAGGAATTCAAGACCAGCCTGGCCAATGTGGTGAAACCCCGTCTCTACTAAAAACACAAAAATTAGCCGGGCGTGGTGGGATACCCCTGTAATCCCAGCTACTTAGGAGACTGAGGCAGGAGAATCACTTGAACCTGGGAGGTGGAGGTTGCAGTGACCTGAGATCGCACCACTGCACTCTAGCCTGGGCGACACAGCGAGACTCTGTCTCAAAACAAAAGAAAACAAACAAAAAAAAAGAATGGGGATATACTGCATGTGAGTATCTACAGCTAGCTATATAATGTTGTGGTATTTTTGGTGGGATGCAGAAGGACCATAAGGATGGGTGGTGTTTTATACAGTCTTGGAAATGACAAAGAACTACTTCAATCCAGTTTGATCTTATTTTGTCCTGAAAGGGTCTGGGTGCTTTGAAAGGATGTGAAGTGAGAGGTAAGGGAGCAAAACCCAGGAAGAACAAGCGGGAGTCCAGGAAGACCCAGTGGGTTGGGAATGAAGGAGCTGGAGGAGGGAAGTGGTCAAGCACCTTGGAAGGAGGGGAGCATGGGAAGGGCACTGAGAACCCAGGGTCCAAAAATCCTCTTAGGTTTGGGGAAGGGAACTGAGGAGGAGGAGAGTGAGAGAACAGAGGCCCCCTCCTGCCAGGAGCATATCAGGAATGAGTTATCAGGCAATCTCTTTTGCGAGGTGGGAATAAAATAATCGAGATGCTCAGAGCTTTGAGCAAACAGCTCATAGTGGATAAAGGGCAAGATCCAGGAGAAGTGCTGGGAGGCAGAAAGTGAGGGAAGGACGCAGACAGAGGCCAGGCACTGGCTGTGACTCCCAAGATGCAGCCAACCTCCCCCATGCCTCCATCTTGACTACACTACAGCAATCCATCTTAACCACAGTGACAGAGACACACCTATGTCTACACAAGTAACTGACTTGGCCACGTCTGAGACAGGGTCTCTGGGACTCATGTGTCACTCACACATTTGGGCCAAAGCTGCGAAGAGGGAAGCCATGGTCAGCATAACTTGGGAAGAGAACCAGGTAGTTAATTGGGTTGTACTAGATGGAAATTACCTTGAAATCAGTCAATCAACTATCTGTATGGAGAATATGAAAAACAAACTGTTCTGAAAATACAAAAGACACAACATCTGATAAAAAGAATTTAGCTTGTGGATAAGAGCAGGGCTTCTAGAAAATTGCCTTGACCATACGCCATAGCTACCGCTGTAGGATTCGGTTTCCTCATCTGTACAGCATAAAGGGACTGCTGTGAGAATTAAGTGAAATAATGCGTGCGCAAAATTCTTTATACTACACTTAATGTATAATGAAGGCTGGAAAAACAGAGCCTACTATTAATGACCACAGACCATTTCTTAAAAGTGAAGTGGGTCGGCCGGGCGCGGTGGCTCAAGTCTGTAATCCCAGCACTTTGGGGGGCCGAGACAGGCGGATCACGAGGTCAGGAGATCGAGACCATCCTGGCTAACATGGTGAAACCCCGTCTCTACTAAAAAATACAAAAAAACTAGCCGGGCGAGGTGGCGGGCGCCTGTAGTCCCAGCTACTCGGGAGGCTGAGGCAGGAGAATGGCGTAAACCCAGGAGGCAGAGCTTGCAGTGAGCTGAGATCCGGCCAC
Organism: Trachypithecus francoisi; assembly: GCF_009764315.1. Taxonomy (NCBI): domain Eukaryota; kingdom Metazoa; phylum Chordata; class Mammalia; order Primates; family Cercopithecidae; genus Trachypithecus; species Trachypithecus francoisi. Next base: position 78,910,311 of record NW_022681455.1, read on the forward strand.
TGCACTCCAGCCTGGGCGACATAGCGAGACTCCGTCTCAAAAAAAAATAAAATAAAAATAAAATAAAAGTGAAGTGGGTCAGGCACCGTGGCTCACGCCTGTAATCCCAGCACTTTGGGAGTTTGAGACCAGCCTGGCCAACATGGTGAAACCCCATCTCGACTGAAATTACAAAAATTAGCCAGGTGTGGTGGCGGGCACCTGGATCCCAGCTACTCGGGAGGCTGAGGCAGAAGAATCGCTTGAACCCGGAGACGGAGGTTGCAGTGAGCTGAGATCGCGCCATTGCACTCCAGCCTGGGCAACAAGAGCAAAACTTTGTCTCATAAAAAGAAAAAGAAAAGTGAAGTGGAAAGTCCTTGGTTGAGGAGGGCGATGTGGCAGTGCAGAGTTCAGGTTTGGGAATCCTGGTTGGAATCTCTGCTGTTTTATCACAGCCAGAGGAAATACCAAGGGCTCTGAATAACCCTCTCTGAGCCTCAGTTTCCCTTCCCATTCAGTGGAAATAAACACAGCACCTACATCTCACAGGGCTGTTGTGAGCACTGAAAGAGCCCAGGTATAGCAATCCCACGCCTATCACTGATTCACCATGAACTGATGGAGCATCTGCCGGAGGCCGGGCTCTGCATGAGACGTGGGGTGGTGCAGAGAGTTACCGGGGTCCCAGAGTCCCTGTCTTGTCATTCAGACACAGTCAGGTCTTCAAGACTCACCAGGTCCCTCCTAAAGGAGGCTGGATGGAGCTCCCCCCAGGAGCTGGGGGAAAGACAGACAAACACACAACATTTCAGACGGTGACTGAACAGGGGCCACAGGGACAGTCGGGCAGAGGCATGCAGGTGGTGGTGGCTCCTTGAAACAGGGTCCAAGAAGGCCTCTCTGAGGAGGTCCTTTGAGCTGAGATTGGGGAAGCCCTGGGGGAGGCGCGGTCCAGGCAGAGAAAACAGCAGGAGCGAAGGCCCCAAAGCACTGGAGAAGTGGTTTGTACATAAACATTACTCACATGACACATTTTCCTTTCTAGAATGAACCAACATCAAACCACCCTGGAAACTTGTGCTTTCAGAGCAGGAGGCGGGTGGAGGACAGCAGAGGGCACCCACCTCATCCTTGGCCAGGGCTTTCAGATGCTCTAGGATCTGAGCCATCACTGTCTCACACAGCTTGTTGTTTTCTGCCAGGAACTTGGAGTCTCCCCCGTAGAGGCTGTCGTTGGAGTCCACTGTTGAACAAACAAGAACAGTGAGACAGACCCCAGCCCCATGGCCATGCTGGTCAGGGAGAGGCAGCCGCGTGTCATGTCACACCGTGTCAGCAGATGGCAGGAAGTCGTGGCAGGGCAAATGGAAGTGGTGGAAATTTCCCACTGGGCTTGGGGCCTTGGGAATCACAAACAAACACCCAGCCTGCAGGACAGTCTAAGCCAGTGGTGTGGAAGTCACCCCTCCAGCCTGTGTGTGCGTGGGGGGAAGCTGGGGGGAGGGGGGACGTTAATAATGATAATGATCATCACAGCAGCTGCCAGGCACTGGGCTACGGCTTTAACTGCCTTATTGCAGAGCCCCCCACAACCAGTATGTGAAGGGATGGCTTTTTTTTTTGAGACGGAGTCTCTGTCTCTCTCACCCAGGCTGGAGTGCAGTGGCACGATCTCGGCTCACTGCAATCTCCACCTCAAGGCTCAAGCAGTCCTCCTGCCTCAGCCTCTTGAATAGCTGGAATTATAGGCACCTGCCAGCATGCCTGGCTATTTTTTAAATTTATTTTTTTATTTTTAGTAGAGACGGTTTCACCATGCTGGTCAAGCTGGTCTCGAACTCCTGACCTCAAGTGATCCGCCTGCCTCGGCCTTCCAAAGTACTGGGATTACAGGTGTGAGTGACCAGCCCAGCCAAGAGATGATATTAATATCTCCCTTTTAGGGAGATGAGGCTCAGAGATGGTCCTAGCTAGGATCCTAAACCATGAAGTCTGATTCCAGAGCCCACACTCAGCTACCGCATCCAGCTGCCTGCCCTGTCACCCTCTCCTCAAAACTGGCTTTGGAAGGACTGCAGAGATTTTCTATTTCAACTACTCTAGAAGTGTAAATCCCTTTGATAATGTCTCTTGCCAAAAGCTCCTCCACTGTTTGCTTGGTCTCGTCCTGTGACAAGCACTGCCTAGAGTAAGACAGGCCTAGCCAAGGACAGCTAGAGTTTGAGCTCCTCCTCCCTTCCTCCTCCCCCCTTCCTTCCTCTCAACTGACCTTCACACAGAGCATAATCTGGGCGATGAAACAGACACCACACTCTGTGCTGCTTTACACTTTGTTTTTTTAACTTAATGATAAATCTTGGGGTTGGGATCAGTGGCTCACACCTGTAATCCCAGCACTCTGGGAGGCTGAGGCAGGAGGATCACTTGAGTCCAGGAGTTTCAGACCAGCCTGAGGAACATAGCAAAACCCCATCTCTACAAAAAAAAATTAGCTGTGTTTGGTAGCTTAAACGCCTGTAGTCCCAGATACTTGGGAGGTTGAGGTAGGAGGATTCTTGAGCCCAGGAGTAGGTGGCTGCAATGAGCTATGATCTCATGACTGCACTCCAGTATGAGCAACACAGCAAGATACTGTCTCAAATAAACAAAATAAAATAAATCTTCATGCTATTTCCATATCAGCGTACAATAGTCCCCCCTTATCCTTGGGGGATACGTTCCAAGACCCTCAGTGGGTGCCTGAAACCATACAGTACTGAATCCTATATACATTATGCTTTCTCCTATATAGTAATGGGTAGGTAGTGTCGCATCAGTGTGGATAAGCTGGACGAAGGGATGACTGATATTCCAGGTGGGACGAAGTGAAATTTTATCACCCTATTCAGTACAGTGTGCAAATTAAAACTTACGAATTATTTCTGAGATTTTCCACTTAATATTTTTGGACCAGGTTGCCTGTGGAGTAACTGAAACCACAGAAAATGAAACTGAAGCTGGGCACGGTGGCTCACACCTATAATCTGAGCATTTTCAGAGGCTGAGGCGGGTGGATCACTTGAGGTCAGGAGTTTGAGACCAGCCTGGCCAACATGATGAAACCTAGTCTCTACTAAAAATACAAAAGATTAGCTGGGCGTGGTGGTGCAAGCCTGTAGTCCCAGCTTCTTGGGAGGCTAATGCAGGAGAATCGCTTTAACCCGGGAGGCAGAAGTTGCAGTGAGCCAAGATCTCTACTAAAAATACAAAAATTAGGCCGGGCGCGGTGGCTCAAGCCTGTAATCCCAGCACTTTGGGAGGCCGAGACGGGCGGATCACGAGGTCAGGAGATCGAGACCATCCTGGCTAACACGGTGAAACCCCGTCTCTACTAAAAATACGAAAAACTAGCCGGGCGAGGTGGCGGGCGCCTGTGGTCCCAGCTACTCGGGAGGCTGAGGCAGGAGAATGGCGTAAACCGGGAGGCGGAGCTTGCAGTGAGCTGAGATTCGGCCACTGCACTCCAGACCGGGCGACAGAGCAAGACTCCGTCTCAAAAAAAAAAAAAAAAAAATACAAAAATTAGCCGGATGTGGTGGTGTGTGCCTATAGTCCCAGCTACTCGGGAGGCTGAGGTGGGAGGATCACTTGAGCCCAGGAGGCAGATGTTGCAGCAAGCAGAGATCATGCCACTGCACTGCAGGCAGGGCTACATTTTGTATTTTTATAGAGATGGGGTTTCTCCATGTTGGCCAGGCTGGTCTCAAACTCCCAACCTCAAGTGATCGTCCTGCCTTGGCCTCCCAAAGTGCTGGAATTACAGGCGTGAGCCACTGTGCCCCGCCATGAACACCTATTTCTTGAATCACCAACTGGTAACATTTTGCTACTTTTATGCAAGCTCTCTTTCTTGCTGTCTCTACAAGGATGGACAGACACACACATTTTTTTTTTTTTTTTTTTTGAGACGGAGTCTTGCTCTGCCACCCAGGCTGGAGTGCAGTGGCCGGATCTCAGCTCACTGCAAGCTCCGCCTCCCGGGTTTACGCCATTCTCCTGCCTCAGCCTCCCGAGTAGCTGGGACTACAGGCGCCTGCCTCGTCGCCCGGCTAGTTTTTTGTATTTTTAAGTAGAGACAGGGTTTCACCGTGTTAGCCAGGATGGTCTCGATCTCCTGACCTCACGATCCACCCGTCTCGGCCTCCCAAAGTGCTGGGATTACAGGCTTGAGCCACCGCGCCCGGACCCACACATTTTTTTTTTTGGCTGAACCATTTGAAAGCAGGTTGCAGGCATATCACCTAAGAACAAGGAGAAAACCTGGTTTCCTTTGTTCCCCAGCTTCTCTGGTCACAGGAATCTCTTATCCAATCTTTAACTGCTCGTTTATGGGGACTCTGCTGGGACGCTTCCCCAAGGTTTCCTTTGCGATTGCTTGTCTGACACCAGGTTGGGAGTTAATGGCCCTGGGCCGCAGGAGTCAATCTCAGAATTTCCAAGCTGGCTCTGGCTGCTGGGTCATGACTGTTACCTCCCCAGTGGGGGATGGCAGTTATTCTTGCAAGAAGCGAGAAGAATTCAATTCAGCCATTCAACAGCACCTGATTGTGCAGGGCAGCAAACTGCAGCTGGCGAAGGAATTTCTCATGTCTGCTGCTGAGGACCAGAATAGTTCCTGCATAAATTCCCAGTCTTCCTCCAGGCTGGAGTTCACTTGCATTCTGAACAGCCCATCAGTGAAGAAGAGGGAAGGTCCAACCACCCCGAGAGGCCAGAGGTGTGTCTGCAGCAGGCCACTCACACACACATGCAACAACTACTGCATAAGGCCTGCTCCACGCCAGCTTCTAGGCTAGGAGCGGGAACCCGGTGGGGGACAAGGCTGACCTGGTCCTACCCTCACAGACACAGAGCTCATAGTCTATAAGGAGCTACAGACACCCAAACAGGCAATTGCAGTACGGTGCAGAACTATTTGAGACAGAGTCTCGCTGTGTCGCCCAGCTGGAGTTCAGTGGCACAATCTTGGCTCACTGCAGCCTCCGCTTCCCAGGCTCAAGGAAGGGGGCAGTACAGGGGATCATGGGATCCTAAAATCTATGCTTGGGACAGGATTCTGGAATCAGTGAGATCTAGACTGAGTCCTAAAGGTTGAATTCACTAGCAAAAGTGGGAAAAAGGGTGAGGAGGGAGAAATGAATTCTCGATGCTAACACTTGGGGGTCATAGAGGGAGAGAAAAAAAGGCGAATTTGAGAATTAAAAGTAATTTGGTCAGGTCAGAGTGTATTGTTGGCCTTCAAGTCCAGACACAGCTCTCACGAGGGGGAGAAAAGATGTCCCCTGCAAATGGCCACTAAAAATAGCCCACAATCTCTGCATCTGTCCCACCCTGAGTTGCAAACCCGAATGCTTTGAGGGCCTGGCAGGTGACGTGGAAGAGTGAGGAGGGCCACCTTGGCTTCACAGTAGCATCCTGGGTTGTACTCTTCCAATGAAGACACACTCCGTGTGCACACTAAATACGTCAACACTGAGGACCCAGGACTGTGCTTCACTTCTACATCCAACATGCACACTCTCTTGTAACCTCGTGTGAAAGTACTGGAGGGACTGCTCCAGGCAGTGTCAGCGCCTTCTCTTTTTCTTAATCTGGGAAGAAAGTGGCCAAGGCATCCTCCAAAAATGCAGAAATTATTCAACCCCTCTTTGCCAAGTTCTAAGCTGTGTCAACATCGTCTCAAAGCCTCCCTAGAATGAGGAAGCACACAGGGAAAAAGGAGCCCCCACAGCCTGCAGAGCCTCCATGACTCCCTGGGTCTCCCACCAAGACGCTGGGCAGGTCACAGTTGTGCATTCGGAGTAAACACAGCTGGACTAAGAAGAAGAAAAAGAAAATCCATCCTTCTGTTTTCATCTTTAAAAGCTAGAAAACTACACTCTTGCCTATCAAATATAGCCTCGCTCCCTCTGCTGCCAATCTGGCTCTGGTAGTCTTTACTGGCGGGCTTATTCAGAGAAAGGATGGACTGAATCTCTTTGAGGGAGAGGAAGGAGAGGAGGGAGCAGAGAGGGCAGGGCAAGCTCCACTGACAGCCACACTTCCAGGTCTCCATATGGTCCTCAAAGCTTTCTCTCATTGAAGTTCAGAGCCTTCAATGTGCACTTCACAAAAGAGGAAACAAAGATGCCAAGAAATACAGGGAAGGGTGTTCAACCTCGCCAGCCATCAGAGAAATGCAGACTCCACTCCTAGAACAGCTGACATGAAAAAGACTGACCACAGCAACTGAACAAATGGAAGCCTCATTCGTGCCTGACGGGAATGTCAATTGGTTTAACCCTTTGGGAAACCGTGAGGCAGTATCCACCAACGCAGAAGATAAGCAGATCCTATGAGCCAGCAATGCCACCCCCACGCAGACAGCCAGTGGGAATGTACACCAAGAAATACATGCAAGAATGTTCACAGCCACACTACTCATAATAGCCCCAAACTGGACATCCAAATTTCCATCCAGAAGGAATGAATCAATTTTGGTACATCCACACAAAGGAATACTATACAGCAACGCAAAAGGTGAACTACAGTTTTGCATACCAACACAGATGAATCTTGGACATCATGCTGAATTAAAGCAGCCAAATACCAAAGAACGCTTACAAAATATTCCATTTACTTATTCAGAAAGTGGCAAACTAATTAATAAATGCTAGAAGTCAGGAGAGAGAGTGGTGTGTCTTCAGAGACTAGGGTGGTGATGCTGACTGAAGGAGGTGTTCTATTTCTTGATCTGGACCGTGGTTACCTGGGAGTGTTCGCTTCGTGACAATTCACTGAGCTCTATAGTTTATTGCATACATGTTATATAATATACTTTAATTAAAACACTGCTTTTTTTTTTTTTTTTTAAAGACAGAGTCTTGCTGTGTCACCCAGGTTGGAGTTCAGTTGCACAGTACTGGCTCACTGCAGCCTCCCGAACTCAAGTGATTCTCCTGCATCAGCCATCCAAGTAGCTGGGATTATAGGCGCTTGCCAACAGCCCGTTTAATTTTTTTGTATTAATTTTAGTAGACATGAGGTTTCGCCATGTTGGTCAGGCTAGCCTCGAACTCCTGACCTCAGGTGATCCACCTGTGTCTGCCTCCCAAAGTGCTGGGATTATAGGCATGAGCCACTGTGCCTAGCCAACACTGTTACTTTGTAATCAACGAGTTTCACTTCCATCACTAACTACCGGAAGCCCTGGAGTACATCACATTGTCTTTCTGGATCTCCTCTTGCTTATACATAAAATGGGGACCTGAATGCCTGTCCTCATAGTAAAGCTGTAAGGATTCGGGGAAAAAGGCCTGTAGAGCATGACGTAGTCCTTGGCACGCAGTAAGTGCTCAGATCAGGGTAGCCATCATCATTCTTGCTATGAACCAACCTCCCTAAGTTACATTTATCCTTAGTCCCTAGACCCAGCTAGAGAAAGCCTGAGAGGTATGACAGAAAGCTGGCCATCCCTTAAGCACTGCTAATGTGTTCACTGCAACTTGCAAGTGTAGAGATGGTTTTTTAAACCGTAAAGTATACAATTACTGGCCAAAGCACTTTTGACATTAAGACCAATTTTTGGAATCCAAAAATTAGAACTGAGGGTCTGCCAGGCAGGAGGATACTTGGGCTCAGTGGGAAAATGCCTGGAATTGGGATGTCTTGTGGTAAGTCCAGGACACGAGGAGGCTGCTCCCAACTTGTAGTAGCAGGTTCAAAATGTCTGGTAGCAGGCGGGGGATCAAGGCCACCTCCTTCCTCCAGAACACCCAGATAAGGGCCGCTGAGCCTTGGCATCATCTGAGGAGCAGGTGGCAAACACCCACACCAGGGTCCTGCCTGAGACTGGTAAGGAACAGGCCTGGCATGAAGCTCATGCATGTGTATATTTAGCCATTGTTCCAGTTTATTGTGTAGTACACTGATCCAAAAGAGGGTTCCTCCGAAAAGAGAACACTTAATACTCTGTCAATGGAAATGCAAATTAGTTCAGCCAGTGTGGAAAGCAGTTTTGGAGATTTCTCAAAGAACTGAAAACAGAACTACCATTCGACCCAGCAATCCCATTACTGGGTATATACCCAAAGGAAAATAAATCATTCTACTGAAAAGATGCATGCACACGTATGTTCACTGCAGCACTATTCGCAACAGCAAAGACATAGAATCAACGTAGATGCCCATCAGCAGTGGATTGGATAAAGGAAATGTGGTACATACACACAATGGAATACTACGCAGCCCTGAAAAGAATGAAATCATGGCCTTTGTGGCAACATGGGTGCAACTGGAGGCCATTATCCTAAGTGAACTAGTGCAGAAACAGAAAACTACTGCCATGTTCTCACTTGTAAGTGGGCCCTAAGCACTGGGTCCCATGGGCATCAAGATGTGAAGAACAGACACTGGGGACTATTAGAGGGAGAAGGAAGGGGAGGGGACAAGGGCTGAAAAACTACCCGTTGGATACTATCTCATTCGCACCCCAAACCTCAGCATTGCACAATATACCCCTGTCACAAACCTGCACGTATACCTCCTAAATCTAAAATACAAGTTGAAATTATTATTATTTTTTAAAGAGTGTTTCTCCAAACTGGTCTGATGTTCAACATGAACTCAGGTGCTTGTTAAAGATGCAAATTAAGAAGGAAAGGCCAGGTGTGGTGGCTCATGGTTACAATCCCAACACTTTGGGAGGCTGAGACGGGTAGATGGCTTGAGCCCAGGAGTATGAGACCAGCGTGAGTAACATGGTGAAACCCTGTCTTCACAAAAAAGTTTTAAAAATTATCTGGGTGCAGTGGCACATGCCTGTAATCCCAGCTACTTGGGAAGCTGAGGTGGGAGGACTGCTTCAGCCTGGACTATCGAGGCTGCAGTGGGCTGAGATCACTGCACTGCACTCCAGCCTGGGTGACAGAGTGACACCTTGTCTCAGTCAATCAACCCATCCAGCAAGGGCAGGATGGGGCTGAAGAATCTGTACTCCTTTTTTTTTTTTCTTTTTTGAGTTGCTGTTTTCACTCTTGTTGCCCAGGCTGGAGTGCAGTGGTGCGATCTTGGCTCACTGTAACCTCTGCCTCCCAGGTTCAAGTGATTCTCCTGCCTCAGTTTCCTGAGTAGCTGGGATTACAGGAGTGCACCATGATGCCTGGCTAATTTTTGTATTTTTGGTAGAAACGGGTTGTGGCTCTTTTGGCCAGGCTGGTCTCGAACTCTTGACCTCAGGTGATCCGCCTGCCTTGGCCTCCCACAGTGCTGGCATTACAGGCGTGGGCCACTGCGCCTGGCCCAAGAATCTGTACTCTTAAGAGTTGCCCCAGGTAAGTCTTAGATCAGGTAAATACAGTGAGACCCTGGACTAGAGGTTCATGGGAGCTAAAGTACAAGGGAGAAAACATAAAGTGAAAATGAAAGCATTCTGTCTGCCTTTCATGAAATCCGCGCGGAGCACGGTTTGGTGGGGCCGGCTCTGCTACCTTTGTCTATGTGATAAAGGTATGTCTCCTGGCTCATGGCAGAGAGGAGATGCAGGACGCAGGTGTAGATGCGGATTTTCTCATCGCTGTTGTCCTCCCAGGTGTAGTCCTGGATCACATTGAGAAGCTCTCGAACAAGAAACAGGACCCCATGTTCAGGATGATCCTAGTAGAGAACCAAAAAAAGGATCAACAATCCCAAAGATGAGCAGGGAGGGAAAAAGAAAATCACACAGAAACCGAGATCCTCCCTCAGCAGCTGTGGAGAAATTAATGTTGTCAGTTACTGAACAAAGGCAAGACCCACTCACAAGCCTGGTTAAACAATACGGAGGAAAACGACAAAATGTGATTCCCATGAATCAAAACGCTCCTGTCTGGGCAAAAGAGCTTTGAGAGTCCCTTTCTGGATCCCAAGAAGGAGAAGGCAAAGTTACCTGTCAGCTTAATGGCCTGTTTCCAAAATTACGCTCTTGTTTTTCTGTGGGTGGTGGCAATAAAAAAAAAAAAAAAAAAGGAAGCCCTGTTCTAACCACGAAAGCAAGATTGCGGGTATCGTAGCAGATGGAACGGCAGAAGCCACCGAGGCTGGGTGAGCCCCCGGATGATCCCTGTCACCACTCGAGGCGGTGACTTTAAATAGAGCCTCGCTCTTTGGGGTGCTCAGCAGCAGTAACAGCCAAATAGAGGACGCTGTCTTGGGAAAGGCAAAACCTGAGAGACAGTCAGAGTTTATAGCAAACGGTGTTTCTCAGATGCTAAACTGAATCTATAAAAAGTTTTGGGGCGTAAAAAAGTAAGCAGCTTCAATTCCATTCCAAAAAGGTGTATGTGAGTCTGGGAAAGCCCCGCTGAAAGCTCTCCAGACACAGCCAGCTGCCTCCACGGCCTTGCTGGCTTGCCCCATGCAGGTCCCCTTCCCTTACCCCCAGCCACATTAAGGTAGGGAGAACAGCACGATTGGAACCCGCAGCAGCAGGGGGAACAGCATGACTGGAACCTGCAGCGGCAGGAGGCCATCTAGCCCAAGATGTGGTCTTGGGTGCAGGAACAAAGCCATTGCCAAAACATGGCCCAATCAGCATGCGGGAGAAACACGCCAGCCTCGCTTTCCTCCTGCCCTGCATCATGCTGCTGCCTCCTACTGGCTGAACAAATTGGGAGCCAGAGGAAGGATAGGTGAGGCAGTCCCCAGAAGCCAGTCTCCCTCACACAGAGTAGGACAAAGGGCACAGAGTGGCACCAGGGGCCGGCACACACGTCCAGGTTCTGGCCTCCAGCCAGGCACATTCTCTCTGCCTAGAGTCTGTGCCCCAGGGCTTGGCCAGACTGGCTCCCTGGTAGCCTGCAGTTCTCACCTTACACATTAGCTCCTTAATGAGGCCTTCTCTGACGTTCATCTGCAGCCGTCTTACTCTCTCTTCATCACAAATCATCCTTTTTTTTAGGAGGTGGGGTGGTTCTGAGACGGGGTCTCACTCTGTCACCCCGGCTGCAGTACAGTGGCATGATCACAGCTCACTGCAGCCTTTACTTTCTGAGTTCAAGCGATCTTCCTCCCACCTCAGCCTCCTGAGGAGCTGGGACTACAGGTACATACCACCACGCCTGGCAAATTTCTGTACGAATTTCTGTATTTTTTGTAGAGATGAGGTCTTGCCATGTTGCCCAGGCTGATCTCAAGCTACCAGGGAGCAATCCACCTGCCTCAGCCTCCTGAAGTGCTGGGATTAAAGGTGTGAGTCACCGCGCCCAGCCTTTGTCTTGTTTTTTTACAGAGCACTTCTCACTATCTGAAATGACCTTATGTATTCCTTCAGTGACCTGCCCAACAGTATCTCGTGGTTTTCCTGGTTCTCTCTGTTTCATGCTAGCCTATAACCTCCAGGAGGACAGGCATGTCATCTATTGCATTTGCAAATACACCGCCAGGTCTGCTGGTTGCACACCGTATTCTGTTAATGGCACCTCGAGGAACTCAGTGTGGATGGTGTCCCTGATGACATTCAATCCAGCCCTGTCTCTGGCTCCTGGGACAGTGCTGGACACTGACATGCATTGGGTGAATACTGTTGAATGGACTGCAGTTTTTGGGTACCTTCTATGTGTCAGGCACTGCAGTGGCTACGAAAACAACAACAGTTAACATTTATAGCAGCTACCATAGCTTTTCTATGTTCTGGGGTGATACTATGATGAAGCCCCATTTCACAGATGGGAAATGAGCCACTGAGAGGCTAAGTGGCCCAAGGTCACAGAGTTGGTACATGGGGGACCCAAGGTTCAAGCCCCAGCAGTTTGGCTCCAGAGTGGACATTTCTAACTACTGGTACCATATTGGCACTGCCTCTCTGCAGATAAACCAAGCGTCTCTGAATTTATAGAACTTGTGAACTGAGGGGAGGCATACATATAGTCAGCTACTTAGAATACAAGTATGGAGTATGAGAACAGCATTGCCATTATATCCAACGTGAATGTGTGTACATATTGCAGTCATACTTTCAAGTGGGTGAGGACAATTGTGGAGGGGTGTGGGATGTTTTGTACAAGCTGTTAATATCTGTGAGAATTGCTCTTAGCCTGGGCTAGATAGCGGTGGCTCATGCCTGTAATCCTAGCACTTCAGGAGGCTGAAATGGGCGGATCACTTGAGGTCAGGAGTTTGAGACCAGCCTAGCCAATATGGCAAAACCCCGTCTCTACTAAAAATACAAAAATTAGCCAGGTGTGGTTGTGCGCGCCTGTAATCCCAGCTACTCAGGAGGCTGAGGCAGGACAATTGCTTGAACCCAGGAGTGGGGGATGAGTGAGCAGAGATTGTACTACTGCACTCCAGCCTGGGTGACACAGCAAGACTCTGTCTCCAAAAAAAAAAAAAAAAAGATTGTTCTTAACCTGGGCAACAACATAACAAATATTGTTTCTACAAAAAAAAAAAAAAAATTTGCCACATGTAGTGGTGTGTGCCTGTGGTCTTAGCTACAGAGAGCTGTGATGGCACCACTGCACTCCAGCCTGGGTGATGGAGTGAGACAGTCTTACAAAAAGAAAAAAAGAATTGCTCTTACGATACTGGCAAGAATGAGAATACAAGATGCTCAAAAGTCTGACATCCACAAACTACACATACCAAAATTGCCCATGCCATGATCTGCCTTCCACTCAGAGCTGGTTTCAGCTGGGAACTTCCTTCTGCCTTCTTTTGCTAACAGCTGTTTTTAACTAGGCTATTTGGTTCTCTTATGTGGCTGTCCAAAAATATATTTTATTTAAGGATCTGCCTTGGGAATAGACAACAATCTGAATGTTCTAGCAACTTCATTTTAACACAAATGCACAAGTCTTGTGGTAGACCATGCTACACACTGTCAAAAAGGTGGTACAAGGACCAGTGGAGAACCATTTCCATGAGCCTTTGCTCACAACTGAAGAGGTGGGAGACTATTTCCAACCTTCTGTACAAGGAAAAAGTTTCCCATGTGACATCCATGCTTCAGTGGTTGTAACTTTTTTTTTTTAATATAAAATGTACTGATGGGCTGGGCACAGTGGCTCAAGTGTGTAATCTCAGCACCTTGGGAGGCCGAGGCGGGTGAATTGCTTGAGGTCAGGAGTTTGAGACCAGCCTGGCCAACATGGTGAAACCCCATCTCTACTAAAAATACAAAAATTAGCTGGGCATGGTGGCACGCGTCTGTAATCCCAGCTACTCAGGAGGTTGAGGCAGGAGAATCGCTTGAACCTGGAAGGCAGAGGTTGCAGTGAGCCAAAATCGTGCCACTACACTCCAGCCTGGGTGACAGAGCGAGACTCCTCTCAAAAAAAAAAAAAAAAAAAATTGTACTGATGGTTCAGTGCCAACAGCTGAAGTAAGGCAGACATAGATTTTTTTTTTTTTTTTTTTAAAAGATGAGCCGGGCGCGGTGGCTCAAGCCTGTAATCCCAGCACTTTGGGAGGCCGAGACGGGCGGATCACGAGGTCAGGAGATCGAGACCATCCTGGCTAACACGGTGAAACCCCGTCTCTACTAAAAAACACAAAAAACTAGCCGGGCGAGGTGGCGGGCACCTGTAGTCCCAGCTACTTGGGAGGCTGAGGCAGGAGAATGGCGTAAACCCGGGAGGCAGAGCTTGCAGTGAGCTGAGATTCGGCCACTGCACTCCAGCCGGGTGACAGAGCCAGACTCCGTCTCAAAAAAAAAAAAAAAAAAGATGAAGAAAACGGTTCTGGATTCAGATGGCGCTTCCAGTGGGAAAAGGTGTCCCCAGGTGTCCCTGGCAGGGCTGCCTCCCAAGTGGAACAAACAAATGCTGACAAAGTGGCTCCCAGGCAGCACCTGGCAGGGGCTCAGACGTCTCTCCCTGCTAGCCCAGCACCTACCACATCAGCAATATCCCTGTGGGTTTCTGGTCTGCAGGAATCCTTCTACTAAACCCCTTGGGAGAAAAAGTATTAGGTTGGTGTAGAAGTAATTACTTTCTATGGCAAAACCCACAATTACTTTTGCACCAATCTAATAATACCCTAGAAGTAACTAACTCTTTCTAGGAGAACCAAGATGGGAGGTGAGCATGGCGGCTGGGCAGATATCCTGGTCTTGGACCCTGGCTCGTCACTTACCAGCTGCTGGCCCTTCATCTCTCTGCACCCCAGTTTCCACTTCTACGAAACGAGAGTGGTAATAACAGGCTTGTTTTGAGTGAATATTTGTGAAATGTTGGCTGGTCCGTGGTTATGAGGTTGGTTAAGTAATCATAAAGCCCTTCAGAAAAGGAACCAGAACACGAACTGGGGAAAACAGAGATGGTGGGAGGGCAGGGGAGGAGGAGGGGAGACAGATCACCACTTAGCGGGAGGCTCTCAGGCACCGGCTTGCTGTTTCTCTCAGTCCTGTCTGTCTCACCAGCTCCTCGGGCGTCCCCTGTGCCCTCCCGATGTGCCAGTCACTCTGGCTCTCTTCCAGTCCCTCTGGGGCACAGTGCTGCTTCTCACCTCCCACCTCTATTCTCACCCATGCTGTGCCCTTGGCCCAGAATGCCCTCTCCTCTCCCCATCTGTACCTAGCTGACTAATTACGAGTCATCCTTCGGATCACAGCTCAAATGGCACTTTCTTAGAGATCTCTCCTGATTATCTGACCCCCTCCCCTAAATCTGGAGCTCTGAGAGGTCTCTATGGTTCATTAAAAAACTTTTTCTTGCTGGATGCAGTGGCTCACGCCTGTAATTCCAGCACTCTGGGAAGCTGAGGCGGGTGGATCACGAGGTCTGGAGTTCGAGACCAGCCTGGCCAAGATGGTGAAACCCCATCTGTACTAAAAATAAAAAATAAAAAAAAAAATTAGCCAGGCATGGTGGCAGATGCCTCTAATCCCAGCTACTTGGGAGGCGGAGGCAAGAGAATTGCTTGAACCCGGGAGGCAGAGGTTGCAGTGAACCGAGATCACACCACTGCATTCTAGCCTAGGTGACAACATGACTCCATCTCAAAAAAAAAGAAAAAACAACTTTTTCTTTTGAAATAAGGTCTTGCTATGTTGCCCAGGCTGGTCTTGAACTGCTGGCTTCAAGCAATCCTTCCACCTTAGGCTCCCGAGAAGCTGGAAGTGTTATTACTAATACCATCAGTTTTCCAGCACTAATCAGTAGTCATCAGCCTCTTGGTGGACCAGTGCCAACTGTACTTGGCTTATGTAGTTGTTTATGGCGCTTTGAGCAATTGTAGTTAAATGTGTACTTATTTGTTTAACAGGAAGTCTGCGCTCCTGAGCTGGGGTATGCTTCTCTTGCTCACTCCTTAATTCCTGGATTGACAAATGTTTGTGGAATAGACTGAATGATGAAACATAGACCTGGACATCTTGCTGTGTTTATGGCAGGACCTTTTCTCCAGGATAAGAAGGAGAAAAGACATCTCCCTGCTGGATCAGAGATCGTTAGTGCTACAAAACTGATGGTAGTAACATTTCCATTTCCTACAAATTGCAACTGAATCAAAAGTAGGCCTCAAAACTGTGACGCTGAACTTGTTCAGTCAAGTCGACTTTGTCTTACCACATTGTTACATGAAATGCGCCAGTTTGATTATATAGGGAAGATTATTCCACAAACTAGTCCCTGACTAGGCTGACGACTACTGATGATAAAGCAGAATACTTCGACATGCTCCAAAAAGTTCTCTGTCTGCAGGGGAGACAGGGCCACCCTGGGGACTGTTTACTCCTACATTTGTAAGCATCAATAAATCGGACCAGGGACTTTATCTGGTTTCAAATGGTTTCTATCTTTTCTTTTTGTGTGTGTGTTTTTTGAGTCGGAGTTTCGCTCTTGTCACCCAGGCTGGAGTGTAATGGCATGATCTTGGCTCACTGCAACCTACATCTCCTGGGTTCAAATGATTCTCCTGCCTTAGCCTCCTGAGTAGTTGGGATTACGGGTGCATGATACCACGTGCAGCTGATTTTTGTATTTTTAGTAGAAATGGGGTTTCGCCACGTTTGCCAGGCTGGTCTCAAACTCCTGACCTCAGGTGATCCACCCGCCTTGGCCTCCTAAAGTGCTGGGATTACAGGTGTGAGCAACTGTGCCTGGTGGTTCCTATCTTGTCTAAACAAATAAAATGAATCAAATTTTCAAACTCATCCTTTAAGAAAACCTTGCATACTGTGGGTAGGAGAGCAAAATAGTGCAGTCACTATGAAAAACAGTATGGGGGCCGGGTGCAGTGGCTCATGCCTGTAATCCCAGCACTTCGGGAGGCAGAGGTGGGCTGATCACCTGAGGTCAGGAGTTCGAGACCAGCCTGGCCAACATGGTGAAACCTTGTCTCTACTAAAAAAACAAAAATTAGCTGAGCATGGTGGCGTGCGCCTGTAATCCCAGCTACTCGGGAGGCTGAGGCAGGAGAATCGCTTGAACTGGAGAGGCAGAGGTTACAGTGAGCTGAGATCGCAACACTGCACTCCAGCCTGGGTGATCCGTCTCAAAAAAAAAAAAAAAAAGAAAAAGAAAAAGAAAAAGAAAAACAGTACGGAGGTTCCTAAAAAAACAAAAAATAGAGCTACCACATGACCCAGCAATGCCACTTCTGGGTACATATCCAAACAAATTGAAATCAGGATCTTGAGGAGGTAGCTACACTCCCATGCTCACTGCAGCATTATTCACAAGAGCTCAGATGTGGAAACAATCTATATGTCCATTGACAGAAAAATTGCCAATGAAAAAATAAGGTAGCTGGGTATGGTGGCTCACACTGCAGTGAGCTATGATTGTACCACTGTGCTCCAGACTGGGCAACACAGCAAGACTCTTAAAAAAAAAAAAAAAAAGACTGGGTGCAGTGACTCACACCTGTAACACCAGCACTTTGGGAAGTCAAGGCTGGAGGATCACTTGAGCCTTGGAGTTCAAGACCAGCCTGGGAAAAACAGTGAGACCTTGTCATCACAAAAAATCAAAAATTAGATGGGCACGGTGGCTTGCCTATGTGGTCCCAACTATTCAAAGAGGCTGAGTTGGGACAATATTTGAGCCCAGGAGGTCAAGGTTGATGCCGCAAGTGTGATCATGCCACTGCACTCCAGCCTGGATAACAGAGTGAGATCCTGTCTCAAAAAAACAAAAACAAAACAAACAAAAAAAAGTGATACATATGCAAATGGAATATTATTTAGCCTTAAAAAAGAAGGAAATCCTGCCATGTGCAACAACATGGATGACCCTTGAAAGCATTAAGCTATGTGAAGTAAGCCAGTTGCAGGAAGACGAATACTGCATGAGTCCACATACAAAGAAAGTATCTAAAATAGTCAGATTCATAGAATCAGAGAGTGGAGTGGTGTTTACAGGGGGCAGGGGTAGGGAAATGAAGAATTACTAACCAATGGACAGTTTCAATTATGAATAAGCTCTAGAGATCTGCTATACAGCACAGTTCCTAAGTCAACAGTAATGTATTGTACACGTAAAAACCGATTAAGCCGGTAGAGCTCACCTTGTGTTCTCACCCCAATATAATAAAACTAAAATAAAAGCTGTGACCTGAAAGGTAACAAGTAATTTGAACTGAGTAGGCTGCATGCAGAGGCTCACGTCTGTAATCCCAGCACAAATCCCAGCACTTTGGGAGGCCAAGGCAGGCAGATCACTTGAGCTCAGGAGTTCGAGACCAGCCTGGCCAACATGATGAAACCCCGTCTTTACTAAAAGACAAAAAAAATTAGCCAGGTGTGGTGGAGGGCGCCTGTAGTCTCAGCTACTTGGGAGGCTGAGGCAGGAGAATTGCTTTAACCCAGGAGGCAGAGGTTACAGTGAGTGGAGATCGCGCACTGCATTGCAGCCTGGGTGACAGAGTAAGATTCTCCAAAAAAAAAAAAAAAGGAAAAAAATTGAAGCAGGTAGAAGTGAGATGTGGGAAGAAGTGAGATGTGGGAGTCTTATTCATGCCAGATCTACTCATATAGTGCGTATGGCTCAGGTGTGGCTCATCGCATCACCTGGGAGTTTATTCGGCTCTCAGCCCTGGCTATTCAGGCTAAGCATCCTGTAGCATCTGGGAGTAGTTACTAATGCTGCGTCCCACAAGGAGGGATATAGGGTTGCTAGTGCTCAATGAACTTGAGCAAATAAGGCACACTGCAAACGTTTCCAGCTTAGGTCATGCAGGACAGGCTCTGAAGTAGTGCAGCCCTGGGTTTGAATCCCAGCTCTGCTACTTATAAGCTTTGTGACCTCAGGCACATTGCAAGGGTCCTCTGGCTCAGGTTTCCTTAGTGAAAAAGGTGCAATGACTCCTACCTTGGGGAGCTTGCCAGGAGGACTCCCAGGAGTGAGTATTAATGAGTGGTGTTAGGCCGGGCGTGGTGGCTCAAGCCTGTAATCCCAGCACTTTGGGAGGCCAAGGCGGGCGGATCACAAGGTCAGGAGATCGAGACCATCCTGGCTAACACGGTGAAACCCCGTCTCTCCTAAAAAGTACAAAAAACTAGCCGGGCGAGGTGGCGGGCGCCTGTAGTCCCAGCTACTCAGGAGGCTGAGGCAGGAGAATGGCGTGAACCCGGGAGGCGGAGCTTGCAGTGAGCTGAGATCCGGCCACTGCACTCCAGCTTGGGCCACAGAGCGAGACTCCGTCTCAAAAAAAAAAAAAAAAAAAGAGTGGCGTTAGCAAGGCATGGGGCACCTAGTGAGGTGTCGTGAACTGCAGCTATTCTTTGTCTCATATCATTACTAAACCCCAGCAAAACCACATGTAATGCTACAAGGAATAATAACTCAAATCTGCTGAGAACAGGAGCGCTTTCCACAAATGCCTAAGGGGCCAAATGGACAACAGAAATGGGGTTGAGGGGTCCAGAGGTGCCCAGGAAAACTGGAGAGAAAGGCACATGCCACCTGCATAGGGCAGCTGGTACCCAGCTGTGGCCAACTGGCCAGGTCGCAGCATGCGGGCCCCACGTGATAGGACCTGATTTTTCAAGGGGAGATGCAAATCTGGGATTTTCTGTGATCTACCCATTTTTAAATGTAGGAAACTCATTCCAAATGTTCTCCATCAGGACATGGCCAGCAAGTGTCTGTCTACATGTCTACCGGCTGGATCTGCCCTCCAGACATCAATCTGTAATCCCAGGGACGGAGATCCAGGTTTACAAAGCACTCTCCCAGCTATCATTTAAACCCTCACAGGAGTCACTTGAGGTGGGCACTGCGATGACACCTTAGGAAGGTAACAACTGAAGCTCTGAGGAGTTACAAACTTTCCCAAGGTCTCAGCGCTATGAAGTCTTCGGGTCGGGACCGAACAGAAGCTTCTGAATCTGAGAAGCCTTTTCAAAAAGCCTCTAGTGATTCTTCACCTGCAGATGCTGAGTGCGTCCCGATTCATCAGTGAACAATGACTTTCACCAACTGCTGAATTCAAAACCCTGATTTTACTCTTTTGCCTTCTCGCTTGATAAATGACTAGTTTACCCAAAGAGAGAAACTTACAAAGTACTAATACGGAGATCTGAAAACAGTGACATCAAGTGTCAAGTGAAGGAGCTCTAGAAGATGCCGCTGCATGCTGCCCCGTCTTGGGGTGCCGCCTATCCTCCCTGCAGGACACCAAGAGGCCCCTATCCTGAAGCTGTGTCCGCAGTCCTTGAGCCTGGCCTCCCGAGCTCGCTCCCCTCTCTCTCTGAGAACTTGGAATCTGAACAGGGAGAGTCAGAAGCTGAGTCACTTTCTGCTTTCTCAGCTTTACTGAGATATAATTCACATACCAAACAGTACACCTGCTGAAATGTACAATTCAGTGATTGTTAGGATATTCACAGAGTTGTGCGATCATCAGTACAGTCAATTTTAGAGCATATCATCACCCCAAAAAGGAACCTGATCCACTGGAGCTCAGGCACTTTTATGGCTCAAGTTCAGGGTGATGTTTCTCAAAGTATGGTCCTAGGACCACTTACCCCTGAATCACTGAGGGGACTTTTAAAAATGCCCATCTGCCAAACATGGTTGATTCCACCTGTAATCCCAGGTACTGGGGAGGCTGAGGGAGGAAGATTGCTTGAGGTCAGGAGTTCAAGACGAGCCTGGGAAATGTAGTGAGAATGCACCTCTATAAAACATTTTAAAAAATTAGCCAGGCGTGGTGGTGCATGCCTGTTGGCCCAGCTACATGGGAGGCTGAGGCAGGAGGATCACTTTAGCCCAGGAGCTCAGCCTAGGCATACAGCAAGACCCTGTCTCAAAATAAAACAAATAGATTATTTTAAAAATGCTGATTTGTGATCCTATTTCAACCTACTGTGTAATCTCGGCTCACTGCAACCTCCGCCTCCTGGGTTCAAGCGATTCTCCTGCCTCAGCCTCCTAAGTAGCTGAGATTGCAGGTGCCCACCACCACGCCCGGCTAATTTTTGTACTTTTAGTAGATACGGGGTTTTGCCATGTTGGCCAGGCTGGTCTCAAACTCCTGACCTCAGGTGATCTGCCTGACTCCACCTCCCAAAGTGCTGGGATATAGGCATGAGCCACAGTGCCCGGCCCTTGGAATATTATTTTTAATGCAGCAAATAAAACATGTAAGACTACAAAGATAACCAATTACACTAAAATACAGCTGGCAAAATATTTTTTCCATGCATTTGTGATACTGTAATCTATTGCTTCTTTGTGAATGCATTAACAGCTCTAGCAATCAGCTTAATAACTGCTGTGCTTTTAAAGGAAGAAGAACACAAAGAATCTTCTGAAATATCTTTCACATCTGAAATGTGATGTGAACATATTTGTTGATTTATTTTGGTGACAAACTCCCAGCTACTGCTACTACTACTGTAGCTTTTTGCCTGTAATTCATCGAGTGAAAGGTAAATTTCACTCAGACGTTTGTTAAAATAAAGCTGTCATTTCCCTCATCCAAATTCATGTCACTCTGCCAGACCCCCAGGGAGTAGGTGGACTGCAAGTTACAAGGACCCTTGCTAGGGAGGGTCCAGGAATTCCTCCTGCTGGGTCCCGAGAGTGGCCTCATTCTTTCCAACTCAAGCCTGGCTGTACATCTCTTCCATTCCACGAAAAACCCAGCATCCTTCCAACAGTGCCCCTCTTAATTTCTGCTATCTTTAGCTTCTGTTATTTGCCATCAAAATAACTTTGTCGCCACCTTCTCAGTGCTTTCTAGAAAGTTTACTATGCGCAGAGGCACTGTTCTGACCTTGTGAGTACTCACTAACTTAATATTCACGGCAACCCAGAGAAGTGACAGTTCTTATCCTCATTTTATAGACAAGGAAACTGCAGCACAGGGATGTTATATTATTGCCCAAGAACGTAGAGCTGGAAGAAGGATGGGCCAGGATTCCATGCCGGGCATCTTGGTTCCAAGGCCTGTGCTCCCCACTGAGCGACACCTCTGCCTTTGCAGTATAGAGAGCACAGTGGACTAAATGTTTGCATCCCCCTGCAAATTCATACGAGACCCTAATCCCAATGTGATAGTATTTGGAGGTGCGGCCCTTGGGAGGTAATTAGGTCCCAGAGGACCAATTGCTCAAAAGGCCAGAGAGCTTGTCCTTGCTTTTGCTTTCTGTCACATGAGGACATAACGGGAAGATGAGCTGGTAGTCCCAGCTGCTCATCTTAGCCTCCTGGTAGTCCCAGGAGGCTAAGGTGGGAGAATCGCTTGAGCCTAGGAGTTCAAGGCTGCAGTGAGCTATAACTGCACCACTGCACTCCAGCCTGGGTGACAGAGCGAGACTCCTAAACAAACACACAAAAAGGCCAGGCACGGTGGCTCACACCTGTAATCCCAGCACTGTGGGAGGCCAAGGCAGGCGGATGACCTGAGGTCAGGAGTTCAAGACCAGCCTGGATAACATGGTGAAACCCTGTCTCTACTAAAAATACAAAACTTAGCCAGGTGTGGTGGCAGGTGCCTGTAATCCCAGCTACTTGGGAGGCTGAGGCAGGAGAATCGCTTGAACCCGGGAGTGGAGGTTGAAGTGAGCCAAAATCACGCCATTGCATTCCAGCCTGGGCAACAATAGTGAAACTCCATCTCAAAAAAGAGAGAGAGAGAGAGAGAAGATGGTTGTCTGCAACCTGGAAGTGGGTCCTCACTAGAACCCAACCAGGCTGGCACCCTGATCTCAGACGTCCAGCTTTTAGAATTCTGAGAAATAAATGTTGTTTAAGCCCCCAGTCTACGGCACTTGGTAATTGCAGCCTGAGTTGACATAGTACCTCTACTATTATAGTATGATCCCCACCCAGCAAGAATAGAAAATTTAGGAAGCAATTCAAATACCTAACTGGAAAACCAACACAAAGATATTAGATAGAATGTTCCTGCAGTTTTAGGTCTAAGAACACATATAATATTATAAGGCAGGTCAAAGGAAGACATGTCCTATGGTTCTGGTGAGGAAACGTACCGGAACTATTAATAAGGTAGAAAAGAAATTGCAGAGGAATTCCAGCAGGAACGGTTCCGACGGCCGCATCTTCCCGTCGATATTAATCATCTTTGGAACTTCCGGAATGAGGCTTATAGCGGCTTTGAAAAAAGCATCAGCTGCAAGACAGAAGATAAAAGTCAGTGTATTAGAACTCTGGGAAATTCAGTTGGCTTTCTTCTTCACATGGCCTGAAGGCCAGTCTGGAGAGTTAGGTGGAAGTCAGGCCGTGCCGAGGGCAGGTCCTAGCAGAGGGTTTCTGCAAACTATGATGAAGCTGGAGGAATATCTGCTTGACAGAGCAGTGCTTCAGCTCAGAGAACCTCCGTCAAATTGCCTTTAGGTTATTAAATGAAAAAAGCAGGTTGCAAATTTTTGTAAAAAGTCTAGAAATGACAGTTGCCTGGGCTAAAGGCTCAACTTGGATTGGTTCATTGAATTCTCATGTCTACCACGCGAGGAGGGTGCTGTTGACAAGTGTACTTCACAGATGAGAAATAAGGGAAGGAAAGAGAAGCAATTCATCCCGCAACCGTGTCCTGTGTACGTAGGAAGTTCCAGTGTTGGTGGTGGAGCTGCAGCTCAAACCCGTGTCTGTTTGAATCTATTCTAGTGTACACCATTTTTGTTAAATAGCCATCAAAATGTCTGAAGGAACACAGCACACACACACACACACACACAGCTTAAAGACTTCTGATTGAGTAACATCAGCTCCATATAATCGTTTGGGAAATGAACATACTTAAAGAGCTATGAAAAAAATCTGTAAAACAAGGAGACTTCAAAGGGAGCAAGAGAGGAAGAAAAGGAGTGGAGAGAGAATGTGTGTGCACAACAGGATAGAGATGGGGTGGAAGGGATGAAGGAGAGCAGGAAGGATGGGAGGTGGAGGGGAAGACAGAGAGGGAGAGAAAGTTCCTTCTAAAACTGCCAAGGTATTGACTGTGAGAAAAAGCCTCAAGGTCAAAACAATCAAAACATTGACCTGACAAATGAAATTTTAAACTATCCGACAAGATCAAATGTTTTCATGGTCCAAATGGACTTCTACTCCAAAACGACTTCCAGTGATGCAAAGAGAACACTGTAGGGGTGAACAGCATCCTGAATGAAAACAGGAACACCGGCCAGCACATCAGGGGGGCAAATGCAACAGCAAATGCTCACTTTCCTGGGAAGAAAGGCCTGCGTTTAATGAGAAGAGTATGTGTCTGAAGACGGATGGTGGAGTTTTGCCATCTCTTCCTTCTTCAAAGGAGAGGGGGAAAAAAAAGAAACATGTCACAGAAAGACACTCCTTGTAAAGCTTTCTGAGTCAAGTTGCTCTGCTCTGGAAGCTTCCTCGCCTGGCTGTCTCCCAAACCCCAAACTCAAACCCGTTCCATATTTATTAAGCACCAACTGTGAACAGGGTACTGTCATGGGCAGGTGCACAAACAGGTGAAAAAAAGTGAGAGAAAGTGTTGACAACATAAACTGTGGCAATGAGACCAACATGATCATACTAATTAACAACTAATTTTTTTTCTTTTCTGTGTGTGTGTTTTTTTTGTTTTTTGTTTTCCAGACAGGGTCTTGCTCTGTTGCCCAGGCTGAAGTGCAATGGCATGATCTCGACTCACTGCAGCCTCTGCCTCCTGGGCTCCAGCCGTCCTCCTACCTCAGTCTCCCCAGTAGCTGGGACTACAGGAGTGCGCCCACCATCCCTGGCTAATTTTTGTATTTTTTGTAGAAATGGGGTTTCACCATGTTGCCCAGGCTGGTCTCAAACTCCTGAGTTCAAGAGATCTGCCCGGCTCGGCCTCCTAAAGTGCTGGGATTACAGGCGTGAGTCACTGCATTGGGCCAACACTTATTTTCTAAACCTGTTACGTATTTTGGTCTATGCATCCACTTATCTCAATTGTTTTGGGGAGTGACATTAAATATGGGGTTTGAGGAAAAGCCACCTGACGTCGGTTCTGATAGAGAAACCTTCCAGAAAGGGTCAGAGCCTGTAGGGTCTTCTATCTTGTGACCACTAGTAAGACATGGCCCAACTGGGCACAGTGGCTCACGCCTGTGATCTCAGCACTTTGGGAGGCTGAGGTGGGTGGATCACTTGAGGTCAAGAGTTTGAGACTAGCCTGGGCAACATGGTGAAACCCTATCTCTACTAAAAACACAAAAATTAGCTTGGTGTGTTGGCACATGCCTGTAATTCCAGCTACTCGGGAGGCTGAGGCAGAAGGATCATTTGAACCTGGAAGTCAGAGGTTGCAGTGAGCTGAGATCATGCCACCACACTCCAGCCTGGGCAACAGAGCAAGACTCTGTCGCAAAAAAAAAAAAAAAGAAAAGAAAAAAAGAAAAAAAAGAAAAAAGACATGGCCCTACTTATGGAACCTACAGGGGCTCCCAGGGCCTATCTTTAAGCAGTTCATTTCCTTAGTCCTCTGGCAGTCCCACAGTGAAGTAAGTATATCATGAAACAAGGTTCTCAGTGGGAATGCAAATTCTTCTCAGAGCAACTTGAAAGACTATTTTTTTTTTTCTATTTATGTGTTTGTTACTGACTGGCGCAGAGAATGTGCCTATTATTATGCCTCATGAAAAAGAGAGCAGCTTTGTCCCCAGAACTTGGCTCCTCTCACCCACCCCGCCCAGTTTCCACTCCAAAGGAGGGAGCTAAAATAAATAGTTATTTAAAGGTTGGGGCATGCGGGGTTCCAAAGCAGATGTTTAGTTCTATCCTCAGAAGACTTGCCCCATATAGAAAATATTGCCTGGAGACCTTCTCAATCTTATCTTAGTAATTAGAAATCAAATCCTACCGCATGTGAGAGCAGTTTATCCTCATAGTTTAAAGTTCAGAATAATCATGTCAACTTCATGTAACACTGTTTTGTAGCTATTAAGAGCCATGGAAGATAATTTAAGATATAGTGGATTTTTTTAAAGACCTATAGAAAAAGGAGAACTCAGATTCCCAGTAGTAAAGAATATTGTCCCCTTTTTGAGTAATACCCCACAAGCACAGAGGACCAAGGCAAAAATGGACAAATGGGATCACATCAAGTTAAAAAGCTTCTGCACAGCAAAGGAAACAATCAACAAAGTGAAAAGAGAACCCACAGAATGGGAGAAAATATCTGCAAACTACCCATCTGATAAAGGATTAATAACCAGAACATAAGGAGCTCAAACAACTCTATAGGAAAAAAATCTAATAATCCGATTTTTAAAAAGGGCAAAAGATTTGAATAGATGTTTCTCAAAAAAAAAAAAATACAAATGGCAAACAAGCATATGAAAAGGTGCTCAACATCATTGATCAGAAAAATGCAAATGAAAACTATAATGATATATCATCATACCCCAGTTAAAATGGCTTTTATCCAAAAGACAGGCAATGACAAATGCTGGTGAGAATGTGGAGAAAAGGGGACCCCTCACACGCTGCTGGTGCAAATGTTAAGTTAATACAACTACTATGGAGAACAATTTGGAGGTTCCTGAAAAAACTAAAAATAGAGCTACCATATGATCCAGCAATCCCACTGCTGGATATACACCCAGAGGAAAGGAAATCAGTATATCGAAGAGATATCTGCACTCCTGTTTGTTGCAGCAATGTTCACAACAGCCAAGATTTGGAGGCAATCTAATGTCCATCAACAGACAAATAGATAAAGAAAATGTGGTACATATACATAATGGAGTACTATGCAGCCATAAAAAAGGAGATTCTGTCATTTGCAACAACATGGGTGAAACTGGAGGGCATTATGTTAAGTGAATTAAACCAGGCACAGGAAGGCAAACTTTGCATGTTCTCACTAATTTGTGGGAGCTTAAAATAAAAACAGTTGAGCCCATGGAGACAGAGAGTAGAAGGATGGTTACCAGAGGCTGGGAAGGGTAGTGGTGGTGCATGGTGGGAAGTGGGAATGGTTACTGCGTACAAAATAAAAATAGTCAGAATGAATGAATAAGACCTAGTATTTGATAGCACAACACGGTGACTCTAGTCAATAATTTAATTGTACATTTAAAAATAACTGAAAGAATATAACTGAATTGTTTGTAGCACAAAGGATAAATGCTTGAGGGGATGGATACCCCATTCTCTAGGATGAAATTATTATACACTGCCTGCCTGAATCAAAACATCTCATGTACCTTGTAAAGATATATACTTACTATGTACCCACACACATTTTTTTGAAAAGGAAAAAATATATATTGTCCTGGTTCCACTAGAGGAAGGGAAAAGCAGCAAGTACATGGACTAGGTTTCCTCCACCCAAGTCCTCTGGGGCTCTTTTTTTTTTTTTTTTTTGAGATGAACTCTGTCGCCCAGGCTGGAATGCAGTGGTGTGATCTCAGCTCATTGCAGCCTCTGCCTCCCGGGTTCAAGAGATTCTCCTGCCTCAGCCTCCCGAGTAGCTGAGACTACAGGCACATGCCACCATGCCAGGCTAATTTTTGTATTTTTAGTACAGACGGGGTTTTACCATGTTGGGCAGGATGGTCTTGAACTCCAGGCCTCAGGTGATCCGGCTGCCTTGGCCTCCCAAAGTGCTGAGATTACAGGCGTGAGCCACCGTGCCCAGCTGGGACATCCATGTTTCTTTTCCATATCCCCCCGCTTTTTTTTTTTTGCTTATATTTCCAATATCTCAGAACGATCATTGCATATCCTATCTTCAAGGCAAAACCCAAACCAGAAAAACCCCACTCAGGCCTTGCTGACCCCAACACTATAGTTCACTGTATTTGAGACCCCTTTTCCTTGGGTAGGCACTTCACTTTTTCAAGCAGCATCCTATCCTTCTTTCCACACAGCAATTGATGCGTCTCACAGCACTGCTCTCTGCCAGGCAGAGAGCAAACACAGCCACCGTCCCCATATTCGTAGTAAGAGAAACTCCAGAAACACAGCCACCGTCCCCATATTCGTAGTAAGAGAAACTCCACAAACACAGCCACCGTTCCCATATTTGCAAGAGCACTGTGGTACCGCTGGAGTGCTCTGTTGTAAGAATTGTTGGGGTCCTTGCTAAAAATATGGGGACAGCCTACCTCATCATTTTGTATATATGATGAGTAAAAGCCAGGGATGCTCATTGGCAAATATCACATTTGACATTTTCCATCTGAAGTTTCAGGCTCTCTTGTTCTTAACCTGAGTGGTTTCAAATGGTCTGTGGATCACTGAAAGAACATGATATTCGGGAAACTTCTGCAAGGACAGGAAAAAATCAAACACTCAGAACACAAAGCCACTAAAACCCCACAGATGGACTCCAAAATATATGTCACAAGCAAATAGCTATGGGAAAGGGTGAGATGCAGACAGAAGCTGCAAATAAGGGCTTAGTTGAAGATGTGAGGTAAACTGTATGTTTTGATTATTCATGCTGCCTAGCTACTATCAAGGATTGGCTCAATTGTTCCCTTTGGATGAAGATATCTATCTTTATATCAACTCTAAGATCATTTGAAGAAAAAATGAAAACAGCCTAAAGTTCCAAAATGTAAAAAAAAAAAGAAAAGAAAAGAAATTATTTCACTGCTGCACCAAGCAAGTAATATAGCTAATAAAGAGAATAAGGCAGATCTATATGTTTTGAGATATATTTGAGGTATAAAGATATCTATGACATATAAAATACAAAAAATCGGAGGGGTGGCGGGGGAAAAAAGAAAAAAAAGGACAAAAAATCATACAGCTGTATACGTGTCAGCCTATCTTTGCAAAGGAAAAAAAATATACAAACTTATGTAGATGCACAGAAAGGTCAGGCAAGATAAATGCCAAACTATTAGGTGTAATACTGGAGTGGTAGATGAGGATGGACACCAAATTTTTCACTTACTGATAGGTTACTGTCTTGGAATTTTAATTGAAATTTATTATTATTATTATTATTATTGAGACTTTGCTCTTGTTGCCCAGGCTGGAGTGCAAAGGCGCAATCTTGGCTCACCACAACCTCCACCTCCTGGGTTCAAGCGATTCTCCTGCCTCAGCCTCCCGAATAGCTGGGATTATAGGCATGAGGCACCACGCCCGGCTAATATTTTGTATTTTTAGTAGAGACGGGGTTTCTCCATGTTGGTCAGGCTGATCTCGAACTCCTGACCTCAGGTGACCCGCCTCGGCCTCCCAAAGTGCTGGGATTACAGCCATGAGCCACCGTGCCTGGCTTATTATTATTATTATTATTATATATTTTTGAGGTAGAGTCTTGCTCTGCCTCCCAGGTTAAAGTGCAGCGGTGTGATCTCGGCTCACTGCAACCTCTGCCTCCTGAGTTCAAGCAATTCTCCCGCCTCACCCTCTCGAGTAAATGGGATTACAGGCGTCTGCTGCCATGGCCTTGTAGGTGCTCGGTTAGGGTAGTGGGAGAAATTGTAAGAGAAAATCATAGGAAAAATGCAAGCCTTCTTGGAAGGCAGGAAGGTTTTACAAAAGCTTTAGGAAAGGGCTATGGCTGAAGGCAGTCTAATCCTCTTTACCTTGAGTTGATAGCAAAAGAGCAAATAAGTGAATGTGGGGGAGTTTATCCAAATAGCTTGTTTACTCATGCGGTCCTAAGATGGACCTTTGATCATCTGTGGGTGTGTGAGTGCTCTCTACTCAAGAGGTCCGCAATGTTAATTACCCTCTAGCGGTGTTTACTTGAGACTTTTGTCATTTAATCTGTACTAAATAAATGCAAACTTTGCCGGCTTATTGAGGCCAATGCTGTGGACTCAGGCAGCAGAGCCCCTTAGCCGTGCTGACAGCCAAAATATCTGTGTCAGTCTTTCATCCGTCACTGGGTCAGGGTCTGCAGGTCAGACCCGGCATGCCTGGCTAAGTTTTGTATTTTTTTTTAGTAGAGATGGCGTTTCACCATGTTGGCCAGGCAGGTCTCGAACTCCTGACCTCAGGTGATCTGCCTGTCTCTGCCTCCCACAGTGTGAGGATTACAGGCATGAGCCACCGTGCCTGGCCTATTTTTATTATTATTTTTTGAGACAGGGTCTTGCTCTGCTGCCCAGGCTGGATTGCAGTGGTACCGTCATAGCTCACTCCTGCCTCGACCTCCTGGGCTCGAGCAACCCTCCCACTTCAGCCTCCCAAGTGGCTGGGACTACAGGCATGCACCATCATGCCTGGCGAATTTTTTATTTTCAGTTTTTTTTTATTCATATTTTGTACAGACGGGGGTCTCACTATGTTGCCTGGGCTTAAATTTCTAAAAATATTTTTTCTTGAACATACAAAGGCAACACAAGTTTGCTGTAAAGTGTTCAGTCTTAGAAATGTATAAAACAGAAGAATGGCGAAACAATTACTCCCTTCCTATTTAACCAGAGTAGGACAAGGTGGAGATGCGAGTGGGGACAGGGCCACACACTGCATGGACTCTAATGCTCCTGCTGTTTAAGGGGCGGCCACCCCAGTTCCGTGTATGTGTAAGGCCCAGCACCAAGCTGAGGGGTGACACACACTCCGTGGGGACCAACCAGGGATGCTGTTCTGCACTGCACCATGAGGATGGCTGGAAGGGTCCTCTCTAATTAGCTTCTCCACGAAATAAGTCAGACTTCAGGCTTGAAGCTCCCCAGTCAGTCCACTTGCAAGGGTTCTTCTTCTCAAGGCTTTAAAAAGCTCCATACTGTGCTCTGGGGCCTCTTCAAACTCCTGTAGATAATTCAGGGGCAGTAACCTCCCACAGGCACGTCCACCTGAGGAACCCCACTGGCATCTGTCGTGTGCACCGAGGCTCTGAATACACCTCTGTCTGAACAATGGAGTTCAACATTCTAAGAGGCTAAAATACCAATTGGACAACTGTCAGAGAGCTTCAACACGCTCAGAATTAAGATGCAGGTTATTTATTGTCTGCCAGAGCAAAAACTTGCAAAGAGTTCATATATTTTTCAACAGGAGTTTGGAGGAGGAAAAAAATAGAGGGAGGCCGTTTGAAGAAATAATTTGTAGCACTTCCAAAAAATAAAAAAAAGAAGAAACAGAATACCAAACAGCCATTACAAAGAGGGTATTGATTGACGCCAAGATTTACTGAGAAGCCAAAAAAGGCTTATGAAAAACACTGGAGAAGACATAATTCCATTTATTTCTAAGGGGGAAAAGGAACTACATATATATAGGAGAATATAGATAAAGGGAGAGGGAAGGAGAAAGGCAAGTAGAATAGAGGCTGAGAGCATATAAGAATAATGAATATTTTAAAATGGATATATAAAAGAAAAAAAATCAAGATGTCCATACTGTTAACAGCAGATTTGGGGGTAGGGTGGGAAGATAGAGCATATTATTGGAGACTTTTATCTCGGGGCTTTTTACTTTTTAAGAGTCCTACATTTCTGTATTGTTGGAAGTTTTTCAGATGAGCATTCTGAATTTTTATAGCAAAAGTCATTAAGATTTAAAATACAGATTGCCTAGATTTTCAACTGGATACAGGACAATCTCACCAAACACCCTCAATACATGATAAAAGGAATTCAGACTTAACTAGGACCTACAGGAGCAAATTCAACCTTTCGTATCCTTGGCATTGGTGATATGGAAAATGAGTCAATACATGAATCGTAAGCAACAGTCTAGAAGTGATAACCCAACCCACCTTCAAAGTCGGTGTTTTGCTTTTTTTTCAATAATGCATTAGGTCAGTGCTAATGGAAATCTTTACCACTCGTCAGTCATAAACTCCTGAGGCCAAACAAGACCTCAAAGGTAACTCAATTCACTCCTAGATCTTCAGTCCATCATATGCCCTCCTAGGTAACTCAGACTGATGGCTGTCCTAGTCCAGGAAAATCGAAGAATAGAAAAACCATAATTTCTTCTTTCTTTTTTTTTTTTTTTTTGAGACAGGGTCATGCTGTGTTGCCCAGGCTGGAGTGCAGTGGTGCAATCATGGCTCAGTGCAACCTCCGCCTCCCAGGTTCAAACAATTCTCATGCCTTGTTAACCTCCCAGGTAGCTGGGACTACAGGCACACACCACCACGCCTTGCTAATTTTTGTATTTTTAGTAGACACAGGGTTTTGTCATGTTGGCCGGGCTGGTCTCTAACTCCTAGCCTCAAGTGATCTGCCGTGTGGGCCTCCCAAAGTGCTGAGATTATAGGCGTGAGCCACCGCACCCAGTCAAAAATCCTAAGTTCTTAAGACAAGATGTTCCAGGGGGTTGAAGACTCCCATCTCTTGAATATGTATTAGTAAAGTAGGGTTCTGGCTATAAAAATCATCACTCTCTCTCAAGGTATACAAACCCCACTGCCAAACATCTTTACCCATCTTCAAAATTTTCTATCTCTGTATGAGTTTAGGTTTTGATTGACAATATCAATATCATGGAAACTACCACAGAAAATGCAACATCCAGACATATCTTCTTGCTGAAAACTGTCTGCTGCAATGAAGATGTGCTGTCACCAAGTGATGGGATGCCTTTGGTCTCAATGGCCAAGTTATCCACAGGCAAGTCACTGATAGAGATTTACCACTATCTATTACTAGCCTGTGTTTTTGCAATAGAGCTTGTTATTCCAACAGTGAAGTTTGAGGACTTATGGGCCACTATTTTGATATGTACACAGAGCAAGATGTAAAGAAATATGAATCTCCAGGACAATTAAATACCTTATACGTTAATGCTTAATTGCTACCAATGACGGCCTAATCTAACTTTGATTTTGCCACCTAGTTTATGCAGAATTTTGCCACCTGGCTTATGCCTTTTAAGTTCATTCTGAATATCAACACTTAATGTGAAAAATCCACTCAGAACATATAAATTCCTTCTTAGCTTTGTTAGTACCATCAGAAGGCTCCTGCACTCTCTCCCTCCCTCTTTTATCTCTGAACTGTCACGGGCTCTCTCACTGAGCCAAGCACGCTCAGCCCATGTGTTACCTAACTCCTACCTCTGAGATACTACAGGATGACATACCTTTCTCTCATCCCTGCAGTAGCTCATGTGAGGTTGCGTATTGTCTCTGTGAATATTAGGCTTAGATTTCCCTGAGCAGAAAGGATTAGGTATTCCTTATCTTAATTTTGGTTCTTTGTTTCCTAAATTAGTTTATCTAATGCTCAGTCTGTAATAATTGAACTCTAGCAACCACATGTACTTGGGATTAGAAATGCAGCCCTGTGTTATGATATAGAAGAATTAACCTAATATAGAGAGGCACAGTGGTTAAGTAGAGATAAGGTCACTTATTAGCTGGATGCTCCTAGGCACGGCCTGAGCCTCAGTTTCCCCATCTGCAAAATAAAGAGAAACCACCTACCTAATAATATGTCAACTGAATGAAACTATTTTGCTAGGAATTCAGATCTCTCAACGATTAGGCCCCCAACTATCACCTTAATTTGATCTCTTCCTCATTCCTTCCAGATGTACTGTTTTCTTAGCCTCCAGGCCTCAACCTAGAATGCCACACACCTTAATTCAGTATAACAAGATACTCCCTGACCTTCCAGGCTCTTCAATGCCACCTTTTTTTTTCTTCTTCTTCTTCTTTCAGGTCAAGGGTTAATTCTCTCTGCTCTAAAATTCCCAAGCATATTTTATGTACATACTGCATGACTTTTATCCTGTGCCACCTAGTGTAATAACTGTAAACAGATTTGCTCTCCCTGAATGGCCTGTAGCCTCTTTTTCTTGCTTTGTTTTGAGACATGGTCTCACTCTGTTGCCCAGGCTGGAGTGCAGTGGTGCGATCTTGGCTCATTGCAACCTCTGCCTCCCAGGCTCAAGCGATTCTCCTGCCTCAGCCTCCCAAGTAGCTGGGATTACAGGTGTGCGCCACTACCACTGGCTACTTTTCATAGTTTTAGTTGGAGACAAGGTTTCATCATGTTGCCCAGGCTGGTCTTGAACTCCTGACCTCAAATGATCCACTCACCTCGGCCTCCCAAAGTGCTGGGATTACAGGTGTGAGCCACCACGCCCAGCCCAGCCCGTAGTCTCTTTAAGTGTATTCCTGTTGCCCATACGATGCTTGGCACAGTGGGCCACATGTAAAAGATGACCAAAAAATACTGACAGGAGGAAACATACTGCAGGTTATAATTTAACTATTATAAGGGTCCCAGAGATCGTCAGGAGACTTGCCCGTGCCCTTTTTCTGTGGGTTCCATGAGCAGCTGCCATCCAACCCAGGCCCTGACACTCCCTAAGGTGGATGGATCATGTGTGGACAGATGTGAATGTGGGCGACAAGCTTGATAACATCTGCCCTGCTGTGAATTGTTCCAACTAAAATAACCTACTTTGTCTGCATTCACCAAAGAGGCCTCAGGGTTGGAGAAAACAATCAAATCAGACATTCTGCAGACGATGTTCTGTTAACTAAACCAGTAAATATTAACTTAAACATAAATTATCAAGACCTGGTAAGTGAGTGAAAATCATTTTTCTCCTTCACAAGCCATTCTTGACTCTCCAGGAAGAGGAAATGCAAAATAATTTTTCTCTCCCACATCATGACCCTGGCTATTTCCATTAGCCATTACAGTTTGTGGTAGCCAGGGGCTCCACATACAGGTTGAACATCCCCAATCTGAAATCCAAAATGCTCCAAAATCTCAAACTTTCTGAGTAAACCAGACAGAGAGGACCTCATGGAGCTGATGCGCTTACAGGGGGAAAAGCAGACAGTTACTTACATATTTACTTGTTAAATAAAAGTGATAAGTATAATGGAGGAAAAGCACAGGTGAGTGGATAATACATTGCACAGGATGACCTGACCTAACTTTTTGTTTATCTGCAAAAATGGGAAGGCCAAGGATGGTTTTCCTAAAGACCTGACATATGAACCCGGCTCTGAAGGATGACGATGCAAAAAACAAAAGAAAGTAAGTTTTGAAAGAAAAGGGGAGATCCCTACAGAAGGTGGGAAAAGCATTATTATTAATGATAATAAAAAATCATTCTTGGCTGGGCACGGTGGCTCATGCCTGTAATTCCAGCACTTTGGGAGGCTGAGGCAGGTAGATCACCAGAGGTCAGGAGTTTGAGACCAGCCTGGCCAACACGGTAAAACTCCATCTCTACTAAAAATATAAAAATTAGCCGGATGTGGTGGTGCACGCCTGTAGTCCCAGCTATTTGGGAGGCTGAGGCAGGAGAATCACTTAACTCGGGAAACAGAGGTTGCAGTGAGCAGAGATCACGCCACTGCAGTCCAGCCTGGATGACGGAGCAAGACTCTGTCTCAAAAAAAAAAAAAAATTATTTTGACCACTATTTCTCTTTAATTGTTCTTTCTATCTTGTTTCAGTTTTGGAGGAACCATAATTCTTTTTAGCATAATTCATCAGTTTGTCTCAAATCAAAGATCTGGTTTCCTACAGATTCCCCAATGCTTTGCATATGAAAAATAATCTGGCTTTCAAACTATAAAACCAAACAGCTATCAATGTACTGTATATAGTTAGCTCCTAAAACCCATGGCATACTTTCATCATTTGAGAGACGTTTATAAACTAAGATAATATTTACTGAGCAGCTACTATGTGCCAGTGGGCCAAGTGCTCTAAGGCCATTTTCTCATTCAACACTCAACAGATAGGCACCACTGTCATCATCTCCACTTTACAGATGGGGAACCCAGGACAGAAAGGCTGAGTCGTCCAACAGCACCTGGCTTGTAGGTGGCAGAGTCAGGACTGGGACCAATACAAGCAGAAGACTTGAAAGTCCATACTAATTAGGGCCTCATCCCAACATTCTGCTGCTGGCCAAATACATCATGTAATTCCACATCTCCATGCCTTTGCTCAGGCCATTTACTCTACCAGGAATGCTAATCCTTCCTTCTTCCCTTCCCACGTCCTCATAAACACATGTTCTTCTTCTAAAACCCACCTTAAACATACTTCCATTGTGAAATGCCGCCCTTTTCTTTTCTCTTTTTTTTTTGAGACAGAGTCTCACTTTGTCGCCCAGGCTGGAGTGCAGTAGTGAGATCCTGGCTCACTGCAACCTCTGCCTCCTGGGTTCAAGTGATTCTCATGCCTCAGCCTCCTGAATAGCTGGAATTACAGGAGCGCGCCACCACAACTGCCTAACTTTTAGAATTTTTAGTAGAGACGGGGTTTCACCATGTTGGCCAGGCTGGTCTCGAACTCCTGACCTCAAGTGAGCCACCCACCTCAGCCTCCCAAAGTGCTGGGATTACAGGCATGAGCCACCACGCCTGGCCTGCAAAACACCCACCTTTTCTAGATTATAAACTGTAAAGATAAAGAAACAAAAGTAAAAATAAAGGAAAAAAGAGCCTGCTCTTGCTGTGGCCTGGTAATAATTTTCTAGAAAGAGCCACTGACAAACAAGGGCAAGAAGTTACCTAGAGAAGGGACTGAAAGAAAAGAGAAACAGGCATTGCTAGGCCATCTCCAGTTGCGAAGCACCTGATCGACCAAATCTCTGGCTTGCAAGTCCTTCATTTCTCCTACATACTCTGGGATGGTGGGCACGAGCATGTGCACCAAATCCCTGCACAATCCAGTCTATGTGCAGCTGTAGTGTGTATAAAGGAACAGAACCAGGCCTCCCCTGCAACAAGCCTTCATCAGCTTCCTGCACCAGCCTGCCTGAGAATTCAACAGGAGTTTACTTGTCGGGATGGACGCAGCCTTGGGAAAGCCACAGCCTGCTAAAGAAGATACAACCAAGGCCGGATTAAGGGAGGCAAGAAAAAGAACTGGAGGGACGGGGACGCTTTATAACCAGCTGCAAGGGGAAGATGTTTAGGGAGGCAAACAAAAGCAGTGCATTTCCATGAGCTTCATTTAATATATATTTAGCCTTCTCATTCTCAGTAATTGAATGCATTATTTATTTTGGCCAGCAATTGCTGCCTGTGGCTTTCAGGAGAAAAATAATAGGCTTTTAAGGTTTAGCACCACAGCAGTTAGAGACTTGAGTAAAAATCATCGATAAATTATTAAACATGAAACGGACTCCACATTCCCGCTCTCCTGCAAGAGCTGAAAGTGACAGAGGAGGCAGACGAGGAGCTCGGAGTCCTGACACGGAGGGTGCTGTTTTTATCCATGCACAGTGTATGGGGCTGTTCTTACACCAACTGTCCCTCGGTGGGGACGGAGGATGTTATAGGAAGCGCAACAGGGAGAAATTACTCACAGCTCTCCTTTAACACTTCTTGGGAGCACCAAATCTTTGATAAGGGGGATAACTTTATCCAGGCAGAGAATTTTTGTTTCGCTTTTTCAAAAAAAATTACCATGAAGCCCTATATGGAATCTAATCATAAATTTCCCGATATCCACAACATTCAAATCCATGGTCCTGATTTTATAACATTGGAAGAAGAAAGATCTAGGCTTCCAAAGCATCCATGCAGGTTCTGGTAAGTGGTGTCAGAGCTTTGGTATCTGCAGCTCACAACTGGTTCCTATTCTTGCAGGTAAAACCAACTCAGGTGTGCCTACCTAGGTCCACCATTCCTGAGCTTTTAAAGAAGGAACCCATTTATAAGCAGATTTAAAATTTCTAATATCCAAGAAAGAGTCTTCTAATTTTCATCCTGTGCATCACTAGGTTTTTGGTGGTGACTGTTAATTTTTGTTTCTCACTAACCCATTGTTCTTTTTTTTTTTTTTTTTTACTGTGTTGCTCAGGTGGTGCGATCTTGGCTCACTACAACCTCCACCTCCCAGGTTCAAGCAACTGTTGTGCCTCAGCCTCCCGATAACCCATCATTCTAACCAAAGCAAGCAGTAGGAGAAAGTTCCATGTTGACCTACACACAATGAAGACACATGCCTGTCCTAGTGGGGAGAGGGGGTATCACAGACAATAAGCAAGTAAACAAACATAGTAAGAAAGCATCGGATTGTGGAATGTGCAACGATGATAATGAGGATGATGCTGCAGAGGTGACAGAGTGGGGCGGGGCGGCTACTCTAGCTAGAGTGGCCAGCAGAGGCCTCCATAAAGAGCTGTGGCTTGTTCTCACCATCTGCCTTGTCATTAAAAAAAATACAACTATCTGGGGAAAAATCATTGTAGAAAGAGCGAACAAACCCACAAAGGCTCTGAACTGGGAGACCACTGACTATGTTCAAAGGACAAAAGCAGGCCTGTGTGGCTAAAGCAAATAGGAGATGAGGATGCAGGCAGTTGAGGATGGAGGTGGGCAGGCACCAGCTCACAGGGGAACTCGAGAAGCAAGTGTTCAGCTGCACTCAGAAGCTACTGAAGTTCCCTGTGAGTTAAAAGCAAAACCAAGCAGAGTTTTAAAGGTTCCTGGGCAGCAACCATGTATGAAGACTTCACTGCCCAGAGTTGCTCCAGTTGAATCAAGACACAGATGATCCCCAGAACTTCCGTGGCAGTGGTTCAAAGAACGGAGGAGTGACCACTCTCCAACTGGCCCAGAATGCCCTACCAAAACAATGGCAACAAGTGGTGAGGTGCCAGCCTTGGCATAATCTGTGCAGTTGTGTCGGGAAAAGAACCACCACTGAATACCTCAGTCCACCTCCTATGGCGCAATGGAAGTGCCCCAGCGTTCCTTTAGGCTTCCCAGTCAATGCAGTGGTGAAGAGGCATAGGCCTTGAGCCAGACAGATCAGGGGCTGAGAGCTGGCTCAGTGACTCAGGAGTGGACCTACCCCAAGCAAGTTAGTTGGCCACTCTCTGCCTCAGTTTACTCACCTGGGCAATGAGGCACCAACCACAGCACCGGCCCCATGTGGCTGCTGGGAGGATGAAATGAGATAACATGTACAAAGGGCTTGCCACATCACAAATGCTTCATAAATGTCACGTAAAGATTTACCCTCTGTGTTATGGCCTGCAGGGTGGGTACCGTGCTGCTGACCTGCCTGCATGCCCTTGGTGTACACCATTGCAGTAGGTAACCAGGGTGTCCTGCAGCAAACACTGGGGCTTTCCACCTGAGTGCCTTCTCTTGGCTCAAGTATGGAGCAGGCCAGAATGCCAGGGGGTTAATATCTCAGAAGCAGCGCTCTGTCAGTGACAGATGAGAATAAAGGGAAAATCACCTGTCTTCCTTGCCCTTCAGGTGGAGAAACACTGGCTGTGTCTGACAACACCGCCCAGATAGGAATGAGCTTCAGCTGCCCACAGAACAACCTGTTCGATGGTGCCTGTTTTTCTGGCTGCCTTTCCTTCCCTGTCTCATCTCACATCACCCTTCTGATAGCACTGAGATCACCTTCTCCCAAATAAACGATCCTGAGCATCCTTGCCTAATGGATGGCTTTGGTGCCTAGTATGGAAAGGTCCATCTTGGGCAGAAATTTCATCTGTAACAGCAAACTGTAGGGTATTTGTTCTACCACAAATTAGATGGTACTTGTGTGTCTCTGGGGTTTCAAACACACAAACATCAACAACAACAAACACACATGAATGTGAAGCAGTCCTCATGTCTCACATTCCCCAGGTGTGCTGAGCTCAGGACATCTGAGCCACACGACCTGATCTGTCCTAGGCAGATTTAAGAAGGTTCTTACAGGAAGACATCTGTGCTCTATGATCTGACTCTATAAATGCATATGTGTCCAGTGCTTCCTAGCAGAGAAACAAATTTAAAACTCATCACTTTTTTTTTTTTTAAGACGGAGTCTCGCTCTGTCGCCCAGGCTGGAGTGCAGTGGCCGGATCTCAGCTCGCTGCAAGCTCCACCTCCCGGGTTCACGCCATTCTCCCGCCTCAGCCTCCAGAGTAGCTGGGACTACAGGCGCCCGCCACCTCGCCCGGCTAGTTTTTTTTTTTTTTGTATTTTTTAGTAGAGATGGGGTTTCACTGTGTTAGCCAGGATGGCCTCGATCTCCTGACCTCGTGATCCGCCCGTCTTGGCCTCCCAAAGTGCTGGGATTACAGGCTTGAGCCACCGTGCCCGGCAACTCATCACTTATTATTCATTTTTTTCTTTCCTCCTTAAAGGAATCTCTCTTGGTCGAGCGCAGTGGTTCACGCCTAGAACCCCAGCACTTTGGGAGGCTCACTGGAGCCCAGGTGGGGGATGGGAGGAACATTTGAGCCCAGGAGTTCAAGACAAGCCTGGGCAACAAAGCGAAATTCCATCTCTATAAAAAATAAAAATAAAAACATTAGCTGTGTGTGGTGGTGTGTGCCTGCAGACCTAGCTACTCGGGAGGACTGCTTGAGCCCAGGAGTTCGAGGTTACAGGGAACTATGATTGCACTACTACACTCCAGCCTGGGTGACAGAGCGAGACTCTGTCTCTAAAAAAGAAATATTTGTCTCTCTCTACACACATATGCACACACCTCAGTCAGTTTTCCTAAACAGCAAGGGACTGCCCGAGATGAGAGAATGATGGACTTACCTTGGGAGAGGCACTGGTTGGCCAAGGCCACCTGACCAGAATGCAGGTAGAGATTGAGACGTGTGAAGATGCCCGCCAGGGAGGGGATGGTGATGAAGCAGTAGGCAACACAGGCCTAGGAGAAGGGAAGAAACATTAATGCTGGCAATGCCACGGTGGCAGAATCATACTCCCGTTTTCATCCCTCATGTATTTCCAAGTAAAGAAACTTACAACAGTGAATCTCCCCATTCTGAGCCCCAATTTTCCCCTCTTGTACAACTCTGCTATGTCTGACGACCCTCGAGGAGGACGGGGGTGTGAGGGGAGTGAGTGATAATGCAGGAAAAACCAATCCTCACCCATCATCATGGGAAGTAAATACGTAGCACCTAACATTGATAAACTGAGAAATAGCTGTTTAAACCAATTACTTAAAAATATGGAGATAATTAGAAGTAGTTGCTAAAGTTTGAGGTGGCTGACTGAGGAAAGACAAGCAAGGTGACAAAGGGCAGAGCCAGGATGTTTATTTTTTACCATAATCTTTTGAGATGGACTCTCGCTCTGTCGCCCAGGCTGGAGTGCAGTGGCGCGATCTAAGCTCACTGCAAGCTCCGCCTCCCGGGTTCCCGCCATTCTCCTGCCTCAGCCTCCCGAGTCGCTGGGACCACAGGCGCCGCCACCTCGCCTGGCTAATTTTTTGTATTTTTTAGTAGAAACGGGGTTTCACCGTGTTAGCCAGGATGGTCTCGATCTCCTGACCTCGTGATCCGCCCGTCTCGGCCTCCCAAACTGCTGGGATTACAGGCGTGAGCCACCACGCCTAGCACCGTAATCTTTTCAATATAATTTCATGTTTAAAAATACAGACACATATTTATTTATTTATTTATTTTTTACTGATAATTTTTATTTATTTATTTTTCATTATACTTTAAGTTCTAGGGTACATGTGCACAACATGCAGGTTTGTTACGTATGTATACATGTGCCATGTTGGTGTGCTGCACTCATTAACTCGTCATTTATATTAGGTTTATCTCCTAATGCTAATAGGTCCCGGTGTGTGATGTTCCCCTTCCTGTGTTCAAGTGATCTCATTGTTCAATTCCCACCTATGAGTGAGAACATGTGGTGTTTGGTTTTCTGTTCTTGCGATAGTTTGCTGAGAATGATGGTTTCCAGCTGCATCCATGTCCCTACAAAGGACATGAACTCATCCTTTTTTTATGGCTGCATAGTATTCCATGGTGTATATGTGCCACATTTTTTTTTTTTTCTTTTTTTTTGAGATGGAGTCTCGCTCTGTCTCCAAGGCTGGAGTGCAGTGGCTGGATCTCGGCTCACTGCAAGCTCCGCCTCCCGGGTTTATGCCATTCTCCTGCCTCAGCCTCCCAAGTACCTGAGACTACAGGTGCCCGCCACCTCGCTCGGCTAGTTTTTTGTATTTTTTAGTAGAGATGGGGTTTCACGGTGTTAGCCAGGATAGTCTCGATCTCCTGACCTCGTGATCCGCCCGTCTTGGCCTCCCAAAGTGCTGGGATTACAGGCTTCAGCCACCGTGCCCAGCCATGCCACACTTTCTTAATCCAGTCTGTCACTGATGGACATTTGGGTTGATTCCAAGTCTTTGCTATTGTGAATAATGTCACAATAAACACACGTGTGCATGTGTCTTTATAGCAGCATGATTTATAATCCTTTGGGTATATAACCAGTAATGGGATGGCTGGGTCAAATGGTATTTCTAGTTCTAGATCTTTGAGAAATCGCCACACTGTTTTCCACAGTGGTTGAACTAGTTTAC
This sequence comes from Trachypithecus francoisi, assembly GCF_009764315.1. Lineage (NCBI taxonomy): Eukaryota > Metazoa > Chordata > Mammalia > Primates > Cercopithecidae > Trachypithecus > Trachypithecus francoisi. Next base: position 78,951,910 of record NW_022681455.1, read on the forward strand.
AGTCCCACCAACAGTGTAAAAGTGTTCCTATTTCTCCACATCCTCTCCAGCACCTGTTGTTTCCTGACTTTTTAATGATTGCCATTCTAACTGGTGTGAGATGGTATCTCATTGTGGTTTTGATTTGCATTTCTCTGACGACAAGTGATGATGAGCATTTTTTCATGAAAAAACACAGACACAAATTTCTTTCTTAAAATTTTGAGCAGGGCTGGGTGCAGTGGCTCACACCTGTCATCCCAACACTTTGGGAGGCTGAGGCAGGAGGATCACTTGAGGCCAGGAGTTTAAGACCAGCCTGGGCAACCCAGTGAGAATCCCCAACTCTACAAAAAACAAAAAAATTATCCAGGCATGGTGGTTACAGTGAGCTATGATGGTACCACTGCACTCCTGCCTGGGTGACAGCGCAAGTCCCTGTCTCCAAAAATAAATACATGAATGAATAGATATATAAATTTTGAGAAGCATCACATCTGATAAAATTTTCAGCTTCAAGAAGCTGAAAATGATTTTTCGTTTTTTTTTTTTTTTTTTTTTTTTGAGACGGAGTCTCGCTCTGTCGCCAGGGCTGGAGTGCAGTGGCCGGATCTCAGCTCACTGCAAGCTCTGCCTCCCGGGTTCACGCCATTCTCCTGCCTCAGCCTCCCGAGTAGCTGGGACTACAGGCGCCCGCCACCTCGCCCGGCTAGTTTTTTGTATTTTTTTAGTAGAGACGGGGTTTCACAGTGTTAGCCAGGATGGTCTCGATTTCCTGACCTCGTGATCCGCCCGTCTCGGCCTCCCAAAGTGCTGGGATTACAGGCTTGAGCCACCGCGCCCGGCCGAAAATGATTTTTCAAAGTTTAACATCAGGCCGGGTGTGGTGGCTCACGCCTGTAATCCCAGCACTTTGGGAGGCCAAGGCGGGCAGATCACTTGAGGACGGGAGTTTGAAACCAGTCTGGCAAGCATGGTGAAACCACCATCTCTACTAAAAATACAAAAATATTAGCTGGGGATGGTGGCGTGCGCCTGTAATCCCAGCTACTCAGGAGGCTGAGGTAGGAGAATCGCTTGAACTTGGGAGGCGGAGGTTGCAGTGAGCTGAGATCGCATCACTGCACTCCATCCTGGGCGACAGAGCAAGATTACGTCTCAAAAAAAAACAAAAACAAAGTTGGGCATCATTTTTATCTAGAGGAAAAAAGGTCTTTCAGTTATAAGAACAATATTATTATACATATTTTTATATTAGAAACTATTTTATATTTTATAATGTTATAAAATATGTGTTATATTAGTATATGAGAAAATGAAAGCTAATCCAGCTGGCAATAAAAATGCAGATCCGGCCGGGCGCGGTGGCTCAAGCCTGTAATCCCAGCACTCTGGGAGGTCGAAACGGGCGGATCACGAGGTCAGGAGATCGAGACCATCCTGGCTAACACAGTGAAAACCCCCCCTACTAAAAAATACAAAAAACTAGCTGGGCGAGGTGGCGGGTGCCTGTAGTCCAGCTACATGGGAGGCTGAGGCAGGAGAATGGCGAAAACCTGGGAGGCGGAGCTTGCAGTGAGCTGAGATCCAGCCACTGCACTCCAGCCTGGGCGACAGAGCCAGACTCTGTCTCAAAAAAAAAAAAAAAAAAAAATGCAGATCCATCGCTCATTCACCTTCCCCACAACACATATTAAAATTCAGACTCATTTAACCATTTCTCTTGAAAACATTAGAAAATGGATCATTCCACAGATACAGGGAAAAATTAATGTGAAAAATCAATACTAAACCATTCTTATCATGACACACTCATCTTTCCCTGGGAAGAGTAATTTAGTAACCCGCAAGCTAAACAGCCCACTGGAGTTCGAAGTCCGACAGTCCTTATCTTGAGAACGTACCCGGACAAATGCAGCCGTCTTTCTGGAATGATTTCCTTTCATTAGTTTTCTTGTCTCCATTGCCAACCGGTTCACACTCTGAATTTGTTAATAAAACAGAAATGGTAATGAAGTGATGGCTGATTGGGATGGATGTCTTCCATAGAAATTTGAACATTAACTACATACAGGTCAATGAGAACAAGCTTTCTAGGACCAAGACTGGTTAGCACTAAACCCTGAAATACCACAGGGGTCATCAGGCCTGGTCCAGTCACGGCTTGAGCAAACATCTCCAAGAGGGTGGAACAAAAGGCAGTGTTTGCTACGTTAGTCATGCCTTTTGATCAGCATTATCAGTGACCATTTTCTGGCTTAATGAATAGCTGGGACTCACTTACTCCATTTCCAGAAATCCTACCACACCAAAGTTTAAGAATGTAGAGATCTTAAGAGACACCTCCAAAGCATACCATTTAGACAATCAGACCACACCATTCAGCTATACAATACCAACAATAAGAACAATAACGACAGTAGCCACATCATCACTAATAAGTGTTCCAAGCACTATTTAAGAGCTATACATTCATTGGCTCACTTAAGCTTCATAATCCCAGGGTGGATACTATTACCTCCCCTGTTTTCCAGATAAAGTTTCTAGATTTAGGTCTTAAGTTTAGTTGTGCTAAATAACTTGCTAACCAACAAATAAATACATATGAAAGTTATTCTCCTTGAATAGACATGAAATAATGAAAGAGCTTTAGGGAACCCTTCCACAGATATAAAAGGTGTGGACCTGCGGTTCCCAAACTGTGCACCATGGCACCCTAGGGTGCTGCAGCAAAGGCAGCAAATTCACAGGCGTGTCACAGTTTTTTAGGATAACACAGCAATATTTGTTTGTTGCCACTTTGCAAAGCACTGGTGCAAGGCTGATTTGATGATAGATTGCTTTATATCCCTTATAGCCACATCATATATTTGTAAAACTTGTTTTTTGTGGCTACTGTGATCAAAAGCAAGTTTAAGAGCTATGCAAAAATAAATGTAAAAAAAGTGAATGTGAAACAAGAAATAAGAATAGCATCACCAATCTAATTCCAAACTTTATGAAGCTGTGATATGCCTCATAAGTACACACCCATCATTACTAATTATGGCTAAGAAAAAAATAGGCCAGGCTTGGTGGTTCATGTCCTAATCCTAGCACTTTGGGACGCCAAAACAGGTAGATCACCTTAGGTCAGGAGTTCAAGACCAGCCTGGTCAAGATGGTGAAATGTCATCTCTACTAAAAAATACAAAAAATTAGCCAGGCATGGTGGTGGGCACCTGTAATTACAGTTACTCGGGAGGCTGAGGCAAGAGAATCACTTGAACCCAGGATGTGGAGGTTGTAATGAGCCAAAATCGTGCCATTGCACTCTAGCCTGGGCAACAGAGCAAAAACTCCATCTCAAAAAGAAAAGGAAAAAAGGTATTATTTTTCTTTCAATTTATATATATATTTTCTTCAAATGGCTATCAAGTTGTAAGAGCATAAATACTCAAGTTGTCTGAACCTAACTTCTTTTTTTTTTTTTTTTTGAGATGAAGTCTCCCTTTGTTGCCTAGGCTAGAGTGTAGAGTGCAGTATCACAATCTCTGCTCACTGCAACCTCCACCTCCCAGATTCAAGTGATTCTTCTGCCTCAGCCTCCCAAGTAGCTGGGACAACAGGTGCCTGCCACCATGCCTGGCTAATTTCGGTATTTTTAGTAGAGACAGGGTTTCACCATATTGGCCAGGCTGGTCTCAATGATCTGCCAGCCTCAGACTCTCAAAGTGCTAGGATTACAGGTGTGAGCCATCACATCCAGCCTGAACCTAATTTCTTTTTTTTTTTTTTGAGACGGAGTCTGGCTCTGTCGCCCAGGCTGGAGTGCAGTGGCCGGATCTCAGCTCACTGCAAGCTCCGCCTCCCGGGTTCATGCCATTCTCCTGCCTCAGCCTCCCGAGTAGCTGGGACTACAGGCGCCCGCCACCTCGCCCGGCTAGTTTTTTTGTATTTTTTAGTAGAGACGGGGTTTCACCATGTTAGCCAGGATGGTCTCGATCTCCTGACCTCGTGATCCGCCCGTCTCGGCCTCCCAAAGTGCTGGGATTACAGGCCTGAGCCACCGCGCCCGGCCAATTTCTTAATAAACAGGTCCGTTATTAATTCTTTTGGTCTGAGAGCACCATAAAAAGTTACTGAGAGATGCCATGATCCAAGAAAGTTGGGAACCTCTTGTTAGGTAAGAAGGGGCTCCTTCTGGTTAGATTTCTGTAAATCACTTAACTCTGTCGCTGGCATGCAGAAATGAGAAAATGCAAATCTCACAGAAAAACAGATCAATAAAACCAAAGTTGTAAGTTTATTAACCTTTGAGAAAGCACCTTTCATACCATAGAGAACAGTAACAAAACAGGACCAGAAGAATCCCAGATTAAGGCTGGGTACAGTGATTCACGCCTATAATCCCAGCATTTTGGGAGGCCAAGGCAGGAGGATTGCTGGATGTGAGGAATTTGAGACCAGCCTGGGCAACACAGTGAGACCTCATCTCTCAAAAAACAGAAAAACAAAAAACAAAAAAAAACCAATATTTAAAATAGCTGGGCATGGAGACTTGAGTTGGTAGTCCTAGCTACTCAGGAGGCCGAGACAGGAGGATTGCTTGAGCCCAGGAGTTCAAGGCTACAGTGAGCTATGATTGCACCACTGCACGCTAGCCTGGGTGACAGAGACCCTGTCTCTAATAAAATAAAATAAAAATAAATGATTGGCATGTAGATGATCAATAAACATGTATTGAGAGAAGAAAGTAACGAATGAAAATACTTACGTGAATCAGCTGCACAAGAACAGGCTCCAGATTGCAAAACATTGACCTAGACTCAACATAAAAACTCAGCTGCTGTTCAAAATCACGGCCAAAGGAAACCTAGAATCAAGGAGAAAGATGCTGAAGGGGACAGTGGTATTTTTAGAGGGAACACAAGCACATGGTATGACTGAAATATTATTATTGCCACCTCATCTTTATGACATGGGCACTGGACTAGAACATAAGAAGTCAGAGGGTATAAAGCAGAAGCTCAGAGTGTACATAGAATTTTCCAGGCTCCGAAGGAAACCACTGGAAAGGGAATAATGGGATATTGTTTGTCAGCTGTGGCCTTTTCACAGAACATGAATGGGGTTATTGGGGGCCATTTATCAGAAGGTTTGCCGTCGTAACGGTCACACCTTTCTGCTTCCTGATGGGGAGCCAACCTTGGCAGCTCACTGGTGGCTACAGAAGCCATAGATGGAAGTTTCTCCACCATTAAACCATCACCTCATCTCCTATTTCTTCAAATTTATGAACAGCTGGTTAGTAAGAAAAACTTTACTGTTCATCAATCATTTTTGTCCAGATGAGGTTTAATATCGTCATTTCCATTACAGCTATCATGTTTCATATCTGATTTCCTTATATTCTTTTCCATAATAACTGGGCACCTTTCAGACAATGCCGTAAAAAGATAAAACACCACATGATGAGTACAAAAAGCAAGGACAACGGAGAGTGACCTGGGAAAATCCATAGGTTGGTTTTCTAACACAGGAATTGAAAGGCTAATCCTGAATTTTTATCAAAATCGGTATTTCACCCACAGAGTCAGGTGGACTAATCAACCCGCATTATTGAACAAGTCAGAATTTCAAGGTTATTTTCAAATTGATCTCGTCATTTTCGTCTCTGTCAGCTTTAGTCCTGACTTTTCTATTAAAATAGAAGATATTGGCAGCAGTTGGTGTTTTGGCACCCAGAATGAAGGCGAAGACTGCTCAGGCTGGGAGAGTATAATGGTGGGATGTTCCCCAAGGAGGCTGCAGGACTCCCTCCCACTCTGCTTGCCTTTCTGCAATGTCTCCTTGGACTACCCGCATCAAAAGGCAGAGGCTCTTCCCCTCCAGACTGGCCTTGTGACTTGCTTTGACCCACAGATTGCAGTAGAATGTGGCCAGGGTTTACTGTGTGATTTCTTTTTTTTTTTCTTTCCGAGATGGAATTTTGCTCTTGTTGCCCAGGCTGGAGTGTGCAGTGGCATGGTCTCGGCTCGCCGCAATCTCTGCCTCCCGGGTTCAAGCGATTCTCCTGCCTCAGTCTCCCGAGTAGCTGGGCTTACAGGCATGCACCACCACACCCGGCTAATTTTGTATTTTTAGCAGAGACAGGGTTTCACCATGTTGGTCAGGCTGGTCTTGACCTCCTGACCACAGGTGATCCACCTGCCTCAGCCTCCCAAAGTGCAGGGATTACAGGCGTGAGCCACCGCACCCGGCCTCACTGTGTGATTTCTAAGACTTGGCCTTAAAATGCCTTGCTGCTTCTGTCTGTGCCTTCATAGAAGGCAACACCAAGTAAGAAAGCTCAATTGAAACCACTGACTGAGAACAGTGGAGAGAAAGAGAGGACATGGAAGAAAACCAAGATGGCCGCAGCCCATATCCAGCACCAAAGTCCTGGAGAAAGGAACACGGCCACTGTGGATCCTCCAGCCGAATCGTGCCACACCAGTGCCACACCAGTGCCACACCACACTGCCTGCAGCAGCCTGGTTACCGAGCTGATCCACAGTTTAAGAAAAAATAAAAAACTCATGCTGGGTGCAGTGGCTCAGGCCTGTAATCCCAGCACTTTGGGAGGCTGAGGCTGGAGGATTGTTTGAAGCCAGGAGTTGGAAACCAGCCTGGGCAACATACCAAGACCCTCGTCTCGAACCCACTCCCCCCGCCACAAAAAAAAAAAAAAAAAAAAAAAAAAGCCCTGTTATTTAAAACCACTAAGTTTTGGGATGAGCTGTTACTCAGCAGCAGATAAGTAAAACAGATGGGGAGTGGCTATCTGGCGTTTTGCCTGCCCAGCATAGTTTCCATCACCATCGGATGATTTGCATCAGCTGCTTCAGGACACACCTTCTTTCCACTCTCCGCCCTCCTGACGCAGGTCACCCAGGTGTGCTTGGGGCCACGACCCATGTTAATCCAAAGAGACTCAATCCCAGGACTTCGTCGGAGCCCCGCCTGCTGGGCTGCAGAGCCGGGGGAATGGAAACCTGGAGCTGTGGTGCAGCAAGCCCAGCTGAGCTGGGGGCCAACGGGGCAGAGTCTGGGGCTAAAGACGGACAGGGAAGGCAGGTCCTGATGACATCCGGGAGACCCTGAGCCCGGCTGCTGCTTTGGAGAGTTCCAGCCCCCTGGACTTTTTGTCCCATGAGCCAAGAAATCCCTCCTCCCATCACCCACCACATCCCCCCACCTTTTTCCTCTTAAGCCAGTTTGTCTTGGCTTTCTTTGCCCCCAGGGGAGTCCTGGCTAATGTAAGATGTTTTCTAATTTCATCTTATCTCACTAAGAATGAAAAGCACCAGAGAACATAATGTTAACTGCTTTTGCCAGAATAAGGATAAACAATTACATCACACTTCCAAGTGCACTGAAACTTTTTCCCTAAGACTTACCATTTTTATAAATCCATTAATCAAATATGACAGCATTCTTTTTTCATCCTCAAGAGTGAGTGCACTAAAATCAATAATTGTACATAATTAACAGATGAAAGTTTCTAAAGAAGAAAATACACAAGGGGTAAGTAATTTAACGGGTAAGAACATTTTGCATTTTCTAGATATAAAAAACTCCCTGTTTATTTTTCCTTTGATAAGAATACATAATCACAATTAACATAATTTAAATATGTTTCTCATTTCCCTCAAAGATGCTGTTCTCAAGATAGATATATTATTAACAAGAAAAGAAAAGGTAACTTTCACTTCTTTGGAACTTGGGCAGCAAGGTCTAATGTCAAATTCTGTACTTCAGGGAAATTTCACTGAACATTTAAAAAATAAATGGAATTTATTTTGAATTTCCAGCAGGGTGTGCTGGTTCACACCTGTAATCCCAGCACTTAGGAAGGCAGAGGTAGCAGGTTCGTTTGAGCCTAGGAGTTGGAGAGTTGGAGACTAGCCTGGGCAACATGACGAGACCCCATTCTCCCCAAAAAGGAAACAGAAATATTTCCAATGTACAGCAAAGTTGAAAGAATTTTCCAGTAAACACACATACCACCCACCATCGAAATCCTGCCATCACCGTTTTGTTTTACACATAATTATCCATTCCCCTCTCCATCCATCAATCCGTCTTATTTTTTTGATATATTGTAAAGTAAATCTCAGGTCTCAGTTGCTTCTATTTAATAGAAAATTTAACACAAATATAAGAAAGAAAAAGTCACATCATTACAGTTTTGATTATACTTGTGAAGGCCTACCAACAGTTCCCCAAATTTATTTTTAAAAAATTTTAAGAGCCCAGAGAAAACAGGAGTCGGGTTTTTGCTTCTCGGTTTGTTCTCGGAGAAAACGTTTTGGCAAAGATTGCCCACTGTCCTTCAATACAAATGTCCACTTTGTTCTTTTTTTGTTTTTGTTTTGAGACGGAGTTTCGCTCTTGTTGCCCAGGCTAGAGTACAATGGCGTGATCTTGGATCATGGCAACCTGTGCCTCCCAGGTTCAAGCGATTCTCCTGCCTCAGCCTCCCAAGTAGCTGGGATTACAGGCATGTGCCACTAAGCCTGGCTAATTTTTTGTATTATTATTATTATTTAGTAGAGATGGGGTTTCACCATGTTGGCCAGGCTGATCTCAAACTCCTGACCTCAGGTGATCCACTCATCTTGGTCTCTTAAAGTGCTGGGATTACAGGTATAAGACACCACACCCAGCCCCACTTTGTTCTTAGAACAACATTCCCTAGCCTCCTTCCCAGTTAGGGGTGGCTATGGGACAGTTCTGAACAATGGGATGTGAACACAAGTGATGTGTGAGCCTTCCCAGCTTTGTCCCTAAAAGAAAGCTGCTGCTCCCCAATGCCCACAGGCCAGAACGTGGACATGGTTTAGGTACATCAGCTTCCAGGAAGAAGACAAGGACAACAGCCCAGATAGATTGGGAGAACAATAAGACAGAAATAACCTGAGTCGCTGGATGATGTTTGAAAGAAGAGCTGCCCTACCCCTACCTTCTGGTCTGTCTACTATGCACAATTTTAACAAGAGAGAAATCAACCTTCTATTTTACTTAAGCCAAAACCTGATATCTCACGAATCTAAGTGCCTTTCTAGATGCTTTCTGTGTCTTTATTTCTATTTTTGTCCACCTAAAGTCTACCGGTTCCATTTTTATGAAATGCCTCAACACTTTGATTTTCATAACTACCCATGAATTTGAAAGCACAAAAAATCATAGAAGATTCTAAAACACAGAGAAAACAAAGAAGAAATACAATTCGTCTTGTTGATGGTTAAGTTCCAAAACAATTTTCTCCATTCTTGTAACATTTTCCAGTAAATCAAGCTGCTGTGTTTAAAAATTCTTTGGGGACTAAAATTTCAGCCACAAATAAGCAGGAATTGCCCTAAGCACAGTCAAATGAAAACATATTTTAAAAATAAACAAACAAAAACCAGAAAGCAAAGCAGTGACTATTCAGCCTTTGACTGAAAGGTAACGCCTGTGGATAGGCCTTAGCCCAAGTATACCGAGGAAATAAAGTCCTTCATGTAAGAAATGTAAGCAGTTTCATTTGAATTTCAAATAATTGGCTAATAAAGAGATGAAATAAAAAGGCTATGTTACTGGATGAGTGAGCTCATTATTATATTATCTGCTGCTCTCAGAAATCTCCAAGAGACATGGAGTTTGAGTTCACTTGAATGAAACCAGCTTTTTACCCGCAACATAAATTCCTTTCTAACAATATCTGCCACGTCGCTTTCTCAAGAAGGTTACCCTCAGCCTCCTTCCTCTCCTGGACTGGAATGTCTTCGTTAGCAAGAATCTTAATACCCCCAATAAAGTAATATTATTCACAGTGGCAGCTTAAAGAATCATTCCCTAATGTTCTATTAGGTGGCATTAAGACCCAATCCATGTTATATTTCAGCTGCAAGCATGGCTTACTTCACGGAGTCATGCATGGTCTTGCAAATATGCAAAAGGGCATTCAAAATGACCGGGTCCTTCGTGGGCTCTTGTTGATGCCTAGGAGACATTTAAAGATAAAAGTCAAAGTTTTGTCCACTGACAGCACTGTAAGAGTGGATTCAGTTTTCATCCATTGTACACACTTGAAAAGCAGCAAATTATCCAGCTGGCATTTCACCCAGCCCAGTTTACCAGTAATGAGCCATGTTCTCGTTGTCTCAGAATTCTTTTTTTAATTTTTGAGATGGAGTCTCTGTCATCCAGGCACACTGGGTGTGTCACACCCACATCCAGTGGTGTGACCTTAGCTCACTGCAGCCTCTGCCTCCTGGGTTCAAGTGATCCTCCTGCCTGTCTCCCAAGTAGCTGGGACTACAGGCATGCGCCACCACACCCGGCTAATTTTTGTATTTTTGGTAGACACAGGGTTTCACCATGTTGGCCAGACTGCTCTTGAACTCCTGGCCTCAAGTGATCCACCTGCCTCAGCCTCCCAAAGTATTAGGATTACAGGCATGAGCCACCACATTTGGCCCAGAATTCTTTAAATAACAAGTTTGCTCTTCTACACACATGATAACTTCTCCTAAGTGCAAAATCACAGAAAAACTCTTCCCTTTCCTAAACCAGGTGGGCTAAGGGCAAACCTGTTTTCTTTGTTTTTTGTTTTTTTTTTCACCATGCTTCTCATACCTTCTGAAGCTTCCCACCACCTGTCTGTCACTGTTTTTAATTGGCAAATTTTGCCAGGCAAAATTATTCATTTGGTTTTTCAAAAATATAAAAGGGCAAACTTATAACAAATATTTAGGTAAGTAAATTAGGTATATTTATTCCAAGCAAATTAATTAGGAATTAATATCAATCCTTAGGAAGGAATTAATCTTTTAGAAAGATGACAAGAAAAGCTTAAAACATTTGAGCACTATCAAACTCAACTTTCCAAACTGAACCATATCTATATATACTTAATATTTAAAGTAACTGTAGCCTTTTTTAACTTAACCTTGTCCTAAAAAATAATATATTGTACATGAAATCACATTAAACTATATACTGCCTAATACATTTAAAATAAATATATAACTTTAAAAATAAAAACAGACCAGGTGCGCTGGCTCATGCCTATCATCCCAGCACTTTGGGAGGCCGAGGTGGGCAGATCACCTGAGTTCGGGAGTTTGAGACTAGCCTGGCCACCATGGCGAAACCCTGTCTCTACTAAAAATACAAAAAAATTAGCCAGCCATGGAGGTGGGTGCCTGTAATCCCAGCTACTTGGGAGGCTGAGGCAGGAGAATCGCTTGAACCCAGGAGGTGAAGGTTGCAGTCAGCCAAGATCATGCCACTACACTCCAGCTGGGTGACAGAGTAGGACCCTGCCTCAAAATAAATTTAAAAAATAATAAAATAGGCCGGGCACAGTGGCTCACGCCTGTAATCCCAGCTCTTTGGGAGGCCGAGGTGGGCGGATCACGAGGTCAGCAGATTGAGACCATCCTGGCTAACACGGTGAAACCCCGTCTCTACTAAAATACAAAAAAATTAGCCGGGCGGGGTGGCGGCACCTGTGGTCCCAGCTCCTCGCGAGGCTGAGGCAGGAGAATGGCATGAACCCGGAGGCGGAGCTTGCAGTGAGCTGAGATTGCGCCACTGCACTCCAGCCTGGGCGACACAGTGAGACTCCGTCTCAAAAAAAAAACAATAATAATAATAAAATAAAAATAAAACCCTAGCTAGGCAAGGTGGCTCACACCTATAATCCCAGCACTTTGGGAGGGTAAGGTGGGTGGATGGCTTGAGTCCGGGAGATGAAAACCAACTTGGGCAACATAGAGAAACCCTGTCTCTACAAACAATATAAAAATCAGCTGGGTTGTAGTGGCACACACCTGTAGCCCCAGCTACCTGGAAGGCTGAGGCAGGAGGATCACCTGAGCATGAGAAGGTCGAGGCTGCAGTGAACCATAATTGTGCCACTGCACTCCAGCCTGGATGACAGAGACCTTGTCTCAAAACAAAAACAAAAACAAAAACAAAAACACCTTTTTTCCATGTACCACCTTAAAATTATTTCATGTACCACTAGCAGTCGGGCAGTTTTGGGAAACACAGATTTAATCAAAAAAATGAAAATAACTAAATTTGATTTTTTTTTCTTTTTTGTTAAAGAGCTAAATTTGAAAACTGATCACAAATTAGTCAGCTACATAACTAAACACTGAAGATGAAAACCTTTCTAGTACCGGTGCCTTCTTCATAAGTATGTACGCCCTGATTTGTATCCTTAAAAATGTGACTCTTGAGGGAATTTATCAAAAGACTCCTCCTTCTAAAAACATATCAAAGTAAAATGGAGCTGCTGGCAGGGCTCATGATAACGCTAGTCTGTCTCCTTAAACACGAATGACAAACTTTTATCATGACTGCTGCTTTTAATGTGGCTTTCCTTCCAGTGTAGTTTTTTGTATGAAATACGTACACATCACTCGGCCTCAAAGTGCAAGAACTGATTTTTTAGCAACAGGTTTCACAAGGGCACTGGGAATCAAGGCTTCCGCTGCACGCTGTGGCACTCACTTGATAAAGGCGTCCATGATGCATTTGCAAACCTCCACCCGCACACTCTCTTTTTGGAACATGTCCAGAAACGGCAGAAATTTTTCCTATAAATAAAGCAAGCACTCCATATGCAAATGACACAAGTTACTGGAAGGAAAGAATCTGTGGGTCTCTTTCTCTGTGGAGGTCAAAAAAGCAGAACAGAGGTTCATCTTTCTGAGTCAGGTCAGATGAGAACTCCTCTGAAATCAGGGAGAGGACCTGACTGGGCTTGTAAAAAGCTGTTACTGAGCCAGGCACAGTGGCTTATGTCTGTAATCCCAACACTTTGGGAGGCCGAGGTGGGTGGATCCCTTGAGGCCAGGAGTTCAACACCAGCCTGGCCAACATGGCAAAACCCTGTCTCTACTAAAAATACAAAAATTAGCCAGGCGTAGTGGTGCATGCCTGTAGTCCCTGCTACTTGGAAGGCTGAGGCAGGCAAATTGCTTAAACTCAGGAAGGTGGAGGTTGCAGTGAGCCGAGACCGCTCTGCTGCACTCCAGCCTGGGCAACAGAGCAAGACTCTTTCTCAAAAATAAATAAACAAGCAAACAAACAAACAAACAAAATAAAAAGCTGTTACTATTAAAACAACTTATATGCATTCCAGGGATTGGTGCTGGGACCAGTTAACATTTTGGTGAGCCATCCCAGCAACCTTTGATGACCATAAGCTTTTCCGGGCTAGGCAGACTTCAGTCTTTTTACGATTATATTGATGAGCAATGGAAGAAGAGTCAGAATACAGCTGTTCAGAGATGGCCTCGAAATTGGACTGCCTGGCTCTGAATCCTAACCTTGGTGACTGTGTGACTGTAAACAAGTTGCTCTACTTCTTCCTGCATCAGTTTTCTCATTTGTAAAGTGGGAATATGGTAGGTGCTCCCTTATCTGCGGTTTTGCCTTCCAGAGTTTCAGTTACCCTCGGTTAATGGCCATCTGAAAATATTAAATAGAAAATTCTAGAAATAATTCATTCACTTTTATTTTTATAGTATTTTATTTCTTTGAGACAGAGTCTCGCTCTGTTGCCTAGGCTCGAGTGCACTGGTGCAATCTCGGTTCACTGCAACCTCAGCCTCCCCAGTAGCTGGGACTACAGGCATGCACCACCACACCTGGCTAATTTTTTGCATTTTTAGTAGAGACAGGGTTTCGCCATGTTGGCCGGGCTGGTCTAGAACTCCTGATCTCAGGTGATCTGCCTGCCTTGGCCTCTGAAAGCGCTGGGATTCCAGGTGTGAGCCACCACGCCCAGCCTCATTCATTTGAAATTGAGCGTTGCTCAGAGTAGTGTAATGAAATTTCACACTATACTGTTCTGTCCCACCCAGGCTGTGAGTCATCCCTTTGTCTAGTGTCTCCACATTGTAGACGCTACCCGCTTGTTAGTCACTTAGTAGCTGACTTGGTCATCGGATTGACTGTCATGGTATCACAGCATTTTTGTGTTCAAAGAACACTTATTTTACTTAATAATGCTCCCAAAGTACAAGAGTAGCGATGCTGGCATATCGTTATAATTGTTCTACTTTAGCTATTGTTGTCAATCTCTTAGTATGCCTAATTTATAAATGAAACTTTATTGTAGGTATGTATTTATAGGATAAAACATAGTACACACAGGATTCAGCATGATCTGCGATTTCGGGCAACTCCTGGGTGGTCTTGGAACATATTCCCCCTTGATAAGAAAGCAGTACTGTAGTGATCACTCCTACTTCCCTGCAGTGGTATGAAACTGATGTGAGGCAATACTTGTATATTTCCAGAACAGTCCTTGGAGGGTGGTATATGTCCAATAAATATTAGCTGCTATGATTAAAATAAAAACTCTTACAATCCTGTGAGCATACATAAATGGATCCTGGAAGAGGGAAGTGAAGGGAGAGACACAGAATGTTACTATACAGAGAATAACCTAGATTCCTACTTGCCCAGGGCACTGAGCAAACTTGAACAGACATCGCAGGATATTTTAAATTTTTGAGGGAAACATGGTAAATCTCAACTGTCAGACACTGAAACAACTACCAGCTCAATGTGTTTCATAGTTTTAACATTAGGCTATGTGATTAAAAAGCAAGTGCTCTGTGAAAATCACTGTGGAAGAGCAAAGTAAGAGAAGGTTGTCCAGAGTGTTTCGAAGGTTTGAGAAGTTGTGTAACGCCCAACAGAGCACATCTCCCATAAGTAAGGAATGAAACAGAAATAATATTTTTCTCTCAGTTTTGTGCATTATTTTTTCAAATACTGCTTAAGCTGTTAAGACATAAATACTTAAGTTGATCAGACCTAACTACAAGGAACTGCGGAATATTTCTTTTGGCCTGGGGCATCATGAAAACATTACTGAGACAAGGTACAAATTTCCAAAAATAATCAAGAAATGCTACTTACCACTGAGAAAAGAACTGAGAAGTCATGAAAGTAGGCAATAACTTTCTTAATTATTAACTGAAGCTGTAAAACAAACAAACAAAAATCTTATTTTTAAAAACTTAATGTTTAAAAATTTCTTTCTGGTTCACATTCTCTCATGAAAACCTGAATTTTTTTTTTTTTTTAAAGGCAATCACTTTTCATAATTTGCAATTATAACTACAATAAGGTAAGCCTGGATTGTTCGACAAATGGTAAACTGGGCTTAGGGTAGGCTCTGTCTCAGTCTGAGTTTGCTCAATGACTCTGTATATCCTACTTTCTAGTCCTGGGGAAGTAACTGAGTCTCAGTCTCAGCTTCCTCATCCGTGAATTGGAGATCAAAGCAGTAAGGACTCAATGGAATGGTTCATGGAAAGCCCTGGTTGCAGTGCCCGCCCTTAGAAAGTTCTCCATTAATGTCAGCTATTGTTATTACTTGAATAGTGGGCAAACTTTTTCTATAAATGTCCTACATTCCACCACAACTACTCAACACTAGTGTAGTGCAAGAGCAGCCATTGCCAACATTAAATGAATGTGCATTAAATGAATTTGTGACAATAAAACTTTATTCACAAAAACAAGTGGCAGGTTACATATAGCCTACGGGCTGTAGTTGGCCAATTCCTATTCTACATCATCGTGTGGCCCTGTGTTTCTTGATTACTCACTGGAGAGGATTTGGACAGAGTTCGCTGGTAGATTTAAAGGCCAAGGTATTACCCAAGGACAGTGGCACAGTCTGTGAGGTCTGCCTCAAAAAGGCCCAGATACTGATGGTTACCGCCCCTCACTCTGTGATGCACAGTCCAGACTGAAAGGTTGACAGGGTCTTGGTCCAGGAGAGCCAGGGAGATGCTGTTTCTAAATAAAATAGAACTCCCTACCTCTGGGTGCTATCAAGAAAATGTACTGACAATTTGTTTACACTAAAAAAACTGCTGTTTCAATAATTTCCAAAGAAAATCTCTCACGTTCTAAAAACAGAACATGAAGAACGTTATGTGCCCATTCCATAATTAGGCAGCTTACTAGGTCAGTCAAGCAAAAAACTAATAAAGGACTTCAAAACTTCATCATAAACAGTGCTCCAAGGCATACCATTGTAAGACACTGCAATGCTGTCTGGTTGAAATAGTTTCTGAAGCACAAAACACCTAATCCCTTTAGAACAAGAAATTTTTTGTTAACACTTAAGCACGGCTACACATAAACTGTGATTTTAAAAGATAGGAGTTTTTTCCCTTAATATTTCATTGTAAAAATGCTCAAAAATAAAGAATATTGAAAGAATTATACAAACACCCATTTATTTACCACTTAAGACTCTACAGAAGCTAGTATTTTAATTTACTTTATCTCCTCACTTATCCATCCATCTAATGATACAATTTGTAAACACACAGTCCATCCACTTTTTAAAACCTTTTTGTTTTATTATTATTATTTTTTGAGACAGGGTCTTTCTCTGTTGCCCAGGCTGGAGTGCAGTATGGCATGATCTCAGCTCACTGCAGTCCTGACCTCCTGGGCTCAAGCAATCCTCCTGCCTCAGCCTCCAGAGTAGCTGGGACCACTGGTACTTGCCACCACCAGCTAATTTTTGTATTTTTTTAGTAGCGACAGGGTTTCACCATGTTGCCCAGGCTGGTCTTGAACTCCTGGGCTCAAGCAATCTGCCCATCTCGGCTTCCCAAAGTGATGGGATTACAAGTGTGAGCCACTTCACCTGCCTTTAACTTTTTATTTTGAAATAATTTCAGACTTGCAGAAAAGCTGAAAGAATAGTACTGAGAACTCCCACATATTCTTTACCCAAATCCATCAATTTTTAATATTTTGCCGAATATGCTTTCTGGTTCTATGTAAAACATACTGTTTTTTCCCTGAACTATATGAGAGTAGATTGCATGAATCATGCCCTTACCCCTTAACACTTCCTTTTTTATTTCCTAAGAAAAATCATATTCTCTGACATTTCCACTTGCTGTTATCAAATCGGGAAAGTTAACACTGATATAATGAAATCTAATCTAATTTGAAATCTAATCCAATCTGTTGATTGCCTCAATTAGTCTTTTCTGACATTACTTTTTTCCATCTTCTACGCAGGATCCAGTCTGAGATTGCACGCTGCATTCCATTTTCACGTCTCTTTAGTCTGTGTTAATTCACAAGTTCTTCCGTCTGTCCTTGTCATTTATGGCAATGGTATTTCTGGGGTTTTTGGTTTTTTATTTATTTTATTTCATTTATTTATTTAATTTTTAGTTCAGTTCAATCAGAGACAGGATCTCACTCTGTCACTGAGGTTGGAGTGCAATGGTGCTACCATAGCTCACTGCAGCCTCCAACTCCTGGACTCAAACAATCCTTCCAGCTCTGCCTCCTAAGTAGCTGGAACTACAGGCATGCACCACCACATCTGGCTAATTTCTTTCTTTATTTTTTAAATTTTGTAGAGATAGGGTCTTGCTATGTTGTCCACACTGGACTCAAACTCCTGGCCTCAAATAATCCTCCTGCCTTGGCCTCCCAAAGTCTGGAATTATAGGTGTGAGCCATGGAGCCTGGCCACAGTGTTATTCCTGAAGAATTATAGAATGCTTCTCAGTCTGGGCATGTGTGACATTCCCTTGTGATTAAATTCAGCTTATGCATTCTCAACTGAAATGCTATACGGGTGATGCTGTGTGTTTCTTAGGGTACTACATCTGCAGGCACATGATGGCCTTTTGCTCCTCATTGGTGAGATGAACTCTCATTAACTGGACTATCCAGTGTCTCTGCTGTATAGTCACTATTTTCCCCATTGCATTGATACTTGCTCAGTAGGAAGACCTTTTGAGATATGCAAATATCCTGCTCCTCATGAAACTATCAAAATCTCTCTCCTCCTCAATGCGTGCAAAACTCTTCTTTCTCCAGGTTTAACATACACCGATAATTCTTACCTAAAGGAAGACAATTCTTGTCTTTACTGTGATGGCTGCAAAATGGTGATTTTTCCAATTCTACCATTTCTTTCACATTTCTCAATCTGCTCATCGATTTATCTATTCGTCATAAGGATGGACTCTTGGATTCCTATTTTATTCAATGGGCTATAATCCGTTACTGTCCTAATTCCATTTGATCCTCAAATTGGGAGCAAGTGAGAGCCCCTTCAAGCTGCTCTTATACCCTTTTCACATGCCCCCATTAGTGGGTTTTTTTTTTTTTTTTTTTTTTTTTTGAGACCATGTCTCTCTCTCACCCAGGCTGGAGTGCTCACAGCAACTTCGACGACCAAGGCTCAGGTGATCCTCCCCTGTAGCATCCCAGGTAGCTGGGACTATAGGCATGCACCACCAGGCCCAGCTAATTTTTATATTTTTTGTAGAGATGGCCCAAGCTGGTCTTGAACTCCTGGACTAAAGTGATCTGCCCTCCTTGGCCTCCCAAAGTGCTGGGACTACAGGCATGAACCACCACACCTGGCCTCACTGAACTCTTTAGAAGCAAAATGTGACATAATGTATGCAACTTATTATCAAATAATTCTGAAAAAAAACATACACACATACATGTATATATGTGTGGACATGCATGAATGATAAAGCATATGTGGTGAAATATTAACAGCTGGCCAGACGTGGTGGCTCACGCCTGTAATCCCAGCACTTTGGGAAGCTGAGGCGGGTGGATCACGAAGTCAGGAGATCGAGACAATCCTGGCTAACACAGTGAAACCCCATCTCTACTAAAAATACAAAAAAATTAACCAGGCGTGGTGGCGCACCCCTGTAGTCCCAGCTACTCGGGAGGCTGAGGCAGGAGAATCACTTAAACCCAGGAGGCAGAGGCTGTAATGAGCCAAGATCGCACTACTGCACTCCAGTCTGGGCAACAGAGCAGGACTGCATCTCAAAAAAAAAAAAAAAAAGAAAAGAAATGTTAACAGTTAGTGAATCTGGGTAAAGAATAATAGAAATTCTTTCTTTTAACTTTCCAATAAGTTTAAATTTATTTCCACATAAGAAAGTTATGCTTAAGCCCAGGAAGTCGAGGCTGTACTAAGCGGTGATCGCACCACTGCACTCCAGCCTCGCACCACTGCACTCCAGCCTGGGTAACTGAGCGAGACCCTGTCTCAAAAAAAAGTTGATTTAACTAAAAATACTTGCAATTTACTTACTGGTGACAACAATGATGACAACGCTTGTTGAGCATTGACCACGTGCCAGGCCACTGTGTGAGGGCTTCACTTCATCCTCACAGTAACTCTCAGGTAGCACTATTACTATCCTCATTTCACAGGTGAGAAAACTGGGGCACAACAAGGTTAAGTAACCAATCAAAGGGCACACGGCAGCCAGGTGCAGTGGCTCACGCCTGTAATCCCAGCACTTTGGGAGGCCGAGGCGGGCGGATCATGAGGTCAGGAGGTCGAGACCATCCTGGCTAACACGATGAAACCCCGTCTCTACTAAAAATACAAAAAATTAGCTGGGCATAGTGGTGGGTGCCTGTAGTACCAGCTACTCGGGAGGCTGAGGCAGGAGAATGGTGTGAACCCAGGAGGCGGAGCTTGTAGTGAGCTGAGATCGCGCCACTGCACTCCAGCCTGGGAGACAAAGCGAGACTCCATCTCAAAAAAAAAAAAAAAACAACAACAAAAAACAAGGCACATGGCTAGGATATGGCAGAGCTACAATTCAAACACAGGATTACCTGCCTTTATAGCATGACCCAGGCAGAATGCCTATTTAATTCAACAGAACAAAATTCCTAACAATGTTGAAATGAGAAATGCAAATCTGTTACCTGGGGGTAGGAATCTTCAAATGCACGATCTGGAGTCATGTGCTTGATGACATCCGCCAAAACGGTATTCACCTCTCGTTTCTAAGCAGGGAAAAGGAACCAAACATGCATTAGACACTGTATGGCAATCGCTGACTATGTTCCCGGGAGAAAGAACTAACATACTCATAATACATCACACATCTTCCAGGAAATCGTTTTCAACATTCTGCTGAAAATAACAGAAGGGAGGAGCTCCCACTCATATCACCTAGTCTAGTACCACAGCCCCACACCTAGTCAGGACTAAACACTGTTCTCAAAGGTTCTGGGGCTTTACATTGTCCCTGCTTTCCCTGAGCGGTGGTCAAATCGGCCATGCCTCTTTCTGCCTGCCTGTCCCAGGCCCTCCCTCAAGTGCCTGCAGAGAGAACAGTGAAGCACTGTGGAAGAGCGCAGGCTCACCCTTGCAAGCCGTCTGATCTAACTGCTCACTGCTCACTTTTGTCACCTTAAGTAGGAGTTAGCCAACTGCAGCCCAATCCAGCCCAGTGCCTGTTTTTATAAGGCCCACAAGCTAGGAATGGCTTTTGAGTCTCTATAATTAACTGCTGATTTATGAGAATTACAAAAGGCAGAAGAGCACATCAGACACCATCACAAGGATGCAATGGGAAAAATCCAGTCTTTGCAAACTCTACAGCGCAAAAGACCCAATTTCTTCAACAAATAAATTACAGGGAAAGAAAGGGGAAGGAGAGAAGGAGACGGTTTGAAAGATAACTTACACATCAAAAGTATCCTAAAATGCCTATTGCAATGTAAAAGCCTTATTTTCAACCAGATTTCAACAAATAAACTTTTTAAAAAATGAGATAATTGGGGAAATCAGAATATTGACTGGTATTTATGATATTAAATAATTAGTAACTCAGCCGCGTGAGGTGGCTCACGCCTGTACTCCCAGCACTTTGGGAGGCCGAGGGTGGACTGCTTAAGGTCAGGAGTTCAAGACCAGCCTGGCCAACATGGAGAAACTCCGTCTCTATTAAAAATACATAAAATTAGCTGGGTGTGGTGGTGTACAACTGTAGTCCTAGCTACTCAGGAGGCTGAGGCAGGAGAATTGCTTGAACCCAGGAGCTGGTGGTTGCAGTGAGCTGAAATCATGCCACAGCACTCCAGCCTAGGCAACAGAGTGAGACTCTGTCTCAAAAAAAAAAAAAAAAAAAAAAAAGAAACTTTTTCCTTAGAATAATATATTTAGATTTTTAAGGAAAGGAACCCTCCAACCTGGGCAATACAGCGAGACCCTATCTCTACAAGTAAAACAAATTTAGCCAGGTGTGCTGGCATGTACCTGTGATTCCCACTACTCGGGAGGCTGAGGCAGGAGGATTGCCTGAGCCCAGGAGGTCGAGGCTGGAGTGAGTCACGATCGTACCATTGCACTCCAGTCCAGGCAACAGAGTGAGATCCTGTTTGTCAATCAATCAATCAATGGAATCCTTACATTTTTACAGATGTGCTGAAATACTGACAGATGAAATGATACGATGTCTGAGATTGCTTCAAAATATTCCAGGGGTCAGGGGACATGGTAATGATATAAATCACACAAGATTTGTCGTAAGTTGATAATTTCTCATTGATGGGTACAAGGGAGCGAATCTGTTTAAATTTCCATAATAAAATGTAAAATAAAAATAGGACCAAAAAAACACAAAAATCCATGGACCAATACTTACCTAATGCTCAAAATGAGGCAAAATCAATTTTGGTGTTAGAGGCCAGGATGGTGTCTACCTGCACCTCCCCAAGGGCTGAGGTGTGACAGCGAGGGGCAGTTCTGGGGGTTCTGCGGGGTCAGTTATTTCCTATTTCCTACTCTGAACGGTGATTACATGGTCGTACCTTGTGAAAATTCATTGAGCCAGCAAACTTATGATACGTGCACTTTTTTGCATGTGTGCTTGGCTCAGTCTGTTTGGGCTTCTCTACCAAAATACCATAAACCAGGAAGCTTGAAACAACAGCAATTTAATTCTCACAGTTCTGGAGGCTGGAAAGTCCAAGCTCGAGGTAGATTTGGTGTCTGGTGAGGACCCATTCCTCACAAATGGCATCTTCTCCCCAAGTCCTCACGGGGTGGAAGGGGATAGTGAGCTCCTCGGGACTTACTTGTATTATTATTTTTGTTTTGAGGCAGAGTCTCACTCTCACTCAGGCTGGAGTGTAGCAGTGCAATCTTGGCTCACTGCAGCTTCTGCCTCCCACATTGAAGCGATTCTCCTCCCGCGACCTCCTGGGTAGCTAGGACTACAGGCACGTGTCACCATACCCAGCTAATTTTTTTTGTTATTTTTAGTAGAGACGGGGTTTACCATGTTGGCCAGGCTGGTGGGCTTCTTTTATTATAAGGGCATTAATCCCCCTCATAAGGACTCTGCCCTCATGACCTAATCTCCCAAAGGTTCCACCTCCTAATACCATCATCTTGCGGGCTAGGATTTCAACATATGAATTTTAGGAGGGCACAGACATTCAGACTATAGCAATGCTATACTTAAATTTTTAGGACTTGATTAAAAATGAACAAATTACTCTGGCAAGGGTTTTGAACGCACTTCTATCTGCTTCTAAAGTCTCTGTTCTTTGAGAAGCCTAGTATTCCCCTAACTGTGGTTCTAGTCTATGCCTCGGGAAAGAAACGTTTGCTTAGGAAAAAAATTACATGCCAGTCAAATTGTTTGGGAAATGCTGCTTACTAGACTCTGATGTACAGTCGCAACGCACTGTAGCATATAAACATCTAAGGTATCCTATGGTTAAAAAAAAAAAAAAAAATGGTTTAACTTTGTATAATGCTGCATTTTCCAAACTTACATGTAAACATGGAACAGTTATTTTTTCTTATAGTACACATATTAGGCCAGGCGCGGTGGCTCAAGCCTGTAATCCCAGCACTTTGGGAGGCCGAGATGGGTGGATCACGAGGTCAGGAGATCGAGACCATCCTGGCCAACACGGTGAAACCCCATCTCTACTAAAAAAATACAAAAAACTAGCCGGGCGAGGTGACGGGCGCCTGTAGTCCCAGCTACTCGGGAGGCTGAGGCAGGAGAATGGTGTAAACCCGGGAGGTGGAGCTTGCAGTGAGCTGAGATCCGGCCACTGCACTCCAGCCTGGGCGACAAAGCGAGACTCTGTCTCAAAAAAAAAAAAAAATGGTTTAACTTTGTATAATGCTGCATTTTCCAAACTTACATGTAAACATGGAACAGTTATTTTTTCTTATAGTACACATATTAATGATCCATCATGCTTTATCATGAAGAACACAATTTTTATAAATTATAACAGCAAGCACCATGGTCAAATGCCTCAATACCTAAACTAGGCTAATTCACTACTATAAACATGAAAAACTCTAATTCTTTCAAAAACACCACCACAGTCACACATACCGTGAAATGCTTGCAGGTGTATTCTACCCACACTTCGGCACAATTAATGTAGTCCTACAAAGAAAAAGGAAAGCATCTTAACGTTAAGTACAACATAGTATGCTTTCCAGCAAACAGGAAGCTTCAGGTGGCTCTGTTCAATGGTCGGAAACTGGAATTTCCTTTTGCTAATTACTGGCTTAAAGGCTGATCTTTAATTTAGGAATATCCTATTAATGATATTTTCAAACCTAAATCTTACAAACTGTTACATTTTGGATGCCCACTATAAAGTTAAGTGATGTTTTATAAAGTTTTAAATATCTGTAATGGTATGCATTTTTTTAAGTTTTATTTTTTTATGGCAGTTCTGAATGCATGATCATGTAATTTTATACTTTTAGCACATCTTAAGGCTGTGAGAATTGAATTTTAAAAAATCAAAGAAATTACATCTTTAAAGCTATCCATTCTCTACTACAGGTAAACAAATAATACAATTACAATAAATAGATTTCTTTAGGGAAAAACGTATAACTAATGAAAAGATAATTTCCATTTTCTAGTTCAAATAGAGACAGGGGTCTTGGTATGGTGTCCAGGCTGGTCTGAAACTCCCAGCCTCAAGTGATCCTCCTCCCTCAGCCTCCCAAAGTGCTGAGATTACAGGTGTGAGTCACCATGTTAGGCCCGGAAGGGTAATTTTTTAAAAGAGTAGATGCCAAAACTTAGACAAAAAGTGGTTGATTTAAAGTTTAAATGGCAGGCCGGGCAAAGTGGCTGATGCTTGTAATCCCAGAACTTTGAGAAGCCAAGATGGGTAGATGTTTGAGACAGCCTGACCAACATGGTGAAACCCAGTCTCTACTAAAAATACAAAAATTCGCTGGATGTGGTGGCACACATCTGTAACCCAGCTACTCAGGAGGCTGAGGCAAGAGAATTGCTTGAACCCGGGAGGCAGAGGTTGCAGTGAGCCAAGATGGCGCCATTGTACGCTAGCCTGGGCAACAGAGCAAGACTCCATCTCAAAAAAAAAAAAAAAGACAAAATGGCCACCCACCTGTGAGTTCTTCAGCTTAGTGATAACTTTCCAAGCTTCGTTGAGAATCTGAAGTCGGTCACTCTCGGGAGGATCAGCCAAGGCCAAGTTTAACCCCAGTGATCGAAAAAGGAGATGCTAAGGAAAAAGTCAAACCATCGTGTTATGGAAATTTTAAATCAAAGCAACTTGAAGCTCAAAGAAAAGAAAAGAGAAAAGGTTGTAATGTTTAATCCTTCTTGGGGCTAATCTTCCAACAACCTCCTTCTGAAGTTCTATCAAACATATCTGCCCCAGCTACAATGAGAGGCTCACACAGAGTTAGCTACATCTGTTGGTCTAATTTGGGGCCATAATATTCCACTGAACAAAGTTTTTCACAAATAATGAATGAAGATATAATCTTTTGTTTGTTTTGAGACAGGGTCTCACTCTGTCATCAGGCTTCATGACATAATCATGGCTCACTGCAGCCTCAACCTCCTGGGCTCCAAGCGATTCTCCCACCCTAGCCTCCCAAGTAGCTGGGACTACAGGAATGCACCACCACACCCAGCTAATTTTTGATTTTTGGTAGAGATGGGATCTTGCTATGTTGCCAGGCTGTTCTCAAACTCCTGGCCTCAAATGATCCTCCTGTGCTGGCCTGCCAAATGCTAGGATTATAAACATGAGCCACCGTGCCCAGCCTGATATATTCTTAAATACGTTAGACCAAAGTCTTTCTTAAATCCTTCATAGTGAGCTAATTTGATAAGATTTAGGGCTCATGGGGGCCTGAAGCCTAGCAATCACATGGGGTCTGACAATACCAATCTCTAACTCATCTTCCATTGCATCTCTCAGACACAGAGCCTTCGCCTGTGTTCCTGCTGGCCCATGCTGTTCCCAACACCGGACTGTCTCTCAAGAGCTATCGGATATACACTGCTTATTTGTGTCCTACTGAGCATGAAGTCAAGAGCCTACCTTGGGGAAACCAGATTCATCACACTCTTTAATCATGCCAATGAAATCCATAGACCTTGTGGCGATGAACTCCGCCCGGAAGGCAGACATCACGGAATTCAACAGCAAGGCACTGCAAGACACAGATCCCCAAGTCAGCCTGGCTTCTCCTCGATCAAAGCTGCTTTAATTTTTGGGTATATATTGCCAGGAAGGATGACTAATAGCTCTTTAGTGGCAGAGTTGGGGGAAAAAAAAAGACCAGAGTAAAAAGGTAAACTGGAAAGACTAACACAGTGTCCTGTACATATTAGAAACTCAATAAATGTTGAATTAACTGGATGTTTAGATGGGTGGATGGATAGATGGCAGGATGAATAGACAGATCAGCAAGTGATCCAGTTCATTTAAGAAGAAGAGTGAGCATTCAATAAGCTGGTGCACTAATGAGACAGAACATTAAGTAACAATATTGATCCATGTTGTAAATATATATCCGCTTCATTTATGTAAGAGTTTTTTTTTTTTTTTGAGATGGAGTCTCACTTTGTTGCCCAGGCTGAAGTAAAGTGTCACTATCTTGGCTCACTGCAACCTCCACCTCCCGGGTTCAAGTGATTCTCCTGCCTCAGCCTCCCGAGTAGCTGAGATTACAGGCACGTGCCACCATGCTTGACTAATTTTATGTATTTTTAGCAGAGACAGGGTATCACCATGTTGGCCAGGCTGGTCTTGAACTCCTGACCTCAGGTGATCCACCCGTCTCAGCCTCCCAAAGTGCTGGGATTACAGGCGTGCACCACCGTGTCCGGCCAGTTTATGCAAGAGATTTCTTAGGAAAGAGATCTTATGTTAACAGGCACTAGGCTCTGGCGACACAGTGGTGAACAAAGCCCACGCAAGGATATTTCCATGTATCTACCACTAAAAGGAAAGCAGAGAGACAACCTCATATTTGTGACAGTCAGGGAGATGAACTTCACCCTAGCCCAATCACCTACCACAGCCCCATGGGGAAATAACTATTATTATTATTATTTTCTCTTTTTTTTGGGACGGAGTCTCGCTCTGTTGCCAGGCCGGAGTGCAGTGTCATGATCTCGGCTCACTGAAACCTCTGTCTCCTGGGTTCAAGCAATTCTCCTGCCTCAGTCTCCTGAGTAGCTGTGACTACAGGTGTATGCCACCAACCCCGGCTAGTTTTTGTATTTTTAGTAGAGACGGGGTTTTGCCACATTGGCCAGGCTGGTCTCGAACTCCTGACCTCAGGTGATCCACACACTTCAGCCTCCCAAAGTGCTGGGATTACAGGCGTAGGCCACTACGCCCGGTTGGAAAGAACTATTATTATACCCATTTTACAGATGAGGAGACAGCGGCACAGAGAGGTCAGGCAAGTGGCCCAAGGTCACAGGGCTAAGACAGAACATAGCCAAGGTCGGAGGCCAGGCAACTGGACTCCAGTGTTCTAAACCTCCATGTGATCCTGCCTCTCTCTCTTCAGCTCTATGCCCAGGTAAGCAGGCTAAGCTCAAAAATACCAGCCAATGCCATTTTCAAACTCATACTTTATGAATCTTAAAATACTTACTTGTTTCCTAGTTTCTTACACCTTTCCATCATCTCGGTCAGCAGAGCCTATTATGTTAAAAATAATAATAATTAAAATATCAGGTTGGAGGAGCTAAAGTAACATTTCTAAGAGATTTCCAAAGTCAAACTCTAAAATGAATGTCGCCACATGTCCATTAAGATAATTCTCAGTGTCTGGTAGGGATGGGGAGGCTAGGGGAGAAAAAATTCACTTTCATGGCATTTAGTGTAATACACAGAAGCTGGGGGCCGGGCACGGTGGTTCACACCTGTAATTCTAGCATTTTGGTAGACCGAGGCGGGTGGATCACTTGAGGTCAGGAGTTCGAGACTAGTCTGGCCAACAAGGTAAAACCCTGTCTCCACTAAAAATACAAAAATTAGCCAGGTGTGGTAGCGGGTGCCTGTAATCCCAGCTACTCAGGGGGCTGAGGCAGGAGAATCACTTGAACCCAGGAGGTGGAGGCTGCTATGACCTGAGATCATGCCACTGCACTCCAGCCTGGGGAACAGAGGGAGACCCTGTCTCAATCAATCAATCGATCAATCAATAGAAGCTGGGACCCTGGCATCAGGCACACTTGGATTCAAATCCAGCCTCGCCAACTACCAACAATGAGACTTCGGAAGAGTTGGCAACTCTGTCAAACCTGGGTCTCCTTATTGCAAGGCTACAAGTGGTACCATCTCAACTGTGGGGTCACCAGGGCACAAATGAGAATGACAATTCTCTCTACCTCTTTTGTAACCCCACATTCTTCCCCATTTCAGGAGGTGCCCAGGGTGCACTTAGTAATATGAGCAACAAACACCGGGCTAGAGCTTAGTGTCCACCAGCCATGGTGAGAAACACTTTGCACTCACGATCTTACCTCTCCCAACCACCCTGGAAGCAGGGGCTCTATTCTCCCATTTCACAGATGAAAAACAAAGCCACAAATAGCAATGTTTTTCACCCAAGGTCGCACAGTTAGTGATGGCAGCCAGACATGAACCTTGGCAGGCTGGGATCAAAGGCCACGTTCTTTGATACATTTCTTCTCCAACACAGTTTGAGGTCTATTTTTTCCCCCAAAAGGAAGTAGATTTTTTTTTAACTCATTGGAATACTGTTAATGGCTTTGGAGCTATCTTAAGATAATTACATATCTTTAAAAGAGCTCCTGTTTTTAAGAAAATCAATGGAAGAAGGCTCATTTAGGGCAGTGGTTTGGAGAAGGTCAAGCCCAGAGGTAATTACAGGACACTGAGCACTGCCCAGGTTTCAGGCTAAGTCCTTGACTTTCCTTGACTCTCTTACTCTTCACTATGTCCTTGTGAGGTCCATGGAACATTATCCCCATTTTACAGATGAAAAAGCCAAAGGTTAAGCCACTTCCTAATAAGTGGTAAAATGGGATTTGTGCAGGCCGTGGGTGCTGGCTCATGCCTGTAATACCAGCACGTCGAGAGGCTGAGGTGGGAGGATCGCTTGAGCCCAGGAATTCAAGACCAGCCTGGGTAATATAGTGAGACCTCACCTCTACATAAATTTTTTTTTTTTTTTTTTGAGACAGAGTCTTGCTGTGTCACCCAGGCTGGAGCGCAGTGGCGCGATCTCAGCTCACTGCAACCTCTGCCTCCCGGGTTCGAGCGATTCTCCCGCCTCAGCCTCCCGAGTAGCTGGGACTACAGGCGTGTGCCATTACGCCTGGCTAATTTTTTGTATTTTTAGTAGAGATAGGGTTTCACCATGTTAGCCAGGATGGTCTTGAACTCCTGACCTCAGACAATCTGCCCGCCTCAGCCTCCCAAAGTGCTGAGATTACAGGAGTGAGCCACCACGCCAAGCCATAAAATTTTTCAAAAAATTAGCTGGGTGTGGTGGTATATCCTGTGGTCACAGCTACTCAGGAGGCTGAGGTGGGCGGATCACTTGAGCCCAGGAGGTCAAGACTGCGGTGAGCTGTGATTGTGCCTGGGCACCAAAGTGAGACCTTGTCTCAACAACAACAACAACAAAAAAAGACATGGTGGACACGATGGCTCATGCCTGTAATCCCAGCACTTTGGGAGGCTGATGTGGACAGATGGCTCGAGCTCAAGAGTTCACGACCAGCCTGGGCAACATGGTGAAACCCCATCTCTAAAAAAAAATTTAAAAATTGACCAAGCATGGTGGTGTGTGCTTATAGTCCCAGCTTCTCAGGAGGCTGAGGAGGGGGCATCACTTGAGCCTAGGAGGTTGAGGCTGCAGTGAGCCAAAACTGCACCATTGCACTCCAGCCCAGGCAACAGAGCAAGACCCTGTCTCAAAATAAAATAAAAGAAAATAAAAGTAAAAAACTAAAAAATAAAAAGTAAAATAAAATAAAAGGGATCTATATCTAAGTCTGGACCCAAAGTAAAAAAATAAGTGTTCTTAAGTGCAATTCCACCCTTTCTGGTGGTGCCCGTCTCTGTCATAAGTGTTGCCCCTCTCTGTCGTAAGTGTTGCCTGAGTAAGTGAGAGGTGATGTTGGAGATACTGTTGGAATCCCTACCCCCAGAACCCTGACTTTATTCAGATTTCCATCTATGCCTCACATAAACCAGGTTGGCTTCTGTCATGGACTGAATTATATCTCCCTTAAATTGTTTGTTGGAGCCCTAACCCCCAATATCACTATACTAGGTTAAATGGAGTCTTAAGGGTGGGATCCTAATCCCACAGGACTAATGTCCTTGTAGGAAGAGACAGCAAGGATGTGTGTACACAAAGGAAAAGCTATGTGAGGACACAGCAAGAAGCTGGGAGTTTCCAAGTCAAGGAGAGAGGCCTTGCCAGAAAACAACCTTGCTGGTCCCCTTGATCTTGGTCTCCTAGCCTTCAGAACCATGAGGAAATAAAGTCTGTTGTTTAAGCTCCTAGTCTGTGGTATTTTGTTACGGGAGCCCGAGCAGACTAATACAGACCCAAATCTATCATAGCGGGTCTCGTCCCCCTTGCCCATGACCCATTTCTAGCTGCTGAGACAGGATGGGAAGTCTTTGAGGGATTTGGAGAAAGGTTTCCTGTTCTTAAACAAGGACCCAAGAATCAAAGATTCCCCGGATGTTGTCAGCTCTGGACGTGATGCTTGGAACGGCTGCCCCCACCTTGCTGCTAATCAGCGTCAGCAAAGCAAAAAGATGGACTGAAGCTGCCCACCCAAGAGCCTCCACTTGTTGTGGAGAAGGACACATGGAATTATCTGTGGAGGCCAGACCAGTTAGATGTTTGTTCCTTACAGCCAAAAGCATTCTAGCTGGTGACACAATTGACCACATCATAAACAGCTTCCCTAACCCACTTTTGGGTATTTATATTTGAAAAGTGATTCTTTTTTTTTTTTTTGAGGCGGAGTCTCGCTCTGTCACCCGGACTGGAGTGCAGTGGCCAGATCTCAGCTCACTGCAAGCTCTGCCTCCCGGGTTTACGCCATTCTCCTGCCTCAGCCTCCCGAGTAGCTGGGACTACAGGCGCCCGCCACCTCGCCCGGCTAGTTTTTGTATTTTTAGTAGAGACGGGGTTTCACCGTGTTAGCCAGGATGGTCTCGATCTCCTGACCTCGTGATCCGCCCGTCTCGGCCTCCCAAAGTGCTGGGATTACAGGCTTGAACCACCGCGCCCGGCCTGAAAAGTGATTCTTAAAGACCAATAGCCAAGTGGCCTTCGGAAAAGGCTAAGAAAGGAAAAGAGAGATTCTGTGTAATCACCACATTGATACTCCCTGACACACAGAAATAATCATTCAACGCCTACCTAACGAGCAACTTGAGTATACAGTTGACCCTTGAATAACATGGTTTTGAGTTGTGCGGGTCCACTTATACACGGATTTTTTTCAACCATATGCTGATTGTGAGATACAGTATTTGTGAGATGCCAAACTCAAGTATACGTGGGTTCCACAGGGCCAACTGTGAGACTTGAGTATGCATGGATTTTGATAGACATGGAAGCTGGGCACAGTGGCTCACACCTGTAATCCTAGCACTTTGGGAGGCTGAGGCGGGTGGATCATGTGAGGTTAGGATTTAGAGACCAGCCTGGCCAAGATGATGGGACCTTGTCTCTACTAAAAATACAAAAATTAGCTGGGCGTGGTGGTGTGGCTGTAGTCCCAGCTACTTGGGAGGCTGAGGCAGGAGAATCGCTTGAACCCGGGAGGCAGAGGTTGCCGTGAGTGGAGTCGGGCCATTGTACTCCAGCATGGGTGACACAGCAAGACTCTGTCTCAAAAGAAAAAAAAAAAAGATATACGTGGAGATCCCAGAATCAATCCCCCAAGTATTCCAAGGGATGACTACAGCAGCCATTGTTCAGATACTGAGGGTAAGATGGGGGGAAAACAGCCAGAAACCCATGCCTTCGTGAGGTTTACTCTATCTCATATACATGCACATGCACACACACAGGCGCGCACACACACACACACACACACACACACACACACACATAAATAAGACCTCCTGGCCAACCAATTCTGGAAACATTAGCTAGGGCAAATGCCCTAGTTAAAAGGTTACAAAAGATTCTTACCATTAAGACAAGATAAATGCTTAAAAAAGTTCCCTCTCTCACAAAAGATGAATGCACTAAAAATGCATCCAAGAATATAACTTTAAAAAACCAAAGGCTCTGTTGTCATAAAGGAACTTAGAATACATGTAAGTGTCCAGAGAGCCAAACGTTATAGATCCCTGGGCAGGTCTGCTGGAGGTTACTGATTTTTTTCCCCTCTAAGAAGTGACAGAATTGATTATCTTTGGCAAGAACATGATGAACAACAGCTCAAAGCAGACTGAGATCGAAACAAGCCCTTTGGCTGGGATCAACCATTGAAAAAGCAGCTCAGCATATTTCTTTCATTTTCACACACACCAGAACTTGAAGATTCAGAAGATTCACAAGGCAGGCATTTGCTTGGTGTGCTGGTTTGTGTTTTAGGCTTTTGTTATTGTTGCTGTTGGCCCTGCATGGCACTTATTTATGTAACATTTCATTGTTTTTCTAAAAATCGTAAAAATAAGAAATGCTTTATAGACAAAAGTTCCAACAAAATCGACATGCATCAAGAAAGATGTGAGTGTCCCCCCTTCCCAACTTCCACGTCCTAGAAATCACCACTGTCAACACTTTGGTGTTTATCTAAGACTTTGATGTTCTTATTTATAACTCTGCCTATGCCTTATGGATATATATTGTTACAGAAGTCTAGTTTTGTTTTTACACAATGGGATACTCTTACAAATACTGGGCTGGAGATATTTAAATACGGCCTTTTTAAATGGAGAATCTCGATGGCCCTTTCTTCTCCATGTTATTACACAAATGTACCTCACTCTTTCAATCCATGGCTATTTAATCCATGCCATGGATATAATATCATTTTTCAAACTGCCCCTAACTGACAGATGTTTTTGTTTTCTGTTTAATTTTTAATTATTTATTTTTATTTATTTATTCTTTTTTGAGACAGAGTCTTGCTCTCTCACCCAGGCTGGAGTGCAGTGGTGCAATCTTGGCTCACTGCAACCTCTACCTCCTGGGTTCAAGTAATACTCCTGCCTCAGCCTCCCAAGTAGCTGGGATTACAGGTGCACACACCACCACACTCAGCTAATTTTTGTATTTTTAGTAGAAACGGGGTTTTGCCATGTTGGCCAGGCTGGTCTCGAACTCCTGACCTCAAGTGATCTGCCCACCTTGGCATCCCAAAGTGCTGGGATTACAGGCATGTGCCACCATACCTGGCCCAATTTTTATTTTTTGTGGGTACATAGTAAGTGTATATATTTATGGGGTACATGAGATGTTTTGATACAGGCACACAATACATAATAATCGTATCATGAAGAATGGAGCATTCCTCCCAATTGAAGGATTTTTAAAAGACTTTTTATTCTGAATTAACTACAGACTCATCAGTAATTGAAAAAAGCAGTAGAGAGAAGTCTTTGGTACCCACCACCCAGCTTCTCCCATTTACATAACTATAATGCATTATTAAAGCTAGGAAATTGACACTGGTATAATACAACTAACTAGACAATTTCACCAGGTTTTACATATATACTTTTCTGGGGAAGAAGAGTATGTCTTTGTGTCTAATTCAATGACCATTTTACCAATATATATGGAGTTTGAGAACGACAGCCATATTTAACTGTCGGATTTTTTTTTTTTGAGACAGAGTCTCGCTCTGTCGCCCAGCCTGGAGTGCAGTGGTGCAATCTCAGCTCACTGCAAGCTCCACCTCCTGGGTTCACACCATTCTCCTGCCTCAGCCTCCCAAGTAGCTGGGACTACAGGTGCCCGCCACAACACCTAGCTAATTTTTTTGTATTTTTAGTAGAGACAGGGTTTCACTGTGTTAGTCAGGATGGTCTCGATTTCCTGACCTCGTGATCTGCCCGTCTCGGCCTCCCAAAGTGCTAGGATTACAGGTGTGAGCCACCATGCCTGGCCAACTGTTGGATTTTTTAAGGTGATCTCCAGATTAGGTTATTTATAATTATTTACCCACTTCAAAAGTACAGGAAGAGAGAAAAGAAGTCAGGCCAAGGCTGCAATTCTATTTTAAACATCCTATGGCGCCTTATTATGGCAGCCCAAACGGACTAAGACATGCCTTGATTTTTTACCTTGGATTTCAACTTCAATTTGAAATTCTGTAGATGAGATATTCACAACTAAAGGTATTATTCCTTTCCCTCTCTCACCTGCCTGCCCTGCATATTACCAACTGCTGCAGCCGAACTTTACCATCCCCTAGTTTGAAGTCTTGGCCTCTAATGGATATACACAGCTCTACTCTGCAGGTGAGCTTTTATATCAAAGCAGCCACTATCAAAGAGCTTTTAGGCACCAAATTGTCATATGCACCTTTAACACCACCTTCCATACCGACATCAATTCTTCCGCAGTTTGAAAATGATTATTTTTTTTTAACAAGACACTGCATGTCCCTTATTTAAGTGTGCCCAAGAATCAGAGTTTATTATTATTCAGGTGACCTAATTTTTTAATCACTTATTCTAGTGCAATAATGATTTCCTAGAGCTTACTCCCAGGAAAGCTCTATTCCCAGCTTCTGCCATCCTTTGAGATGACTGGGGCTTAAAATAAAAAGAAGACTGCCTTGTGACATGTACTTTTTGTGTTTAAATCTGATTTTGCCTTTCACTAAAATAAGAAAAAAAAAAATAAGCGTTCTCATTTCACCACGTCAATCCTGCTTGTATGTTTCCGTCATTCAGTAGAATACCAAGAAAATAGTCAAGTTCGTGGTACCCTTCCCAGAAGTGGGGGACAGCATGTGGTTGCTCAAACCATGCTGAGGACCATAGAGAACCAGCAGCAAAATTTCAAACAATCTTCCCTTTATAGTGGCTTGATTTAAAATCAATTTACTTAATGGTAAGACTATTCACCTGAAGTACAGGATGTCCGTTTTTCTCCTCATAATTTAGAATCTCAAAAAGTAAAAATGTAAGCAGTGCAAACTTGTTGAAAAGTTAGAAAACAGAGATGGGTGGCTGGGCGCAGTGGCTCGTGTCTGTGATCCCAGCACTCTGGGAAGCCGAGGGGGGAGGATCATTTGAGGCCAGCAGTTAGAGATCAGCACGAGATCAACAAGATGAAACTGTGTCTCCACTAAAAATACAAAAATTAGCTGGGTGTGGTGGTGCATGCCTGTAGTCCCAGCTACTCAGGAGGCTGAGGCATAAGAATCACTTGAACCTGGGAGGCAGAGGTTGTAGCGAGCCGAGATTGCACCAGTGCACTCCAGACTGGGAGACAGAGCAAGACTGTCCCAAAGGAAGAAAGAAAAAAACAGACGGGCAAAGAAAAATAAGTTATGATGGCCCCAAATCTCACACTCCAGTGATATTCTGTCACTTCTCCTTCCCAACTCTCTTGCACAGATATAAAAATCATGTCTGCAAGTACCAAGATGTGGGGCGCTACACTAAGCACCATAGATACAGTGATTTCTTTGATCCTTGCAACAGACTAGAAAATAGGAATCATTAATATTGCTCCCATTTTACAGATGAAGAAAGAAGACTCAGGGTGGTTAGGAATAAGTTACCTGCTCCCTACTCTATCACAACAGCTGTAACGGAGCTGAGATGCAGACCCAGGCACCCTGACTCCAGAGCCCATGCCTGAACACTAGGCCACACTGCCACTTACAACACACACAGCAATGTAACTTTCTTTTTGCACTTAGCCATATACCATGAATACCCTTACATCAGTATGCACAGATCATCAGGAGTCTCCATCATTTTAAATGGCCTCATTAACATCTCACTGAATGCACATACCATAACCAGTCCTCTCTGATGCTTGCCTCCAATTTTGCACTACTGTGAACAAACCGTGTGTGCATCTCTGTGTGTGTTTATAATGTTTATGCACTCGTCTAACTTACAGCATAAATTCTTAAAAGCGGGATAGCTCAGTTAAGTCATGTCCTTTTTTTTCTTTTCTGTACAGCTTTCAACATGTGTTGGCAACATCTAGGAAAGG
This sequence comes from Trachypithecus francoisi, assembly GCF_009764315.1. NCBI lineage: Eukaryota > Metazoa > Chordata > Mammalia > Primates > Cercopithecidae > Trachypithecus > Trachypithecus francoisi. The sequence continues at coordinate 78,987,224 of NW_022681455.1, forward strand.
ACAGATATCCTTCAACTTTGCCTTGCTCTATGTGTCCCTGTTTTGTAGTCTCTCTTTTCTTTGCAACTATCAAATAAAGACAAGGGAAGCTTCATCTATCACAGTCTTTTTTTTTTTTTTTTTTGAGACAGTCTGGCTCTGTCACCCAGGCTAGAGAACAGTGGTGCCATCTCGGCTCACTGCGACCTCCGCCTCCCAGGTTCAAGTGATTCTCTGCCTCAGCCTCCTGAGTAGCTGGGACTACAGGCACATACTACCATGCGCAGTTAATTTTTGTATTTTTTGTAGAGACAGGGTCTCTACAAAAGAGCAGTCTGGGCAACATAGCGAAACTCCATCTCTACAAAAAAATTCAAACAATTAGCCAGGCATGGTGATATACGCCTATATATCCATGTTAGCCAGGCTGGTCTTGAACTGCTGGCCTGAAGTGAACTGCACACTTCAGCCTCCCAAAGTGCTGGGATTACAGGCATGAGCCACTGTGCCTGGCCTATCACGGTCTTCATGACAGTTTGAATTGGTGTTCTGCTAAAACTGCTTCTCAGTTTTGGAAAAGAAAAAAAATACATGTCTGCTATGATTCTGATGTCACTTCAATTCCTGACAATACTTCAACTGGCAAAAAAGAAAAAAGGAAAGAAAACTAATCTTATAAAAGAAATTAAGCATCTGAGCTTTATTTTCCTTCCATAAAATACCTGCTCTACAGACTTTATTGGATTATTATAAACACAAAAGGGGTACATGAAAGGTAAGTGAAGAGGCAATAAGGCTTGTTGGATCTGGAGCCCAATTCTGTGGGTTTGTATCAAGTCACCAACCACCTTCCTTTTTTTTCTTTTTTAATGAGACAGTGTCTTGCTCTGTCACTCAGGCTGGAGTGCAGTAATACAAACACAGCTCACTGTAGCCTTGAACTCTGGGGCTCAGGTAGTGCTCCCACCTCAGCCTCCCGAGTAGCTGGGATTATAGGCATATATCACCATGCCTGGCTAATTTTTTGTAGAGATGGAGTTTTGCTATGTTGCCAAGGCTGGTCTCAAATTCCTAAAATCAAGTGATCCTCCCAACCTTGGCCTTGCAAAGTGCTAGGATTACAGATGTGAGCCACCGTACCCAGCCACCACCAACTGCTTTCTAGCTGTGGCCTCACTTAGGTATGTGGCCTCACTTAGGTATATGGCCTCTCAAGCCACCACATTCTCCTCCCACAGTTGTTGAAATGAGACAGTCTCAGAAAAGCACTAAGCACAGAACCAGCCACCAGGGTAAGCCCTCTATAAAGGCTGGCTAGCGCTAACGTTGCTATAGCTGTTATGAAGGGGTCCCATTAACATGAAAAGGCACAGCGTGCAGGGGCTATCGCCATACAGGAGGTGAGCGTCACACTGAAGCAGTTACCTCGGGGGCATGGTAGGAAATGCACTGGAAGATCCAGTCCATAGCAGGCGGGTACAAGGGGAGATACGATGGAAGCTCCACTCCTTGGACCACCAGCTGGTTCTGGACCGTATCTCCGTGAATCTACAGGAGACCAAACAAACACTTAGAAAAGGAGGGGAAAAATCAACAAACAAAGCACACACAACTCTCAGACTGTGCATACTTGTAAGCATGTAGACAGCCCTGAGAGAAATAGCCTGGTTTCTCAGTTGCTTTTTTTTTAAACCAGAAAAAAACACAAAGTTTCTCATGTCACCAAGCTGAGCTGTTTTGGGAATGAGCGCTGTGGAAAGCAGAAACCTGATAAAAATGGAGCCAGCAGATGCTAAGAAGCAAGGCTCATGGACTGGAGACGTTTCCTGTTAACACATGCATATTAACTTTCTCCGCTTACTCAGTACAATCAACACATTTTAATTGTCTACAACAGAAGCTAGTGTAATTTTCCAGGGCCTGCACATTTATAGAGCTTTAAGGCATTCTCCACTTGGAAAACCAACTGGGTTTTCTGACTTTGCTTTCACAGAACTGTTATATCGATTAGCTATTCTGAGAGTGTTCTCTTACCTGTTTGAACGTAAGGAGGAAGTCAAAAAAGTTCTTATTTAGGGTTTCTTTGAGATGTGGGGCCACTTCCATTCCCACCTGAAGCCAGACAAACGGAAAAACTGGTTGCAAACAATAACAGTAGTATGATTTTATTTTTGGAAATTAATATATATGTGTGTGTGTATACACACACACACACACACACACACACTATGTTTATATAGAAAAAGTCCAGAAAATTATTACTTTTTTTGAGATGAAGTCTTGCTCTGTTGCCAGGCTGGAGTGTAGTGGCACGATTTCAGCTCACTGCAACCACCGACTCCCTGGTTCAAGGGATTCTCCTGCCTCAGCCTCCTGAGTAGCTGGAATTACAGGCACGTGTCACCATGCCCGGCTGATTTTTGTATTTTTAGTAGAGACGGGGTTTCACCATGTTGGCCAGGATGGTTTTGATCTTCTGACCTCATGATCTGCCTGTCTTGGCCTCCCAAAATGCTGGGGTTACAGGTCTGAGCTACAGCGCTTGGCCTAATTTTTTTTTTTTTTCCTTATCTGTTTTTTGTTTTATTATGAGACGGAGTCTCGCTCTGTTGCCCAGGGTGGAATGCAGTGGCATGATCTTGGCTCACTGCAACCTCCGCCTCCCAGGTTCAAGCAATTCTCCTGCCTCAGCCTTCCAAGTAGCAGGGAGTACAGGCATGTGTCACCACACTCAGCTAATTTTTGTATTTTTAGTAGAGATCAGGTTTCACCATGTTGGCCAGGCTGGTCTCGAACTCCTGACCTCAGATGATCCGCCCGCCTCAGCCTACCAAAGTGCTGGGATTACAGGCATGAGCCACCGCGCCCAGCCTATCTGTTTTCTTATTCAATAAACATGTACTGCTTTTATAAGAAAGAACACAGAAGCTATTTTTAATAAAAAAGGGCGACATTTGCAGAAATCATCTTTGCTCTTCCCCAAAGGTATTGAATGTATTTCTAAACAGATGACCAAGAGAACAAATCAATACACAACTAAAAAGGAATATACTCTCGAGATTGTGTACACAATTTAAAAAGATGATAAACACATAGGTAGTTGTACTTATTAGATGAAACACAAAGATTACGGTACATGAGAGAGTCAGCTTGGATTTCAGATGTGCTGCTGCCCCCGTTACATGGTTAGTTAAAAGCTATACAAATCCATTCTTTGCAAGGCAGTGATAAGAGTAGACATAAGTTTTAATACATTTTATGCAATTTTATGTAAGATGAGCATGAAGTGTAACAATGCTATAATCCCTTAGGTCCTGACTTCATTGTTACAAAACAGACTGTAACAATTCTAGCTGAAGACATTTACTAATCATAGATAAGGTACAGCAATGGGGTTAGATGGAAAAGTAGAGCGATGAGCTATGGAGGGGAGTTCATAGGTTTAAAACACAACATCACAGCGTTTCTTAAACTGACTTCCTCAGAAACGCTTCATTTCCAAATTGCTGCTTAATCGCAAAAACAACTTTGTAGGCTGGGCTGCAGCGGCTCACACCTGTAATCCCAGCACTTTGGAAGGCACAGATGGGCCAATCACTTGAGGTTAGGAGTTTGAGACCAGCCTGGCCAACATGGTGAAACCCTGTCTCTACTAAAAACCACAAAAATTAGCCGGGTGTGGCGGTGCACGCCTGTAGACCCAGCTACTTGGGAGGTTGAGGTGGGAGGATCGCTTGAACCCGGGAGGTGGCAGTTGCAGTGAGCAATATTGCGCCACTGCACTCCAGCCTGGGCAACAGAGCGAGACTGGATCTCTGTTTCTTCAAATGGGGATAGATTTCTCCCATTCACGTTCCATTACTCAGAGGTCATGATGGGTAACAATAATAATGTTTTTCAGATGGCATTTGAGAACCATCCGGGTGTTAAATTCCAAGAGCAGCTCTGTGATCGGGCACAGGAAGTGCTGTTTCCAAGGACAAGCACATAGATTAAAATATGTATATATATATATACACACTAACAAGAAACATCACATCCAGTTCTACAGTGCTCTGATTCTCCTTCCACTTAATCATATTGTAGAAAAGACAATAATTATCTGTTAGGTGACAGCAAAGGCTGGCCTGGTGGCTGAGCCATGGAGATGAGCTGAAGCGGCTGTGAGTTAGGAGTTAATCATATCTTCCTCTAATAAACAGCTTTCAGCTCCCCCTACGCTCTACCCACACAGAGCTTTTGTTTTCTGTTTTTCTCTTCTCATCGGGCCAAATGAGCAGCTTGGATATCTGCTCGAGTCTAAAACGTGTCTCCTCGGAGCAGCAAGGGTATTGCTCATGATTTCCATCTGCCGTTTCGGCCTGACCAGCATTCATCCCCCCTGTTGCTGGTAACAGCAAATTACATTTGTCTCTGGGGAATCAAACCTTCCTCTCGGACCATGAGGTCTGTGGTGGAGCCGGATCCACCCCACCCTGCGTTCCACGCAGGGGCATGTGACCCAGGCCCAGTCAGTAAGCACCCAGACCCCAACCCATGGCCACGTGACTGGGGTGGACAAGCAACCCTAGGTAATCCACGAAGAATCAGCCCTGAGGCTCTGGCTAGATCTATTGGTGAGAAAACACACTTTCCAACAAGGTTCCTAAGGTGGTAGGATGGAAGCCAGAGGCTGCTATGGGCCATCATATAAAAAAAGCAAGTCACAGAACAAGGCCAACTCAGAGGACAGCAGAGCTGAGTGATGTGGGGAGAGGCTGATTCTTGACGGCACCCTTTGAGGGCCTGCATCCAGCCGTGCCTGCACTACCCCTGGTCTCTCCAGACACTGGCCAGTAAGTTCCTATTTTTGCTTAAAGTAGTATGAACTGGGTTTTTGGCACTTGCAACTGAAAGAAATCTTACTAACACACAGGCTGTCTCTTTTGTTTGTTTGTTTGTTTGAGGCAGTCATGCTCTGTCACCCAGGCTGGAGTGCAGTGGCACGATCTTGGCTCACTGCAACCTCCGCCTCCTGGGTTCAAGTGATTCTCATGCCTCAGCCTCCCGAGTAGCTGGAACTATAGGCGTGAACCACCATGCCTGGCTAATTTTTGTATTTTTTAGTAGAGACGGGTTTTTGCCATGTTGGCCAAGCTGGTCTTGAACTCCTAACCTCAAGTGATCTGCCTGCCTCAGCCTCCCAAAGTGCTGGGATTACAGGCATGAGCCACTGTGCTTGGCCTCTCTTACTCTTTTAATGTTAAAGAGACTTTTAGAAACTACCCAACCAGGGGAATCAATGCATTGCCTGGACTGACAAAAATGATTTCAGCAGACGCCAGGCACTCCACTACCAATCTTGCTGGGATGGGTCTGCTTTGTCCTCTGCATCTTCTCATCGTCACTGTGTTTCAAGTTGCATCTGCCATTCAAAGGCACTTTATATGTAACAAATATGATTGTGTACCCTAGCTCATGTACCTGACTTCAAACATTAAAAGGGAACAGGCTTGCAAAAAATACGTACTTCCTCACTTTCTGATTTCTCTTTAATAACCAAATTATTTGCAGAAAAGACAGCATGAGTCTAAGTCTTTATCACCGGGTCTCCGACATCAGGCCTTATTCAAGTGATGTCAACATGTGTTAAAAGTATTTGCTATGTTCTACAAGGCAAAAGGCAACAGAGCAGAAATATACAAACAAGGCTGGGCGTGGTGGCTCACACCTGTAATTCCAACAGTTTGGGAGGTTGGGGAAGGCAGATTACCTGAAGTGGGGAGTTCAAGACCAGCCTGGCCAACATGATGACACCCCATCTCTACTAAAAATACAAAAATTAGCTGGGCATGGTGGCAGATGCCTGTGATCCCAGCTACTCGGGAGGCTGAGACATGAGAATTGCTTGAACCCAGGAGGCAGAGGTTGCAGTGACCTGAGATTGCATCACTGCACTCCAGCCTGGGCAACAGAGTAAGACTCTGGCTCAGAAAAACAACAACAACAACAACAAAAGGCCAGGTGTGTAGTGGCTCATGTCTGCAATCCCAGCACTTTGAGAGGCTGGGGCGGGCGGATCATGAGGTCAAGAGATTGAGACCATCCTGGCCAACATGGTGAAACCCTGTCTCTACTAAAAATACAAAAATTAGCTGGGCGTGGTAGTGCACACCTGGAGTCCCAACTACTTGGGAGGCTGTGGCAAAAGAATTGCTTAAACCTAGGAGGCAGAGGTTGCAGTGAGCTGAGATCACACCACTGCACTCCAGCCTGGCAACAGAGCGAGACTCCATCTCAAAAAAAAAAGAAAAAAGAAATACGCAAACAATCTCTTTGCATCTCTCCCAAAGGATGTGGCATTGTGTTCTGTGCACAGTAGGGCCTCAGCAAACACCGACTCGGGAGGAGTATTCAAGCTTTAATATATTCGCAAGTTGTCCTTGGAAACACACCTGATATCTCTGGATGGAAAATCTCCCCCCCGCCCAGGTTTCAAGCACTGAGCGATGCATACACACTTTGGCCTCTGCTACAAAGAGGGAAGAGGGTGCCCTTAAACGAAAGGCTTTTTCTTTCATTCTCAGTATCAAGAAACAGACCTATAAAAAGTGCCCTTCCTAATGGATATCTACTCCTCACTCTGAAGGCACTTAGTTTTTCGTGACACTTGAGACCACAGGGCTGCCGACATTTGCTGGCTGTCACGCAGAAGCAGCAAATTACAGGCTACATGTTCTCACCTTCTGGTTTAATAAGGCGCAAACTTCTGGGGGAGGCTCTAACTGCAACTTTGTCCTCAAGGAGGTCTGGGGCTTATCGGGACAATGATCTAAGGATGTGCAATACTGATGGGACGATAGGGAAGATTCTCATTGCTAGGGGAGTCCTGACAGAGGCAAAGCCCCTGTGTGAGCTGAAGAAAACTACGGAGAGGCCATATACCGGCCAGGCACAGTGGCTCACACCTGTAATCCCAGCCCTTTGGGAGGCCAACGTGGGCAGATCACCTGAGGTCAGGAGTTCGAGACCATCCTGGCCAACATGGTGAAACCCCCGTCTCTACTAAAAATACAAAAATGAGCCAGGCGTGGTGGCAGACGTCTGTAATCTCAGCTACCCAGGAGGCTGAGACAGGAGAATCACTTGAACCCAGGAGGCTGAGACGGGAGAATCACTTGAACCCAGGAGGTGGAAGCTGCAATGAGCTGAGATGGTACCACTGCACTCCAGCCTGGGCGACACAGTGAGACTCCATCTCAAAAAAAAAAGACCACATAACCTCCATTGGTTACGTTTTTCCAGACACAAAAAACTTAATAGCTTAGCTGACGCCTCACGGTGCTTTAAAGCAGGGCATGGGCAAGTAATTTCTAATCAGTCCCTCTACCTGCTTTCAGAGCAGCCACCTAAGCCAGGCCACACAGACCGAGGCCTGCCGTCATGTGGGACACCGCTCCCTTGCCAAGCAGAAAACTAATAAAGCAATCAAAGTCAAGACAAAGGAAGAGCATGTTTCAAGTCAATGAAAAGCAACTTGTCAGCCGAAGGGCCCTGGGAGCCTCCTTCGCAGCAAGAACTGAGAAACAATTAATTTTGAAAACCAGTTCATTTGTAAGAAGATGACCTTAAACATCCCCTAATTAGAGCTATGGTAAGTTGGTCTACTTTAAAATTAATTTTTAAAAGAAACCCTACAGTTCTACTTTCTGCGGCAGAGATATGATCTAAAATTAGCCGCTAATAAAGTCCTTCTCTCAATGACTTATGGCGTGGTGGGGAAGGAGGGCCCTGTGTGAACATTCAAGGAGATGGGCGGCTGCCGTGCCGTCAAGGGTAGTGACTCGCATGGCCTACCCGGCACAGGTAGGCACGGGCGTACACCGACACCAGCGGGTCTCCGATCCCTCTGATCATGCATGTTAACCGGGGCAGGCACTCTGAAATTCCCCTGCGAGAGACAAAAAGAGGCCAGCATTACACTCAACGTGAGAACTCGCTGTTCCTTTATTTTTAAAATAAAGATAAAATAAAAACTTCCTAAATTCGCAAGGGGGGTGGTGTGGGGAGGAAAAATCAAGTTTCAGTAACAAACCAAGGTCAAAGTTTCAGTTTTCTAAGGCAATGTAACACCAGTCTTTCTCTTCTGATACAATCTGTTCACTGAATGATTTATTTCATCGTTATCATTTGCTCAGTGGTGGAGGCTAACCACATTTTTTCCCCAATCGAGGTCACATTTATTTTATTAATTTTAACAGTTTTTGTCTCCAATTATTTTCCATCGACTGGGCACCCCTTGATCTTCTCCCCACATCTATTTTTGTTTGCCACAGATTTACTGTCCCGTATGCTGTTCCTTCCGTGAATCTCAGGCTGGCATCTGACATCCTCCAACTACCAACAATGTGAATTACAATTTATTTCTCCTGCAACGTATGTCTTTCCTCTGCCTAAGGCATTATCCTCCTCCAACTGGTGAGGCAAAATAACTGTTTCTTCAGTACCCATGTTATTCCCCCAAACTACTTCAGGCATCCCTAGATTCAAATCCAACACATTTGAGATAAATTCTAAATCCAATCAGAAGAGTTATCTGTGGAGCACCATGAATCAGTCACTCCCGGGCTTCAAGGAATTTATTATCTAGCTATCTAACATGACTCAGCATTTCACCTGCTCTGCAGAAAGCAGATGTGGGTCCCCCATGTCCTATAATTACTCTCAAAACATTGTGATAAATTGAGTAGCATGGACCTAAGCCACTAAGGGCAAAGGCTTCTGCTTCTGACGTCATCATTTTCATCATCATCAACAGCAGCAGCCAACACAGAGGATGGGCCCACCGTGTACCAGGTATGACTGTCACTGTTGCATGTATGACCTGAAGGACCCTCTCAGACCTCTTCTTAGGGTCATGTTCCCAGGAGAGGGAGCCTGAGGTTCTGAGGCTGTAAATAACCTGCTAAGACCATACAGCTAGTATCAGTACAGCCAAGATTCAAATCCAGTTGAGCTGATCTTCCTTGACCTCCTCAATCAACTTCTCCTGGCTTGAGTTTTCCTCTCCCTAATACAGGGATTAGGATGGTGTCTCTACTTCATTCAGTTTTCATTTGGATTCAACGAGAAAATGCACAGAAGGTGCTTAACACACATTAAGTACTCAGTGAATAATGGCTACTATTACATTGCCATTACTATCTGTGTACACGAGATTTTGAACAATTTTATGGTTCTAGATTTTATCGAAGAGCCTTACGTTTTGGAGAGGAATTTGTTACATTTCAGGATGGATGCCTCCACGTAACTACAAGAACATCCTGTTAAGGAAGATGTTTTCCAGAAGGTCTACTCCCTATAGAGAAAAGACTAAACTATCCATGAATAGAAGTAGGCAGGTCTTAGGAGACGGGAACCAGAACGGCTCTCAACAATCTAGCGAACTAAGGTAGCTTATGGTTTCTACATATGGTTTTCAAAGTTTCATACTTATCTAAAATAAATTGTGGAAAATGTTACACATTAACTCATAGTTGCATGCTGAAATATAAACTGGTTTTGAGCATTTCTAATCAATGCTTTATGGGGAAAGAAAGAACTTTAGAGGCCGGGTGCAGGGGCTCACGCCTGTAATCCGAGCACTTTGGGAGGCAGAGGCGGGCGGATCACGAGGTCAGGAGATTGAGACCACCCTTGCTAACACGGTGAAACCCCGTCTCCACTAAAAATACAAAAAAATTAGCTGGGCGTGGTGGCGGGCGCCTGTAGTCCCAGCTACTCGGGAGGCTGAGGCAGGAGAATGGTGTGAACCCAGGGGGTGGAGTTTGCAGAGAGCCGAGATCACGTCACTGCACACACACCGGCCTGGGCAACAGAGCGAGACTCTGTCTCAAAAAAAAAAAAAAAAGAAAGAACTTTAGATAACTAAGATGCAATTTATGCATAAGTCGAATTCTGTTCTTCAATATTGGCACTTGCCCTGCCAAGCTTGACCCTGTTCTTTCAAGTTCTTGGAATCCGAGAAAATACAAATGTAAAGCATTTTAATTGAGAGAATTAAGGTGGGAATGTTCCACAAGGAAACAAATGCCTGACACATGGCATCGTGTTCAAAGTAAAAGACAAAAAAACTGGAAAGAGCAAGAGTCCAAGGGCTTCTACAATGTGGCTTGCCCTGTATGTATTTTCAGGCTAGCAACCGTCATGGGACCACATTTTCAATAAGAATGTCAGGGCATCCCATCACATGGCTTCTATTAACAGTACCACTCTTTTAGCCTATCTTGAAAATCATCAGACAAAAAAAAAAAAAAAAAGAAAAAAGAAAAAGGATACAATCTTGGAATGAGTTCCCTGATGGAGGCAATCTTGAAAAACCAATTTAGGCATGTTTCCTTGGCCGTGTCATTGGCATTCTCTGGAGAAAAGTGATCTGTAATACAAAAACAAGACCCATCAGCCCTCCTAAATCTCAGGATCTGTGTGAGTCCCCGGATGGGAACACATTACCCTGGAGCAGAAAAGGGGGTGACTCAGCCTGTGTCTTTCTTTCCAAATATCACTGTTAGGAAGCAACTGATGATAACAATAGCTTCTACAAACACAGGCTTTCTAAGTGCCAAGTGTTGTCCACAGTGCTTTACAGACAGCTCACCTGATCCCATAGAGCAACCCTCTGAGGTATGTACTTTTATTATCTTATTTTACAGATGCAGAGTCCAAGGCACAGAGGAATGTAGTGACTCACCCAAGGCACACAGCAAGCAAATGTAAGAGCTGGAATTCAACCCAGGCAGTCACGGCTGACATTCTTAGCCACTGCCTCTAATATAATCCAGAGGTTCTTGGTTACCTCCCAGTAACTATGACAACATTGTTGAGAATTCCAGATGCTTTAGGGAACTGAGACTGCAACATGAAATGTGATCTAAGCTTTTGCTCTACACATCACAGTGGGCCAGAGGAAGGTAAAGCAAGGCCCTTGAGGTGAGAAACCAGCCAGAATTATGTTGCTGGCTCATGACTGGCTCCAAGACAAGTCACCTTGTGAAACTGCCAGTTTACTCCATGAGCTATTATCCTCCCCTTTAATAGAAGAACTCGCATTTTCCTGCAGGGCACAGGGCCATCCTTGCAGTTAGGTGTGGTCACGTGGGTCAGTTCTGGTCCCAGGATATATAAATAGAAGGGCAACTTCTGAGAAGTATCTTTAAGGGAAGGGGCTTGCCTTCCCTCACTCCTTCTTCCTGCTCACTGACTGGAATGCAGACATGACAGCTGGAACCTCTGCAGCCATACTGACCATGAGAGCAGCAAGACAGAAGTGAGGATCGTTGGTACCAAGGGCTAGCTGGCCCATCAGCTCTGACCTTCATTACTGTTATTTTGAGTTTTCTGGAACTGGAACCCAGCTTGCTTTTGACATACATATTTTTAAACAGCAGAAATTTATTTCTCACAGTTCTGGACTTGACATACATCGTAAGCAATGGAAGAGAATATGGAGAAATGAAAGAAAAAACACAAAACTTATCAACACCATGAAGGCCATTGTTAAACTCTCACATGGAAATGATTTCTTCTAAATGATTTTGGCAAAGATTAGAGCTCCATCCCACCACTGGATGTTTTATACTTTTAGGATTAATTCAAAAAGGGAGAAGCTGGCCAGGCACTGTGGCTCACACCTGTAGTCCCAGCTACTTGGAAGGTTGAGGTGGGAGGATCAATAGAGCCCAGGAGTTTGAGGCTGCAGTGAGCTATGTTCGAGCCACTGCACTCCAGCCTGGGCAGAGCAAGACAGAGTAAGATAGAGCAAGATTTTGTCTCTAAAAAATGAATAAATAAATTAAAAGGGAGAAGTTAGTTACTTTAATATAGCAAATGATTCTTAGCTTGTTGGCTCTCATCCTGTTTTGCAATGAGTCATTTTCATCCCTGATTCTGTTACTTGGTGGTATATGAAGGTGATCAAAATTCCTATAGAATCAGCAAAAAAAAGACAAATCTCTAGGTACTTTTCTAGCAGGGAAGAGTCACTAATCACAACTGCAGCTATTTTGAAACTGCAATCTCCTCAGTCTATTTTTGCATGGCTGGCATGCTTCATTCACTTGAGAACTATTTGCTTACCATTTTCAAAAGGATGGGAAATGACCATTTTCCTCTTTTTGGCCTAGATCTCTACACATGAAGCAACTTTTTTTGTCTACTTTCAAGAGATCCAGACAGGAAAAGATAGCAGTTATTCTTACATTCATTTGTCAATCTTCTCTTTGGGGACAGGGAGGAGCAGTGTTAATTTCCCTTCATATGACTGAATCTTGTGGCTTAAAATCCAAAAGCAAAAATAGGTCTCTGAGGTCATCTATAAAATCTCTCACTCTCTAGTTGAAGGAACTGAGATTCAGCAAAGGCTAAAACAAACTGGTTCAGGTTGCCTGAAAGAGTTGGAAATCAGGCTAAAGGCAGGCTGCTCTGCATACACACATTGACTGCAAGCTATACGGCAATCTGCATACACCAGTACAGAATCTTTAGGCTTTCCTTCCAGCTCAAGGAATAATTTAGAAAAAGGATTCTGTTATGCAGGACTTTAAGATCTTACAGCAAACTAAGTACTATATTCCTTTACTTCATGTGCTCAACACAAATGCCTTAAGGGCCAACTAAAGGTGGTGTTCTAGGCTTTGGGGAGATAACAGTGCACAAGGTAGATCTTATCTTCATAAAACTTACATTCCAGTGGGGGGAGACAAATGACAAACAGGAAAGAGAATAAGCAGGCAAACAAATAAGATAATATCTAATAGCACTATTAAAGATACTAAACTATTTCGGGAAGGGGCTCATTAGATGCAGTGGTCAGAGAAGGCTCCTACAGAGGTGGTATCTGAGCTGAGCCCTGAATTATGAAAGGGAGCCAACCATGCCTAGATGTGGAAGAAATACATTCCAGGGAGAGAAAACAGCAAATGCAAGGCCCTGAGGTAGGTATAACCTCACTATGGTCAAAGAACAAAAAGCAAGCCAATTTGCTAAGCAGAAAGGGGTGCAGCCAGCATCACAAGCCAGTTCACACAGGGCTGAAGCCTTGGTGAGGAGTTTGAGAGTTTTTCTAAACATAATGGAAACCCCCTGAAGGGTTCTGAGCACAGGAATGGCATGACACGACAGGGTTTATACTTTAGCACTTGGGCTGCTACATGGGGACTCCTTCAAAATCCGGAAATCAATTCAGAAGACACTTCAATATAACAAAGAACAGAGATTCTCTTTCTAGCTCCCACTTATTTTTCTTTTATGGTGCTGCTTTTTTTCAAACCTGAACTTCTGTGGATATTTTAAGAGGAGGCAGGAGACCAATGAGTCTAGTTCTTTCATTTATTTGCCAAGTCTCTACCCAGAGGTCTCTTTACGTAACAGTGTTATAGGGATTGGCACCATCTTAGCTGGCATGTGCTGGAAAGGCCAGGTCAGTTAAGGCCACTGCTTATCCCAATGTGGCCCACATCAGCCACAGGGGAAAACTGAAGATGGGAGTGCTGAGAAGATGATGATGGAAACCATAATACAATAAACCCAAATTATTTCTCCCAAGCTGGAAAGAAAATGATTTGACTTCTCAGAGTCAATGGCCTCTCTATGTATATGCTGGATTCAGAACTGTTGGGAAAAAAATGACCACATCTAGTAGTGTGTACTTTTCCTGAACCCAAAAGACACTGTATCTCTCTCAACTCCGAAGAGCTATACCTTAGTTAAAACTCCCTAAGGCAAAGGGCTCAAGTAGGAAATTCACCCAACAGAACTTGATTTAAATGGAAAGAATGAGTACAAATGCCACCAAATTTCTCTTCGCACATCATCTCTTTGGGCAGAATTCTGCACAGGAGATTTCTAAAGCTTTCATGATAATTATACTTAAGAGTCATTCCTCAGATCACCAACAACTTCGAAAAACAGAATCTACTGTTCTTTTCAGGTTCTTGGAACCGGAGCGAACACAAGCAGATGAAGATTTTAGCTAAAAGGAAAACAAACAATGATATCATTTAAAGAAAAAAAAAAAAAACAAATGATTTGCTTTGCTCAAGGTCAAAAATAGTTATTTGGAGAGGGAAGAATTTTAGTGATGAAAGTGCTATAATTAACATATCTAAACAAGGACTCATCTGTTGTTTTAAACTTTTAAGTTTAGGCAGGGAGTTAGTTATTAGTAATTTTTCCTTAATTGGCCCTAAAATGTTGTTTGTATAGTCACTGAAGACTGGAAGAAAGGAAGATTACTGCAGTAGAGGCAAACTCAAATGCCCCTGGGGGCCAGGAAGGTAAATATGAAAAATTTTAAGAGGCTGGGTATACAACAATAGGAAGAACTAGAGCCTGTATCAAAAATCATTTTTTAAAAATGCTGTTGTTGCCAAAAAAAAAATCTATTTTGATTCAATCCCACCTGTTGGCTCAAGTTTGCTGCCAATGGTATATAGCATGCTACGTGCTGGCAAGTGTGAATTAAATAAATGGATTCGGCCGGGCGTGGTGGCTCACGCCTGTAATCCCAGCACTTTGGGAGGCCGAGGCAGGCAGATCACCTGAGGTCAGGAGTTCAAGACCAGCCTGGCCAACAAGATAAAAACCCATCTCTACTAAAAATACAAAAATTAGCTGGGTGTGGTGGTGCACGCCTGTAATCCCAGCTACTTGGGAGGCTGAGGCAAGAGAATCACTTGAACCCAGGAGGCGGAGGTTGTAGTGAGCCAAGATTGCGTCATTGCCCTCCAGCCTGGGACAAGAAGAGCGAAACTCCGTCTCAAAAATAAATAAATAAATAAACAATTCAGATTTCTCAAATCCTCAAGCCAGCGGAGAAGGCCTTTCCTTTCCACTTGGGCTGGCCTCTGCCTGCCTGTCCCAGATCACTGCCTCCAACCCTGAGATGGCCAGAACTGCTGGGAGGAGCTGCTGAAAAACATCATCACAGGTATGATGCAGTGGCACGGAGGATCCCAAAGAAAAACCACGTGAGCCACATTAAAAAGGTGAAAAACTGGGGAAATTAATTTTAATCATATTCATTATGATGAATTCATCCCGATTCATCCAGAATACCATTTCAACATGTAACCAACATAAACACTATTAGTGAGCTACTTTACCGTCTTTTACTTGTATTGAGTCTTTGAAATCCAGCGACTTTTTAAATAGTTACGTCGCATCTCAATTTGGACTGGCCACACCTCAAGTGCTCAAGAGCAACACATGGCCAGTGGCTGCTGTACTGGACAATGTAGGTGCAGCGCAAAGAGCAAGGCTCTCAGTAGCTGGTGACAGAGCTCTGGGCAAGACCCTTCCATACTGGGTCTGCCCATCTCTGATGAAACAAGATGGGTCCTAAAAGCACTTCGAGACCTAAAAGCCTGTAGAGTTCTGTCTCTTTCTTTCTGACAAATGTGCACATTAAATAGTATTAAAAAGACAGGCCAAGCATAGTGGCTCATGCCTACAATCCCAGCACTTTGGGAGACTGAGGTGGGAGGATCACTTGGGCTCAGAAGTTTGAGAGCTGCTTGAGCAACATAGGGAGACTGTGTCTACAAAGATGAAAAACTAAAAATATTAAATAGAAAAGATAAAAATAAAAAAGGGCCAGGCACGGTTGCTCATGCCTATAATCCCAGCACTTTGGGAGGCCAAGGCAGATGAATCACTTGAGGTCAGGAGTTTGAGACTAGCCTGGCCAAAATGGTAAAAACCCGGTCTCTACTAAAAATACAAAAATGAGCCAGGTATGGTGGCAGGTACCAGTAGTCCCAGCTACTCAGGAGGGTGAAGCAGGAGAATCGCTTGAATCCGGGAGGCGAAGGCTGCAGTGAGCCAAGATCGCGCCACTGCACTCCAGCCTGGGTGACAGAGCAAGAGTCCATCTCAAAAAAAAAAAAAATAAAGATAGATAGATTGATTGATGGACAGACAGGAAGCAGAAGAAAGAAAAGGAGAGGGTGGGAGAGGTGGAGGGAGAGGAAGAGAGAGAAGAAGGAGAAGAGGAGGCAGGAATAAAGGAAAGAGGAAAGAAGGAAGAATAAAGGTCAGGTTACAGGTTACTGTCACAAACACCTTCTATTCACCTCCTGGGAAGCCCCACTGCAGGAGCAGACGGAAGTGGAGTGGCAGTGGAGCAAGCTGGTTACTCTAGCTTGGACAGATGAGAACGTTTTCTCATAGGTGTGCTCGGAAGTTAAAAAGAGGAATACAGGCAAAGGATGCTGTGGCTGAGAGTCCTACATTGCCAGACACATCATTCTTACCATGTATATGACAAAAGAAATTCATCATCCACTTGTCCCATTATAACCTCCAGGGAATTTAAACTTGATTGACAGTCAATTTAATGCAAAATTATTTGGGTATAGATTGTGAATTCAAAGCATCAATTACTATCGATCTATTTGACATCGTTCTTTAATATATATAAAGTCGTTTTTGCTTTTTTTTTTGTCCAAGTAATTTGCTTCTTAGGAGAGAACGATACATAGGAAAAATATTAAAGTCAAGCAGCAGAGGAAAATATGTTGATGTGAAAGTTAAGCTGAATCTAACTGTGATGCCTTTTCATTCTTGTAGATTCAAATTACTTGCCTTAGCTCCTACACAGGCCATTCAGAAACCTTCTAATGTTTTTAGAAGACTGAGATGATCAGAAATCTTCAAAGGTGTTTCTTTTACTTGAACACACCCTAAATTAAAACCTTTATCAAGCTTCAACGAATCCTGACTCAATAAAAGCCTTCTAGTCCTGACTCCAGGGCACGATAACACTCCAGGAACAGCTGTGACATTACCTGGTAAGACACTGCGGTTATCCACACACATGGAAAAGATGCGCTCATACACAAGCTTTCCTGGGAGGAAAAGGACAGATGGTGTTAGTATCACACTCTTCAGGAGCAAACAGTAAATAAATGTTTGTTAATTAGGGACCCAGAGCGATCAGCTCCCAGACAGGCTTCAACTTGTGATGGTATGCTGCCACCTGGTGGGACAGATTTTAAGCCACATTTCTTTTGTTTTGTTTTTAGTTTTTCCAGTAGACTTTTACTTTCTTTGAAAGGCAGGAAAGTGACCCTTTGGAGTCTAAAGGAGTCTCAAGTATCTCCATCCACTCAGACGATGGTCCACATTCCATGCTAGGCCAGAGGTGAAAACGGGCAGCCCGTGGGGTGAATCCAGCCTGTGACCAGTTATGCATGGCCACACCACAACAGCCCACAAAGTGTTTTAACATTTCTTGAATTGGTTACCAACAAGTAAAAACCGGGAGAGGCTGGGCATAGTGGCTCACACCTGTAATCTTAGCACTTTAGGAAGCCGACACAGGAGGACTGCTTGAGCCCAGGAGTTCAAGAGTAGCCTGGGCAACATCGTGAGACCGGGAATGTACAAAAAATTTAAAAATTAGCCAGGCATGGTAGCGCATGCCTGTAGTTTTAGCTACTTGGGAGGCTGAGGTGGGAGGATTGCTTGAGCCCAGGAGTTCAAGGCTGCGGTAAGCCATGATCACCCACTGTCCTCCCGCCTGGGTGAGAGAGCAAGACCAGTCTCAAAAACTAAAACTAAAACAAACTCTACAACTTAGGAGAACTCATGTGCCATATTTTCTCCTTCTTCACATAAAATATGCCAAAAACGTGGCCATATCTCTATAGGATAACACAGCTAGAGCAAATTAGTAGCTGTTTGCCACAGTCTCCACCACCCCCTACCATCTCTCATCATTAGTGTGCTTTTCCCTCTTTTATGTGACCTGCCTGGTCCCTAGAAGCATCAGAATTTGAGATTCAACTAGAATTCAAGTTCCACAAAGGCAGAGATTTGTGCTTGTTTTGTTCACTGACTGGCACACAGAGGGTACTCAATATTTGTTGGATGGATGAACATACTAGAGGTTTTGCAGGTCATAGGTCACTTTCTTGATGACTCATCTTTGCCATTGTAGCACAAAAGTGGCCACAATGTGCAAACAAATGGATGTGGCTATGTTCTGATAAAACTCTACACAACAGGTGGGCAGCCTGGACCCCTAAACTGGTACCAAAAGTGTTATTTTAGAAAATGTTATCAATCTGTGGAGGTAAAAAATTACAGTTCTTATTCATTTTCTAAGCTCTCCTAAGTCACCTTCAATGTGAAAGTATTTCCCTCTATGTTTTTTTTCTTTTTTTTTCCATAGCCCCTTTATTCAGGGCAGTAAAGAACAACACAGCTTGTCCATACATGGAAAAAGAGACAGGAAAATACAAAGATCATTTCAGGTCAAAGAACGTGGGATCAAATGATATCAAGAGATGACACAGTGTTAGGGTTAAGTGAAGGAAGCCAGCCAAGCTAAGAGGTACCACTCAGGTGCTTCTCCTAGTATGGACCACCTGCCTAAATACCTACCTACATTCATTCATTCAATTCATTCATTCATTCAGACAGGGCCTCACTCTGTCACTAGGCTGCAGTGCAGTGGTGTGATCACAGCTTACTACAGCCTCCACCTCCTGGGCTCAAGCAATCCTCCCACCTCAGCCTCCTATGTAGCTGGGACCACAGGCATGCACTGCCATGCTTGAATGATTATTTTTCTGTAGACATGGGATTTCCCTATGTTCCCAGCCCAAGCTGGTCTCGAACTCCTGGGCTCAAGTGATCTGTGTGCCTTGGCCTCCCACAGTGCTGGGATTATAGGTGTGAGTCACCACGCCTGGCCTTGGACTACCTACATTAAAATTTCCTAATGGCACTTGTTGAAAATGCAGATTTCTGGGGCCACCCTATAGCTACTGGAAAAGAGTATTTTCGTAGCCAGGCGTGGTGGTGCACACATGTAGTCCCAGCTACTTGAGAGGCACAGATAGAAGCTATGATTGTGCCGCTGTACTCCAGCCTGGAGCAACAGAGTGAGACACTGTCTCAAAAAAAAAAAAAAAAAAAAAGTATTTTGGAGGATGAGGACTAGGAATATGGATTTTTGAATAACCTTGCTGGGAAATCCTTACACGCGCTGAAGTGTGAGAACCACTGATTTAGGCAGACACCAGTGGGTCTCTGAGCTAAAACTTGCCTTGCCTCTGGAATCTACAGAAACAGCAACAAACCTCCCTCTTCCCTCTGAGACGGTGCTTCTTTAACTGGGCTGCAGACTCCAAGCACCTGGGACTCTTGAAAATCTGTGGATGTCTGCATCCATCCTCACAAGTCCTCATATAAATGGTCTGGATGCAGCTGGGACTCTGTGGGTGTTTATAAAGCTCCCCAGGTGATTTCAATGTGCAGCCAAGTATGAGAAGCACTGCTCCAAACCACTAGCTCCATTTAGAAGACTCTGGAAGACCTTAGAGAACAAACCCTAGTTCTCAAAGCCACCTGCTTTTTTCCTCCTGGCAGAACATGCTTTTCTTATCAGGGGCTATGGGTTCCCTACAGCAACACCTCGTGTAGAGACAGGCCTCCTCTGGGATGACCCCAGAACCCTGGCATTAGGGATGCATGCAATGTCACCTTGGACCATCACACAGCAAACCACACTAGGCGGCTGCATAACTTCTCATCTCACATGGCATACAGAATGAACCCAGCACAAAACACCTTTATTTCCTACACAAAAGTTGCCATCTCTCTAAAACTAGCTTCTTAAAAAAATAAATAAAATAAAATAAAAAATTCATCTCTACATTCTTTTTTACTTTATTATTATTTTTTAAGAGACAGAGTCTTGCTCTGTCACCTAGGCTGGGATCAGAGCTCACTGCAGCCTCAACTACCTGGGCTCCGGGGATCCTCCCACCTCTGCCTCCTGAGTAGCTGGGATCATAGGCACGCGCCACCATGCCTGGCTAACTTTCAAATTTTTCATAGAGATGAGGTCTCACCATGTTGCTCAGGCTGGTCTCGAACTCCTGGGCTCAAGCAATCCCTCTGCCCTGGCTTCCCAAAGTGCTGGGATTACAGATATGAGCCACTGTACTGGGCCTCACTTTCATATTTTAAGAACCCTTTAACTACAAAATTATTTTTACTGAAAAAAGCTATTTGTCTATTGTTGAGCTAGAAGACAACTATTCTGAGAAACAACGCTTGATCCTAGATTTATTTCCTGTCTTGATTTGCTTTCTTATACATCAAAGACACTAAAATAGATAAATAATAACAGTGGTAACAGCTAGCATTTTCTGAGCACTTACTTTGTGCCAAGCAGTATTCAAAGTCATTTACTCTAATCCTGCCAGCAAACTCTTAGAAGAGGAAAGACATTATACTTCCTATGAATCCTCTCATTTACTCTTCTCCAGAAACCCCTGAAGATAGGGTCTACAATAGCCCCATTCTACAGGCAGAGAAACTGAGGCTCAAGTTCATACAACCCTGAAAGAGGAGACACAGTCATTGAAGCCAGAAGCCGACCTCTATATCCAATGCCTCTAGTGAAATCCCAACAGAAACCAGGCACACGTCTTCCCACTGTGCATGCCAGTCTCTGTGGATGTTGGGGCCCTAGTCTGCATCCCTGGCACAGCAAGATGCTCTCTCTTGTCAATGATGTCAACAACCATGAAACACCTGTCCCTGTACTGTCATGCATCTTCTTTTAGACCAGGGTATGACCATGTGCAGAAAACTGGAGCTCAGGACTCCACATTTCCACCAAGCAAGTCAGGGTTTAACTCTTTTTTTACAAAGCATCCACTCCTTAGCCCCAAACCTTAACAAAGACTCTTTGAGTACCTGTCCATGCAGGCTGCCTCAACAGTCCTGAGGAATATTATTCACAATAGACTTAAATAACAGCACTCTGGGAACACCATTCTGAAGTGGAGAGGAAGGACGGGGACCTGGGGAAGTGCTGAAAGCAGCTACTTTGTGTGAATGTGTGGTTTCGAATAGTTAAAACATTCCCATGGTTCAAAATTCAAAAAGGCTGCAGAAGGTACCAAGTGCAGTTTCTCTCCTGGCCCATCCCATCCGCCTCACTGCCCTGCACACCCTCTCAGAGAAACCACTTCTATCGATTTCTTGGATATCCTTTTAATGTCTCCTTAGGGAGACACAAGTGAATACCACCACGTATTCTACATTTTCTTCCTTTCTTTTTCTTTTTTTTTTCTTCTTTTCAAGACATGGTCTTACTTCTGCTAGGGTGCATCATAGCTCACTGCAGTCTCAAACTTCTTAGGCTCAAGGAATCTGCCTGCCTCAGCCTCCTGAGTAGCTGGGACTATAGGTTTGTACCACCAAAATTAGCTATTTTTTAAAAATGTTTTGTAGACATGGGGTTTTGCTATGTTGCCCAGGATGGTCTTGAACTCCTGGACTCAAGTTATCCTCCTGCCTCAGCGTCCCAAAGTGCTGGGATTATGGGATTACAGGTGTGAGCCACCATGCCTGGCCCTTTCCTTCCCTTTTTTTTTTTTTTTGTTGTTGTTATTTGTTTGTTTTTCTGAGACAAAGTTTCACTTTATCACCCAGAATGGAGTGCAGTGGCTTGATCTTAGTTCACTGCAACCTCTGCCTCCTGGGTTCAAGCAATTCCCCCACCTAAGCCTTCTGAGTAGCTGGGATTACAGGTGTGTACCACCTCACACAGCTAATTTTTGTATTTTTAGTAAAGACAGGTTTCACCATGTTGCCCAGACTGATCTCGAATTCCTAAGCTCAAAGTGATCTGCCAGCGTTGGCCTCCCAAAGTGCTGGGATTACAGGTGTAAGCCACCATGCCCAGCCTTTTCATTTCATAGAGCCACTAATACTCCACTATACAGACACACCATAATTTATTTAGCCAGCTCCTATTGATGGCCACTTGAGTTGCTTCTTATAGTTTGCTATTACAGGTGGGATAGATTCCCAGAGGTGAAACTGTTGGGTTAAATGTATATGCATTTAGGCCAGGCACAGTGACTCATGCCTATAATCCCAGTACTTTGGGAGGCCAAGGTGGGAGGATGGCTTGACTCCAGGAGTTTGAGACCAGCCTGGGCCACACAGTGAGATCCCATTGCTAAAAAAAAAAAATAGCTGGGCATGGTGGAACACACCTGTGGTCCCAGTTACTTGGGAGACTGAGACAAGAGGATCCTTTGAGTCCAGGAGATCAAGGCTGCAGTGTGCCATGATCACACCACTGCACTGTGGCCTGGGCAATGAAGTGAGACCCTGTCTCAAAAAAAAAAAAAAAAAAAAAAGGTATATGCATTCCCCCATGAGCAATGTATAAAGATAAATAAAGTAAGTGCTTTGACTGCAGACAGTGAGTTGAGACTCAGCTCTGCAATTCACTATGACGGTGACCCTGGGGAAGCTACTTTCCTTCTCCACCACCATGCCTGGCTAATTTTTGTATTTTTAGTAGAGAGGGGATTTCACCACATTGCCCAGGCTGGTCTTGAACTCCTGACCTTGTGATCCACCCACCTCGGCCTCTCAAAGTGCTGGGATTGCAGGCGTGAGCCACTGTGCCTGGCCAGGACTTAATATCCGTAAAGCACCTAACAGTCTGCCCAAGGTCATCATCTGTTGAAGATTTACCACTGCTGTTCCCAACTCCCAGCCCAGCTATTTTCTGGGACACAAAAAGGACGGCAGCATCTGCACTACAGCCTGGCGAGTCCAGGACGGCACTGGGGCGCTGCTGGCAGGAGCTGGCAGAGTGGCTGCCCAGAGTTCCTGCAAGGTGAGTGATCTGTCTGGGTCTGGCCAGGCTTGCAGGATAGAGCTAATCAGTGTCTCAGAGCTAATCTTGCTCAGGAAAGCTGACTCACACAAAAGAAACTTAGGAGAGGCTGGCGAGGGAACCAGAAGGCCAAGAGGTTGACTCACAGGAGAAATGAGACTGCCAGGGGAGCCAGACACAGCCACCAGCCTCTCCCCACCAATGAGGGCCTCACTCCCTGAAGGTAAGCCGTGTGCATGGACACGTCAAGGGCCAGCAGTGTACGATTGGACATCTATTCTGAGAACCTAAAGCCCTTAACCACCCTGGGTCTCACTTCGCCATCCCTACCGCCTTCCTGGGGCCATGCCAATCCCTGTCTCTCACCGGAAGTGCTGCCACAGGTTCCGGGCTCCACCTCCGCCCTACAGTCTAGTCTCAACACAGAGCCTGTTGAATCCCACATGGAATCACCTCCCTCCTCTGCTCAACACCTTCTGGTGGCCCCTCCTGCCCTCGGAGTCACAGTCAAGGCCCAAGTCCTTCCAGTGGCCCTCAAGGCCACCATGGTCTCTGACCATGTCAGCTTCTGCTCCTCTCCTGGGTTCATCCCATCGCCTCCCTCTTGGCCTCCTTGGTTCTCAGGCCAACCTGGTGCTCCCAATGCTCCCACCCCAGGATCTTTGCACAAACTGTTCCTTGGCCTCCTCTGCCCCAGCCTCCGCCCCATAGACCCACAGGGCTCACCTCTCACCTCTCACCGCCTTCAAGAACCTGCTCAGGTAACCTCTCAACGAGGTCTCCACTGAGCACCTTACTTAAAATTGCACCCCTATCCCCTCACCTAATTCCCTCCATTCCTCTTCACTTCCTCACCCTACTCTGTTTGGTTTTCTCCATAGCATAGATCATTGTCTAACATACAATTGAGTTGACTTAATTGTTTTGTAAATTCTCTTTTTTAGAAACATAAGCACCCCAAAGGCGAGGATTTTTTTTTCCTTTTCTTTCTTTTTTTTTTGAGACGAAATCTCAGCTCTGTGGCACAGACTGGAGTGCAGTGGCGCGATCTCAGCTCACTGCAACTTCCGCCTCCCGGGTTCAAGCGATTCTCCTGCCTCAGCCTCCTGAGTAGCTGGGATTACAGGTGGCTGCCACCACACCTGGCTAATTTTTGTATTTTTAGTAGAGATGGGGTTTCACCATGTTAGCCAGTCTGGTCTCAAACTCCTGACCTGAAGTGATCCAACTGCCTCAGCCTCCCAAAGTGGTAGGATTACAGGCGTGAGCCACCATGCCTAGCCAAGGCAAGGATTTTTGTCCCTTCCATTTGCTGACACCTCCCTAGTGGCCTGCAGAGAGCCTGATACCACCTCTCCAGGCCATCTGAACCCATCAGGCCTCATCTGTCAGCTGGGACATCTCCTCTTTTTGCCCAGGTAGCATCCACTCCCCTTTCTTCCGCTAACTGTATCACTCTCTTAGTTCTGGGGTGACCAGTCCTGGATAATCAGTGCATTTCATCCCCCAGATACCACAGCTGGCTCAGGGACTGACATGTGAACCAACCCAGGCCAATGAGATGGGATTCTGAAACTTCTGTGGGAATGCTTGGAGAAAGCAGCTCTTTCCATGCCCTGGGACCACCAGCAGTAAAGCTAGCAGAAGCTGAGGACACCTCGTGAAACTCGAGAATGCACCCAACCCAAAGGCAAGGTCTTTTTTTTTTTTCTTTTCTTTTTTTTTGGAGACAGAGTCTCGTCCTGTTGCCCAGGCTGGACTGCAGTGGTGTGATCTTGGCCCACTGCAATCTCCACCTCCTGGGTTCAAACGATCCTCCTGCCTCAGCCTTCCGAGCAGCTGGGACTACAGGTGCGCACCATAGCACCCAGCTAATTTTTGTGTTTTTAGTAGAGGCGGGGTTTCGCCATGTTGGCCAGGCTGGTCTTAAACTCCTGACCACAGATGATCCACCCACCTCTACCTCCCAAAGTGTTGGGATTACAAGGGTGAGCCACCATGTCCGGCTCAAGGGCAAGGTCTTAATGACACTGTTTGGGTTCCTGGATCCAGCTGCACCTGAAGCCAGAACTACCCCTGGACTTTTCAGATTAAGCCAATAAATACCCCCTTTTCCAAGGTTAGTTAGCTTTCTTGTCACTTATTTTAGCTAGTGTACTCTGGCCTCCGGTCTCTTGGACAGGACTGGGATGCACAGAAATGAATGAGTCTCTCAGATTGACAGTTTGCTTTCTGACACATTATACCTTTCAATGGGTTACGGATAAGATTTGCTGGGTTGGGAGCCCACTGGTCCCTGTAAGACAGTGAATGTCTCTGTTCTGATCTTCTACGTGTTCAGCTCTCAGAAAGCGCCCCTATTTCCTAGTTCTGGTGGGGTGCCTCACTGTGGGGCACATCATATACAGCTTAGAGGGCAACATGGTTTGAGCAAACTGCTAATGGCACGATGCTCTGGCCTAACCAACCACTGCCAAGCAGCACAGGGGCCTCCCGCTCCTCCAGGTTATTCTCTTCAGTCTAAACCTTTCTGCCTGGCTCCAAAAGGTCACTCTACCTGTGAGGTGGTATGTGGGACTAGGGGCAGCCACAGTGATGCAGGAAATTATCCAGGTGGGAAAGGGCTGTGGCTAGGATTAAAATTTTAACAGTGAGGCTGGGCACAGTGGCTCAGGCCTGTCATTCTAGCACTTAGGGAGGCCAAGGAGGGCAGATTACTTGAGGTCAGGAGTTTGAGACCAGCCTAGCCAACATGGTGAAATCTCATCTCTACTAAAAATACAAAAACTAGCCAGGTGTGGTGGCGCGCGCCTGTAATCCCAGCTATTGGTGAGGCTGAGGCAGGAAAATTGCTTGAACCCGGAAGGCAGAGGTTGCAGTGAGCCGACATCACGCCATTGTACTCTAGCCTGAGTGACAGAAACTTTATCTCCAAAAAGAAAAAACAAAAAAAAAATTTAACAGTGAAGAAAGAAAAAAACAGACACGCTGGGGAGAGCTTTAGGAGGCTGAACCAAAGAATTTGGTGACTGGACATGGGCATGTGGGGGAAGATGCTCAGATTCCCAGCTTAGGCAACTGGGTACATGGTGGTGCCATTCCTGGAGACAGAAACTCAGTGGGAAAAGGGAAAGGGCTGGGAACAGATGCCAAGTACAGTTTCAGGTGCCTGTGAGACGGCAAGGGACCCATGCTGCTTAGTGCCCCCAGCCTGCCCTGCTTCACTCATTCACTTTACTAGTCTCTCAGAAGATTAGGAAAAACAGGCCAGACATGGTGGCTCATGCCTGTAATTCCAGCACTTTGGGAGGCCAAAGCAGGAGGATCACTTGAGGTAGGAGTTTGAGACCAGCCTGGGCAATACTACAAGACTCTGTCTCTACCAAAAAAAAAAACTTAGCTAGGCATGGTGGCATGAGCCTGTAGTCCCAGCTACTCAGGAGGCTGAGGCAGGAAGATGGCTTGAGCCCAGGAGTTTGAGGCTGCAGTGAGCTATAACTGCGCCACTGCCCTCCAGTCTGGATGACAGAACAAGACCCTGATTTAAAAAAAAGTAGAAAAAATAAAATTTTAGAATGTTTCAAAAATAGCACCCTTATTAATGGGCGTGGGGGGATGGTCTGATCTCTCTCATGACTTAGTTAATAACTTAAACCACAGCAGAACCTAATTTAGAGTAACTCTACCACCCAGTTCTTGACAAAACGAACATATTTCCTAGCTCTAAGATGCATATGACAGGTACTTACCAAATGTATCAAGTATGTCGGTGATAAGGACAAATTTACTTGGGTAGAACTGAATAACACTGGTGTCTGAAAGAAGCTTTGAACACTAAAAAAAGAGAAAAAGAGAGAAAATTCACTCTGGCATGTCTGGTATGGGTAGGACACTCCAGACCTGAAAAATTAATGGTTTCTGTAAACAAGTTGAGATACTTACTATGTGCTAAGGCCTGTGCTAGGCACTGAGCAAAGAATGACAAACTAAACCACGGTGCTTTTGACAAAGAGAGCCAGACTCAGCTCACAACAGAACCTCTTTTTTTTTTCTTCCCTTTTTTTTTTTTTTTGTAGAGATGGGGTCTTGCTATGTTGCCCAGGCTGGCCTTAAACTCCCAACCTCAAGTGATCCTCCCACCTCAGCCTCCCAAAGTGCTGGGATTACAGACGTGAGCCACCGCACCCGGCCCATAACACAGCCTCTTAAGGAAATACAATATCACCTTCTTCACGAAAGCCTTATCCAAAAGGATCCTGCTTGCATACCGGTAACCAGGAAGCACTCAAAATCACTGAGAGAAATGAATGACCTCTCTCTCATCACAGTCCTCATCTGTGGCCCCATCTTTGTTCAACTGCTTTGCAGACTGGCTTCTTCTGTTGATTTCAGGGTGATCAGCATCCTTAAACATTCTTTTCTTTTCTTTTCTTTTTTTTTTTTTGAGACGGAGTCTCGCTCTGTCTCCCAGGCTGGAGTGCAGTGGTACGATCTCGGCTCATTGCAAGCTCCACCTCCCAGATTCACACCATTCTCCTGCCTCAGCCTCCCAAGTAGCTGGGACTACAGGCGCCCACCACCCCACCCGGTTAATTTTTTGTATTTTTTAGTAGAGACGGGGTTTCACAGTGTTAGCCAGGATGGTCTCGATCTCCTGACCTCGTGATCCGCCCGCCTCGGCCTCCCAAACTGCTGGGATTACAGGCGTGAGCCATCACACCCGGCCAACATTCTTTTCTAAGAAATGCCCTCATAAGTAAATCCCCAAGGCTTCATAAACTCACACTGATTATTTATACTCAGTCCCAAATTCCCCCCTAAAAGGAACATAAGCTTCAACGAATACATGCTACTCTGGAAATATGACCTTCAATGCTGAGAACATTTCGGCTTTTGCAGGGAATTGCTGAATTCTACATTCTCATTCATGCCAAAGGGTCACAGCCATGCTCTTTATTTAATTTTTTTTTTTTTTTTTTTGAGATGGAGTCTCGCTCTGTCGCCCAGGCTGGAGTGCAGTGGCCAGATCTCAGCTCACTGCAAGCTCCGCCTCCCGGGTTTACGCCATTCTCTCGCCTCAGCCTCCCGAGTAGCTGGGACTACAGGCGCCCGCCATCTCGCCCGGCTTATTTTTTGTATATTTTAGTAGAGACGGGGTTTCACCGTGTTAGCCAGGATGGTCTCGATCTCCTGACCTCGTGATCCGCCCGTCTCGGCCTCCCAAAGTGCTGGGATTACAGGCTTGAGCCACCGCGCCCGGCCTATTTAATTTTTTAAAATTTTATTACTCTTTTATTAGAGATAAGGTCTTGCTCTGTCACTCAGGTTGGAGTACACTGGTGTAATCATAGCTCACTGCAACAATGAACTCCTGGGTTCAAAGCAATCCTCCCGCCTCAGTCTCCTGAGTAGCTGGGACTATAGGTATGTACCACCATGGCTGGCTAATTTTTTTTTCTTTAATTTTATATAGAGGCAGGTTCTCACTATGTTGCTCAGGCTGGTCTTGAACTCCTGCCCTCAAGCAATCCTTCCACCTCAGCCTTCCAAAGTGCTGGAAATACAGGTGGTGAGCCACTGCACCCAGCCAACATGTTCAGAACTGTTTTTTTGAGTACTCGTCTGCTGTTCAGTGTTCAGGACTCTTAATGGAAGACCGCAGTCACACAATGTGGCCCCAAACACTTTAGATTATCTTTTATCATCAGAAACAGAAAAGCTCTTTCTACTTTGAAGAACTAAATTTAATGCCATGCCCTGAAGTCTTTCCAAATGCAAAAGTCAGCATAAGGAATTAAATAACTGCTACACTTCATCACCCCAACGGTTGACCCTCAGAAAGAAAAATGTCATTTAAAAATTAAAAAAAAAAGATGTTCAGACATTTAGGAACGATTATTTAATATGCAATCCCAATATGCAGAGAATGGTGAGAATATTCACCATGTCAAGAGATAGGTTGACATGTGTTTTCAGTTTGGTGTTGTTAGCCAACATCTAAATTGTTAGAGTCACCAAGTTTCTCCATAGCATTGCAGGCTTAAAAGTAAACAACGTGTCTGATTTGCGAAACATCCTCTTACAGCCCAGATGTTATTTGGGGGTGGGGGGGGAATGTAAGCTGTAAAAGCAATAGTGCTGACACCAAACGTGGCAATTGGATGTATGAGGAATTCCATTTCCTGACACCTCACTCTATGATTTTCATATGCCCTTTGTGAGAGTTCCAACTTAAACAACTGCCCCATGAGATTTCAAGGCTGGAAAAAGCTAACAACTCCAAATCTTAGAGACTGTTTACAATACACAGTTCTCGGTTCCTAGGGATGTGACATCCCTGAGTTCTACCCAAAGCCGGGCTTGCACAGTCTCTCAGCGATGAGTTACTGCCCACTGGTGAGGTGAGAGAGAGAATTTAAACAGAGGATTTCAAATTAAACACAGCTGGGGCTTTCCAAACATCTGTGCATTGATTTTCTCCCAAGCTGGTTTCATAGAACATATATTTTATAAACGACAACAGGAACAAGATTTTGTTTTTAATTCAAAGTTAAAGCTATAATGATCTTATACATTGAAGTTACTTTTTAAATTACTGTTTTGAAGATGCCACAGTTTTTAAAGCTTTGGTGCCGCTTCCTAAACTTACCTGATAAGAATCAGGTAACCCAGGTATGTGTTAACAATACAAATCCCAGCTGGGCGTGGTGGCTCACACCACTAATCCCAGCACTTTGGGAGGCTGAGGCAGGAAGATCGCCTGAGCCCAGGAGTTTGAGACCAGCCTGGGCAATGTAGTGAGGCCCCAGTTTCTACAAAAAATACAAAAATTATCCAGGCATGGTGGTGTGTGCCTGTAGCCCTAACTACTTCAGGAGGCTGAGGTGGGAGAATCACTTGAGCGAGGGAAGCAGAGGTTGCAGTTAGCCGAGACCGCCCCACTGCACTCTAGCCTGGAAGACAGAGCAAGAACCTGTCTCAAAAAAAAAAAGGCTAAAAATTTTGAATAGCCAGAATAAATGCATACATTCAAAGATGACCTGAGTAGGAAGGAAAGAAGTAGGCCATTACTATCCAGAATACATTTTAAAAATCCCAAAACTCAGTACGAAAAACACAGGTAACAAAATGGAAAAATAGACAAAAGAAATCGGCAAAGGGCATTTTACAAAAAAGGAAACCCCCATGGCCTATAAATATGTGAAAAGATGCTCATTTTTATTAGTAATCGAGGAACTGCAAATTAAAACCACAAGAAAATACGACTGGAAAAATTAAAATAGAAAATCTGCTCATCCCAAATGGTGATAGAATGTTGAATCGCACAGACTCTCACACGCCCACATGCTACTACAAGCGTATGTTGGCACAGCTACTATGGAAAATAACTTAGCATTATCTGGAAAAGCTGAAGAGGCACAGAGCAGTTCTACTCTTAGGTATAGGCACTTATCTAGAGACAAGCTTTACATGGGCACCAGCAGACGTGACCGAGCGTGCTCACAGCGACATCGTCCATGTAGTGAAAAAAGAAAAGAGCCAGATGCTCATCAACAGATGGCAAAATTTATGCATCAGAAGATGACTTCATACTCAATGCAATCCCTGTCAGAATCCCAGAAGGTTTTTTTTTTTATTTTGTAAAAATTGACAAGCTGATCCTAAAATTCATACAGAAATGCAAAGGGCCCAGAACAGTAAAAATAATTTAAAAAAGAAGAAGAAAGTTAAAAGACTTATCTAACCCAGCCCAGGTGCGTGGCTCATGCCTGTAATCCCAGCACTTTGCGGGGCCAAGGTGGGTGGAACCCCTGAGGTCAGGAGTTTGAATTGAGACCAGCCTGGCCAACGTGGTGAAACCCCATTTCTACTAAAAATACAAAAATCAGCTGGGCATGGTGGCAGGCACCTGTAATCCCAACTACTCGGGAGGCTGAGGTGGGAGAATCGCTCGAATCTGGGAGCTGAAGGTTTCAGTAAGCCAAGCCAAGATGGTGCCACTGCACTCCAGCCTGGACAACAGAGCAAGACTCTGTCTCAAAAAAAAAAAAAAAAAAAGACTTATATTACCCAGTTTCAAACTTGCTATAATGCCATAGTAATCCAAACAATGTGGAATTGGCCAGGCGCAGTGACTCACGCCTTTAATTCCAGCACTTTGGGAGGCTGAGGTGAGGTCAGAAATTCGAGACCAGCCTGGCCAACATGGTAAAACCCCACCTCTACTAAAAATACAAAAATTAGCCAGGTGCGGTGGCGCGCACCTATAATCTCAGCTACTGGGGAGGCTGAGTCATGAGAATTGCTTGAACCTGGGAGGCGGAGGTTGGAGTAAGCAAAGATCATGCCACTGCACTCCAGCCTGGGTGACAGAGCAAGACTCTGTCTCACAATGTGGAACTGGCACAATGATTGACTAATGGATCAACAGAATGACAGTGAGAGTCCAGAAATAAACTTTCATATTTATGGTTGACTGATTTTTGTTTTTTTGTTTTTTAAGTAGTCTGAGTTTGCCACCAGCGGTCAATTTTTTTTTTTTTTTTTTTTTGAGATGGAGTTTCGCTCTTGTTTCCCAGGCTGGAGTGCAATGGCACGATCTCGGCTCACTGCAACCTCCACCTCCCGGGTTCAAGTGATTCTCCTGCCTCAGCCTCCCAAGTAGCTGGGATTACAGGCATGTGCCACTGCACCCAGCTAATTCTGTATTTTTAGTAAAGACGGGGTTTCTCCATGTTGGTTAGACTGGTCTTGAACTCCTGACCTCAGGTGATCCACCCACCTCGGCCTCCCAAAGTGCTGGGATTACAGGCATGAGCCACCATGCCTGGCCTTGGTCAACTGATTTTTAACAAAAGTGCCAAGATCTCAGTAGAGAAAAAGATAGTTAATATGGTTTGGCTCTGTGTCCCCACCCAAATCTCATGTCGAATTATAATCCCCAGTGTTGAAGGAGAGGCCTGGTGGGAGGTAACTGAACCATGAAGGTAGACTTCCCCCTTGCTGTTCCTATGATACAGTTCTCATGAGATCTGGTTGTTTGAAAACCTGTGTCACCTCCCTGTTCGCTCCCGCGCTCTCTCTCCCCTGCTCTGCTATGGAAAGATGTACCTGCTTCCCTTTTGCCTTCCGCCATGATTTTAAGTTTCCTGAGGCCTCCCCAGCCATGCTTCCTATACAGCCCGTAGAACTGTGAGTCAATTAAACCTCTTTTCTTCATAAATTACCCAGCCTCAGGTAGTTCTCTATAGCAATGCAAGAATAGACTAATATGATAGTCTTTTCAACAAATATTGCTGAGACAACTGTAGCTCCACATGCAAATAAAATTTATTTAGATCCTTACCTTATAGCATATATAAAAAGTAATTCAAAATGAACCATTGACCTAAATGTAAGTGCTAAAATTATAAAACTTCTAGAAGAAAACAAAGAAAAAAATCTTCATGACCTTGAGCTAGGCAAAGAGTTCTTAGATACAACTACAAAAGCATAAGCTAAAATGAGAAAATTGATGAATGAAGCTAAAAGTAAAAACTTCTGACCGGGCACAGTGGCTCACACCTGTAATCCCAGCACTTTGGGAGGCCGAGGCAGGTGGATCACTTGAGGTCAGGAGTTCAAGACCAGCCTGGCCAACATGGCAAAACCCCGTCTCTATTAAAAATACAAAAATTAGCTGGGCATGGTAGCAGGCGCCTGTAATCCCAGCTACTCAGGAGGCTGAGGCACAAGAATCATTTGAACACAGGAAGCGGAGGTTGCAGTGAGCTGAGATCATGCCACTGCCCTCCAGCCTGGGCAACAAGAGTGAAACTCTGTCTCAATCAATCAATCAATCAGTCAATAAAAACTGCACTTCAAAGACACAATTATGAAAACAAAAAGACAAGCCACAGACTAGGAGATCACATACTTGACAAAGAAATAGTATCAAAAACATATAAAGAATTGTTACAACTGGCCAGGTGCATGGCTCATGCCTGTAATCCTAGCACTTTAGGAGGCCAAGATGAAAGGACTGCTTGAGCACAGGAGTTTGAGACCAGTCTGGACAACAAAGTAAAACCCTCCGTTTCTACAAAAAATTTAAAAATTAGTTGGGTGTGGCAGCTACTGGGGAGGCTGAGGTGGGAGGACCACTTGAACCCGGGAGGTCAAGGCTATAGTGAGCTGTGATGGCAACACTACACTCCATCTGGAGTCACAGAGCAAGACCCTGCCTCTTGAGGAAAAAAAATTTGTTACAACTCAACCAAATAACACAATTTTTAAATGAACAGGCCTTGAATAGACATTTCACTGTAGATATACAAATGGCTAATAAGCATGTACAAAGATGTTCAACATCATTGTTAGGGATATGTAAAGTAAAACCACAATGAGGTACCATTTCAAACCCACCAGGATGGTAGGATGGTTATAACAGAAGTGATAGGCCAGGTGTGATGGCTCAGGCCTGTAATCCCAGCGCTTTGGGAGGCTGAGATGGGAAGATCACTTGAAGCCAGGAATTCAAGACCACCAGACTGAGCAACACAGCATGGCCCTGTCTCTACAAAAAAGATTTTTAAAATAAACTGGGCATGGTTGTGGCCAATTGTAGTCCCAGCTACACAGGACGCTGAGGTGGGAGGATCGCTTGAGGCCAGAGTTTGAGGCTGGAGTGAGCTATGATCGCACCACTGTGCTCCAGCCTGGGTGACAGAGACCCTGTCTCAAACAAACAAACAAACAAAAAGAAAACAGAAAAAAAGATGGACAATGCCAAGCGTCAGAAGATGTGGAGAAATTAGAACCCTCAGATAAATGGTGCAGCCATCTGGAAAATAGTTTGGCAGTTTCTCAACAAGTTAATCCTAACTTACCATATGACCCAGCAATTCCATTCCTAAAATTTTACCTAAGAGTAATAAAAACGTAAGTCCACACAAATAATGGTATGCAAATGCATACAGCAGTATTATTCATAACAGCCAGAGAGTGGGAACAACCCAAATGCCCATCAACTTGTTAAGATAACCACACATTAGAATACGATTCAGCAGTGAAAAGGAACAAAGTACCCACACGTGATACAATGTGGATGAACCTCAAACATATTCTGCTAAAGAAAATAATCCAATTAGAAAATGGCCA
Organism: Trachypithecus francoisi; assembly: GCF_009764315.1. Taxonomy (NCBI): domain Eukaryota; kingdom Metazoa; phylum Chordata; class Mammalia; order Primates; family Cercopithecidae; genus Trachypithecus; species Trachypithecus francoisi. The sequence goes on from NW_022681455.1 coordinate 79,021,038, forward strand.
AAAGAGCTGAAGAGACATTTCTCAAAAGATGATACACAAATTAGCCAAGAAGTATGTGGAAATACGCTCAGCATCACTCATCATCAGGGGAATCATCAAATGAAAACCACATGAAAATGGCTACTATCAAAAAGACAAAAATAGGCTGGGCATGGTGGTATGTGCCTATAGTCCCAGCTACTTGGGAGGCTGAGGTGGGAAGATCACTTGAGTCTGGGATTTCTAGGCTGTAATGCAATGTGATTGCGCCTGTGAATAGCCACTGCACTCCAGCCTGGGCAACCTCATCTCTTAAAAAAAAATGCAGATGAGAATATAAATAAAACTCTTTTTTTTTTTTTTTTTTTTTTTTAGACAGAGTTTTGCTCTTGTCGCCCAGGCTGGAGTGCAATGGCACAATCTCACTCAGCTCACTGTAACCTCCGCCTCCTGGGTTCAAGTGATTCTCCTGCCTCAGCCTCCCAAGTAGCTGGGATTACAGGCACCTGCCACCATGCCCGGCTAATTTCTGTATTCCTAGTAGAGATGGGGTTTCACCATGCTGGCCAGGCTGGTCTCGAACTCCTGACCTCAGGTGATCCACCCACCTCAGCCTCCGAAAGTGCTGGGATTACAGGTGTGAGCCACCGCGCCCAGCCGAAAAGGGAACTCTTATACACTGTGGGTGGAAATGTAAATTAGTGTAACAATTCTATAAAACAGTATGGAAATTTCTCAAAAAACTAAAAATAGAACTACCATATGATGTAGCAATCCCACAACTAGGTTATCATCTAGAGAAAAGGAAATCAGTATATCAAAGAAATACCAGCAGTACCATGTTTATTGCAGCGCTATTCACAATAGCTAAGATATGAAATCAATCTAGATGTACATAAATGGATGAATGGATAAAGAAAACGTGGTATACACACAGGAATATTATTTGGCCATAAAGAAATGAAACTCTGTAATTCACAGCAACACAAATGAGCCTGGAAACCATCAAGTTAAGTGAAATAGGCACAGAAAGATAAATACTGCATGTCTTCACTCACATGTGGGAGCCATGAAAGTTGAGTTCATAGAAGTAGAGAGTAGAACAGCGATGACTAGAGGCAGAGGCTGGGAAGGGTAAGGGCAAAGGGAGAACAAAGAGGTTGGTTAATGGGTACAAAATTACAGCTACATAGGAGGAATAAGTTATAGTGTTCAATAGCACCTAGAGTGGCTATAGTTCAAAATGTATTGCGTATTTTCTTTTTTTTTTTTTTGAGACAGTCTCACTCTGTCACCCAGGCTGGAGTGCAGTGGTGCGATCTTAGCTCACTGCAGCCTCCACTTCCCACTTTCAAGGAATTCTCGTGCCTCAGCCTCCCAAGTAACTGGGATTACAGGTGTGTCCCACCAGGCCCAGCTTATTGTGTATTTTCAAATAGCTAGAGGAGAAGATTTTGAATGTTCCCAACACAAAGAAATTAGAGACGTTTGAGGTGATGAATATGCTAAATTACTTGGATTTGATCATTACACACGGGATACATGTATCAAAATATCACTTTGTACCCCATAAATATGTAGAACTATTACATATCTATTAAAAAGGCACATTATACTACGTGAGAGAAGCCAGATCCAAAAGATTATCTACGAATAATTCCATGTATATGAAATGTCCAGGAAAGGCAGATTTACAGAACCAGAAAACAGACTTGTAGTTTTCTGGGGTTGGGTATGGCAGTGGGATTTGATTACAAACAGGCTTGGGGGAATCTGGGGAGGTATAAAAATGTTTTAAAACTAGATTGTGTGATAGTTGCACAACTCTATACGTTTAGTAAAAAAAATCACTGATTTATACACTTATACTGGGTGGACTTTGTGATATGTAAAATATGCCTTAGTAAAGCAGCCACCAGGTACCCCTCCCACACACACACAGAACTTTACTGTACAGCAAATTAGCCTGGCTCATTTTTGTCTTTTTAGTAGAGACAGGTTTCACCATGTTGGCCAGGCTGGTCTCAAACTCCTGGGCTCAAGTGGTCCACCCACCTCAGCCTCCCAGCATGCTGGGATTACAGATGTGAGCCACTGCGCCCGGCCTTGACTATGTCTTTTGGACCAAGAAGGCAGTCCTTAATCTATTGTAGAATTGTTACTATTAGCCAGATGTGGAGTTGATGAAACACACTTATGATTATTTTGTTCGTGAAGACATGAATCAAATCTCCCCCAGATGTAAACCTCTTAGAAGACACGGTTCTAAACTACAATAATCTACGGAGAGATGCTGCCAATGCAAATATTGTGAAGAAGCACTTGTTAGTTCAGATAGTTTCTCACTCGAGACACTCAGCAAGCAACCCTCTCCACGGGCTCCCAGGATGAGAGGCCTGGCCTTCGGGACTATTTACTCTGTAAACTAACATCAGTGATTGAACAGAAACGGGCGTGGGTTTGCCTCCCATCATGAAACACCAAAGAAATCACCCCTACTATACAAGGAGTCATCTTAAAAGACTTGAAGGGTCCAGTGTGAAGACCCCCGGACTCTCCTGTCTTTCAAAGGAACAGGTGAGAAAACAAATGTCACATTATCATAACATGGAATGAGAATGGGATCTGTCCTTTTGAACTAAAATGGCAGTTCAGAAATCCTTTGTTGACTCTGCTCTGAAAATGATAATTTAATGAATTATTCCTTTCCAAACGTGCTTCTGAGCACATTTTGCCAAGATAGTCGGATCTTCAGGACCAAGAAATATAAGCTGTTTTCCACATAGTACTTGTTCTTGTGGTTCAAGGATTGTCACTTGCTTAACAAACTCATCAGCAAAGAAGATTCAATGTATGTACCTCTCCCAATGCTGTAAACTTCTTCTCCTTGTCACATAAGCATGCGTAATATGTCTGAAATATTCATTTATTAGGGACACACGTCATTAATTCCAAAGACACCAAGCCAATTCAATCAAGGAATCCCAACAGAAAGTTGCCCAATCTTTAGTGTGTACAAATCACAAATGTGTCAGGGGTTGCACCATGGTTAATGTACTGCACAACACATGGGGTATCATCAATTCTGTAACCTAGAGTGAAGAGTGCTTCCTGCAGTTGTGCAGTGCACAACGTGTGCAGCTGCACATGGTGACCCTGGGATTAGCCATCTCATAAAAACACAGATTCATAATCATGGCTTTTCACAAGAAGTATATGAAAAGGAAAGGGATGAAAAAACAACGGTAAGACCCTGCAGGCAGGCCCCTGAAAACTCTAAGTCTCCGCAGTGGAATTTTACATAGGAAATTCTGGGTGGGGGCGGAGGGGATCACTAGATCTAACCTGGATGACTATTTTCAGAGCCTTCACTTTCTGGTCTGAGGCCCAGGCATCCTTCAGCGACTGGTTGAGCTCCTCTATGCGGTTCACGTAATCCTGCTGAGTCAAGTTCAACAGCTCCTTTTGGGAACCCTGTGGGGAGAAGGCGGAAGGTGAAGGCACAGCAGGAAAAATATTGCTCGACTACCACCCTTATAAAGAATACCAGGTATTGGCTGAGTTTTGGTCTCTAAATTTTCCTCATATCCCCACCAGGATTGACAGCTTTGCCTTGCAATTTGCAATCAAAGAGCTTCTTTTGAGTTTTCTGACAAAGATGGCCAGAGTACTGTGGGTTGACAGGCTGGCCTTGGAAGCAAGTCAGACCTAAGCCACCTCCCAGCTCAATCACTGAGTAGCTGTGTGACCTTGGGTGAGCTACTTCCCTATCAGAGCCTCATCTGTGAATTGAGTTAACAAGACTTACCTCATTCAACCAACTGTGGGTCTCCTGTGTGCAGGACATAGGACTAGATGCTCGAGAAACAAAGACATTTTTGCTCAAGATTCCCAAGCAATAAGACATGACAGGGTATTTCAGCACTAATGGAGCTTAAGATACTGAAGACAGATGGATATAACTCAAACTGAGATAAATACTCAGGAGGAAACGCAATTCTATGGGGACACATATCCTGGATCTGAGGTGCCCATGGAAAAAAGCTCAACTGTTTCCTGGGCTACTAAGGAAGAAAAATATGCTGATCACTGATGGGAACCAACTGAGGAACATATACCCCAATTTCAGAGATAGTCAAATGTGAGAGAAATGGTACATGTCAGACTGGGAGAAATATGGTCACAAAGAAATAGACTGTAAACTGTGATGGGGAGATCAGGAATGGTTTCCTGGAGAAGTGTTACTTGAGACAAACTCTAAGGGGAGTACAGGTACAGAAGAGTGTGGGGGTGTTAATTAGACCAAGGAGAGAGTAATCAGGACAGAAAGACAACCACAGCAAAAACCCTTGACAGCTGAGCAAGGGATCGTCACGGGGATGAAATGGCCATGTAGGTAAAGACTTGGCATGGTCCCTGGCGCACAGCAGATGCTCCTTAACCCTGGGCTATTGTTAAGAGGCTCCTCACACAACTCACAGGAGTGAAGGTCATGTGAACACATATGATGAGACCTGGAACCAAATGTTTATATGTACATTTCCTACAATTCAAAATGCAAAACTCTTTTTTTTTTTTTTTTTTTTTGAGGCAGAGTCTCGCTCTGTCGCCCGGACTGGAGTGCAGTGGCCGGATCTCAGCTCACTGCAAGCTCCGCCTCCCGGGTTTACGCCATTCTCCTGCCTCAGCCTCCCGAGTAGCTGGGACTACAGGCGCCCGCCACCTCGCCCGGCTAGTTTTTGTATTTTTAGTAGAGACGGGGTTTCACTGTGTTAGCCAGGATGGTCTCGATCTCCTGACCTCGTGATCCGCCCGTCTCGCCTCCCAAAGTGCTGGGATTACAGGCTTGAGCCACCGCGTCCGGCCAACAAAACTCTTTTTTAAAGAAATAAGAGTTGGCTGGGCATGGTGGCTCATGTCTGTAATCCCAGCACATTGGGAGGCCGAGGCGGGTGGATCACTTGAGGTCAGGAGTTTGAGATCAGTCTGGCCAACATCGTGAAACCCTGTCTCACCTAAAAATACAAAAAGTAGCTGGGCACGGTGGTGCGTGCCTGTAATCCCAGTTACTTGGAAGGTTGAGGCAGGAGAATTGCTTTAACCTAGGAGGCAAAGGTTGCAGTGAGCTGAGATCACACCACTGCACTCCAGCCTGGGCGACAGAGCAACCTGCAATCTCCATCTCTTGGGTACAAGCAATTCTCCTACTTCAGCCTCCGGAGTAGCTGGGATTACAGGCACCCACCACCACGCCCAGCTAATTTTTGCATTTTTAGTAGAGATGGGGTTTCACTACGTTGGCCAGGCTGGTCTCGAACTCCGGACCTCAGGAGATCCACCTGCCTTGGTCTCCTAAAGTGCTGGGATTACAGGCGTGAACCACTGTGCCCAGTCAAGATTGTTTTTCAAGAAATTCTGTATTTGTTGGTTACATTTATGAATGTTTAAGCGTCGGCAAAGGACTCACTTTTTTTTCAAAGTACTTGTAGGCCAATTGAAAGATTCCTGTGGGCCATATCCAGTCAGCCCAAGCAGAGCCAGTTGCAAAGCAAAGTCTTTGTACTCCATAAGGCTGCTTCTCAGGGAGGTGACTGCAGATGGGTTTTTTTTTTTTTTTTTTTAAGACAAAGTCTCGCTCTTTTGCCCAGGCTGGAATGTAATGGCGCAATCTCGGCTCACCGCAACCTCCGCCTCCCTGGTTTAAGCAATTCTCCTGCCTCATCCTCCCGAGTAGCTGGGATTACAAAGCAGCCACCACCACGCTCAGCTGATTTTTATATTTTTTGTAGAGTCAGGGTTTCACCATGTTGGCCAGACTGGTCTCGCACTCCTGACCTCCTGTGATCTTCCCGCCTCAGCCTCCCAAAGTGGTGGGATTATAGGCGTGAGCCACTGTGCCCGGCCTTGCAGTTGGTTTTTACCATAAGACACTGTCACTAGGGGACCCAGCCTTGCTCAGGCATCATGATGAGAAAAGAGGCCTCTAGAAAAGCAGCCCCAGTCAGGCTTCCCGTGAGCTCGGCCAACTGCACGCTGGCATCCTTCCCTGGATGGAGTCATTGCCTTGGGAGGACTAAGCACAATGCACAGCCCAGGAATTAATCAAAGAGCAGCCACCGAGGTTGATCTCACTTGGCAGGAGGAAGGAAAAGCTCTCCCATTCCCTGCTCTCCACAAATGACTTGCTCACCTCCTCAAAGTCATCCAGCTCCTCCAGCCGGGTCCGAACCTTCTCTGACATTGCCAGTGTGGCAGTCCCGGCTTTGCCTAAACAGAATGAATTTATGTCACACAGGTGGCTTTTCTCCTGCACCAGTACCCCCAGTGGAGGCATCTTTCACTCTACACTTCATCGAATAAAGACACTAGGGAACGACTCCATTACAGAAAACTATCCCAGATTTTCAAAGCAACTTCCTTATGTAGCCAGAGTTCCATCGAAACATTTCCCACTTAGAAGCTGCCCCTGGGAGCCCAGTGGGCCAGCCTCAAAGAGGTTAACTGCTGCATTTGAGATTTACAAACTTGGCTCTGTATCATCTGTTTATTCCTAAAGAAAGGCGGTCCAGATAAGGATGCCAAAAATCCGTCATTTAATTGTTTTCTAGGAACAAAAGGCCCTCTTAGGCTCTTACTCACAGCGTAGAATTGTGCTCTTCTGCTAACAAAACAACCATCTCACTGTCTACCCAGGGTGGAAACACTAGGGCTTCAAAGCCCTCTCTTCGAGCAAACAGGACTAGCTGTGCCTCCTTCCTGCATCTGTCAGCACAATTTCGCCATCAGCGGGGACTGCTGGAGGGAGGAAGGAAAGGCCCCCAGGCCACAGGCCAGCCACAAGGCAGGGCAATGCATCTAGCTGACTGCTGCCCTCTGTGGCTGTCTATTTCAGAATCCTTCCCCATCTCCCATCTTAAGGGGGCCTCTGCTCTAGTACTTTTTTTGTTGTTGTTGAGACAGGGTCTTACTCTGTCGCCCAGGCTGGAGTGCGGTGACGCGACCTTGGCTCACTGTAACCTCCATCTCAAAAAAAAATAAAAAAAGAAAGAAAGAGAAAAAAAAAAAAAAGAAATGTGGACTTAGGGTCGAGCTGCAGAACTCTTTTCATAAGCCTGACAAATGTTTTAGGTTTTGAGAGTCACAAAGTGTCTGCTCCAACTACTCAACTCTACTGTTGTAGCACAAGAGCAGGCATAGATAATACGTAAACAAATTGATAGGGCTGTGTTCCAGTAAAACTGTACTTAAAAAACAGGCAGTGGACCAGACTTGGCCTGCAGCACGCAGTCTACCAACCCCTGATCTGGGGATACCCCAGTAGTGGAATGCTGGATCAAAGGGTTGGCCCACTGTCTTAATCCCTTTCAGCTACTATAACAAAACACTAGCAAGTGGGTGGCTTACAAATAAGAGCAATGTATTTCTCGCAGTCCTAAAGGCTGGGAAGTCCAAGATCAAGGTCCCAGCAGACCAGGTGTCTGGGGACGGCCTGCTTTCCACTTCGGTTCATAGATGATGCCTTCTTGCTGTGTTTTCACTTGGCGGAAGGGGTGAGGGAGGGCCCTTGGGCCTCTTTTATAGGGCACTAATCCCATTCATGAGGGTTCCACCCTCATTACCTAATCACCTCTGAAAAGGGCCCATCTCCTAATACCATCATCTTAGGGTTAGGATTTCAACATACGAATTGGGGCAGGGGAGTGTGGTTGGGCACAAACAACCGGACCATTAGCACCTGTCTTCAAATTAAATAAAAAATGGAAAAGTGTTCTGCAAGGTGGTTGTGCCATTTTACATTCCCACCAGCAGCATATGAGAGTTTCTATTGCTCTATATTCATACCAAGTCTCATGTTGAAATGTGATCCCCAGTGTTGGAGGTGGGGCCTGGTGGGAGGTGTCTGGGTTGTAGGGGAGGATCCCTCATGAATGGCTTGGTGCCATCCTTGCAGTAATGAGTGAGTTCTTATTCTTAGTTCCCATGAGAACCGGCTGCTGAAAAAAGCCTGGCATCTTCTCCCTCTCTCTCCTGCCTTCTCTTGCCATGCAATCTCTGCACACACCGGCTCTCATTTGCTTTCACCATGAGTGGAAGCAGCCTGAAGCCCTCACCAACAGCAGATGTTGGCACCATGCTTCTAATATAGCCTGTGGAACCATAAGCCAAGTAAACCTCTCTTCCTTATAAATTAGCCAGCCTCTGGTACTCCTTTACAGTACCACTAAACAGACTAAGACACTTGGTATCACCACTCTATTTGATCTTTACAAACTGGTGGGTACAGGCTGGTATGATTTACCTTTTATGGTCTGGGATCAAAATTCTGTCCATAACAAGCTGGGTGTGGTAGCTCACACCTGTAATCCCAGCACTTTGGGAGGCCGAGGCGGGTGGACCACTTGAGGTCAAGAGTTTGAGACCAGGCTGGCCAACATGGTGAAACCCTGTCTCTACTAAAAATACAAAAATTAGCTGGACTTGGTGATGCACACCTATAGTCCCAGTGACTTGCAAGGCTGAGATGGGAAAATTGCTTGAACCCAGGAGGCGGAGGTTGCACTGCACCATGGGTGACAGAGCAAGATTTCATCTCAAAAAAAAAAAAAAAATTCTGTGCATAACAAAGCTGCTCCCACTCTCTTGATTTCTAACGTGCTGTCTCATCCAGCAGAGCCGTGGGAAGAGTGGCAGCTGCCATATCAGAGACCTGCAGTGAACCATGGTTGTGCTCATCTGCACCCAGCAGAACATGATCTGTCAGTTACTCCAGAATCACCTCGGAGCATCAAAAGAGGAATTCTGGGGTCCCATCCTACAAGAGCAAGTCGGGGCCAGACGTCTATATTCATGCAAAAGTTCCTCTGGCAATCCTGCTACATGGCAGTTTGAGATACCCAGGTCCACAGCTTCTGACTGTGTGTCTTAGGAGAGGAAGCTGAGAACTGCATTCAGGGACCAGTGGCCTATAAGACTGAGCATGTGGCCCCCTCACCAACATATCTTATGGCACAAGGGAAAAGACTCAAGGCAAAGGAAAGGAATAAGCTTATGTTTCACTCCTAGTAACCTCTTTGGTTTTTTTTTTTTTTTGAGACGGAGTCTCGCTCTGTCACCCAGAATGGAATGCAATGGCGTGATCTCGGCTCACTGCAACCTCCGCCTCCCAGGTTCAAGCAATTCTCCTGCCTCAGCCTCCTGAGTAGCTGGGATTACAGACAGACGTCTGTCACCACGCCTGGCTAATTTTTTTTTTTTTTTTTTAATTTTTAGTAGAGACGAGTTTCACCATGTTGGCCAGGCTGGTCTTGAACTCCTGACCTCAAGTGATCTGCCTGCTTGGCCTCCCAAAGTGGTGGTATTACAGGCATGAGCCACCGCACCAAGCTGTACTTTTCTTTTGAATACAGAATTTCACTCTTGTTGCCCAGGTTGGAGTGTAATCTCGGCTCACTGCAGCGTCTACCTCTCAGGTTCAAGAGATTCTCCTGCCTCAGCCTCCTCAGTAGCTGGGATTATAGGCATGTGCCACCATGCCCAGCAAATTTTTGTATTTTTAGTAGAAACAGGGTTTCACCATGTTGGCCAGGCTGGTCTCAAACTCCTGACCTCAGGTGATCTGCCTGCCTTGGCCTCCGAAAGTGCTGGGATTACAGGGGTGAGCCACCGTGCCTGGCTGTATTATTATTATTTTTTTAGACAGAATTTCACTTCTGTCACCCAGGCTGGAGTGCAATGGTGTAATCCTGGCTCACTGCAACCTCCGCCTCCCAAGTTCAAGTGATTCTCCTGCTTCAGCCTCCTGAGTAGCTGGGGTTACAGGCATGCACCACCACATCCAGCACATTTTTGTATTTTTAGTAGAGACAGGATTTCATCATGTTGGCCAGGCTGGTACCGAACCCCTGACCTCAGGTGATCCACCCACCTTGGCCTCCCAAAGTGCTGAGATTTGATATTTTTTTAATTCATGCTCTAAATATGTATTTTAGTTCTATGTCTATCCACAATCTAAGCAATAGCTCCATCAGAATCATATCACATAAACTCTTTTCCTTTGTAAAATGATATTAAAAGTGATGGCAGAATTTTCCCATCAAAACAACAACAAACTCATCTTACCTTTTTCAGATCCCATAAACAGATTCTGCAGAGAAATAACAAATTCATTAATATTTTAAAATTCTAAGGCAGTATGTTCATTGTTTTCCAACAAAGCCATTTACATATCCAAGAGAAAGAAATATATATTCAAAGAAGGAAAATACAGTCACTAAAAACCACTGAAGATTCAAATTTCTACTGAAGTCAGGGTTCTCAAAGTCAGCAGACAAACACTAAAATTTTTGATATGCCAGCAGAGTCACATAATAGAACTATTTTTAACCTACTCTGAATCAGGGTTATCACTCTCTACACTACTGCCATTTGAGGCCAGATAACTTTTTGTGGGAGATTATTCTGTGCACCCTTGGATGTTTAGCCGCATCTCTGGCCTCCACCCAATAAATGTCAGTACCACCTCCAGAACTGTGACAGTCAAAAATGTCTCTAGATATTGCCGAATGACCACCCAGGGGTAAAAATTACTCCTGGTTGAGAATCACTGCTCTAAGTTAACTCTGCACAGTTAAAAAAAAAAAAAAAGACTCAATTTAAATAGTCCAGCAATTCTGCCTGCCCTTCTGTTCAATGAGTACACACCCTGGGAGGAAAAAAAGAAGATACGTTGTGGCCAAGTGTTCCCCGTGGCCTGCTGAGTTTACTACTTCCTCCGGGGCACAGCCCCATTTGTAGATGGACACGCTGTTACATATCTCAGCCTCCCTGCACTTATGCATGGCCCATGACCACACCTTCAAGACAAATGTAACTGAAAGTGTTGGGGGACCCCAAGAAGTCTTCCTGAATGGGAGGGGGTGCATCTTTCTTTCCCTTTCCTCCCTCTGTCTACCAACATGAATGTGAGGCAACACTCAATACAGCCGAGGAGCAAGAAAGCATGTGGTGGAACCCTGACGCCCTCAGAGCTGCCACACCAGTCCTGGACTCCTCTGCTCGAGACTTCTCTCCAGTGTAAGGAGCGATACAGATCACCCTTGTTTACAGTGTTAGGAGGGGCTTTGGTTCTAAGCAACTGAACCCAGTCCTAACTCACACAGGCATTAACCTGACTGGGTTGGTCTCAGCTCTCCTGAGTCTTTCCTTCCATAGCAGTTTGCCAAGTAGAAGGTAAGCCTTGAATTTCGTTAAGTGTCTTGAGGCCGAAGCCAACTATTTCACCTAATGGCCATCCAGAGAAACAGTAAACTTCCAGCTCCAGGAGAAAACCCAGCTATGTGGGACTTACTGAGTGATACCTTTCTCCTCCAGTGTCGTGCTGTCCTCCCTTCATAATTCATTTTTTTAATTAATTAATTATTTTTTTTTGAGATAGGGTCTCACTCTGTCACCAAGGCTGGAGTGCAGTGGCACGATCTTTGCTCACTGCGACCTCCACTTCCCAGGTTCAAGCAGTTCTCATGCCTCAGCCGCTCGAGTAGCTAGGATTACAGGTGCCCACCACCACACCGGGCTAATTTTTGTATTTTTAGTAGAGACAGGGTTTCACTATGTTGGCCAGGCTGGTCTCGAACTCCTGACCTCAAGTGATCTGCCCACCTTGGCCTCCCAAAGTGCTGGGATTACAGGCGTGAGCCACCATGCCCGACCTCCTCCCTTCATAATTCAAACCTCCTCCCAAAGACAAGACTCTGCTGTTCTAATTATTTCTCTGACCTGTGCCACATCCCTGATCCTTACCAGATTTTTCTGGGAAACCTGTCAGTACATTTTTATGCCAACAACACTGACATACTACATGAAGCCTTATATTTGAGCTTTTAAGAGAAGTAGAAAAATAAATAAATAAGTGAAACTTACAGAGCCCAGGAGTGAAAGCAATATAACAGAAAGAAATTACTACTAACTCCGAAGTAGACCCTGGGAGAGGGTCTCCTGGTACTCACAATAGACAGCTTTTCGGTAGTGGTGTACCGGGCAAGGATTTCTCCCCGTTTGTTGGCCCAAGGCTCAAAATCCGATCCTACAACGGAGTTATCATCTCTATCACGTTTCCTTCTGGAGCTGTCCTAAAGAAAGGCAAGATAATCTCTTCAGCAGCAGTATCATTTTATTTTTTAAATATATACATATATAAATAGAAGGCAGATAGTCCTTTACTGTGGAATAAAAGAGATCTGTCTCAAGGTTTACTATCATAAAAAAAATTAGAGCGCCGGACATGGTGGCTTATGCCTGTAATCCCAGCACTTTGGGAGGCCAAGGTGGACGGATCACTTGAGGGCAGGGGTTTAACACCAGCCTAACCAACATGGTAAAACCCCGTCTCTACTAAAAATACAAAAATTAACCAGGTGCATGCCTGTAGTCCCAGCTACTCAGGAGGCTGAGGCAGGAGAATCACTTGAACCTGGGAGGCAGAGGTTGTAGTGAGCCAAGATCGCACCACTACACTCCAGTCTGAGTGACAAAGCAAGACTCCATCACAAAAAAAAAAAAAAAAAATCAGGCTATTTCATCACAAATGGACAATAAACATATCAAAAAATGCTCAAACTCATTAAGAATTAAGGAAAGGATAGTTGGAAAAGACCACTTTTTCAAGTATCAGAATGTCAAAGAGTTAAAATGCTGGCTGATATCAGGCTGGCAAGAATGCAGGGAAACAGGCCCTCTTCAACATCACTGGTGGAAACACAGACTGGTTAACTCTTTTTGGAGGACAATTTGGTGACAGCCATCAAAACCTTAAATACACATTGCCTTATGCCAGCAAAGAGACAGAGTCTTGCTCTGTCGCCCAGGCTGGAGTGCAGTAGCGCAATCTCCGGCTCACTGCAACCTCTGCTTCCCAGGTTCAAGTGATTCTCCTGTCTCAGCCTCCTGAGTAACTGGGATTACAGGTGCCCACCACCACGCCCAGCTAATTTTTGTATTTTTAGCAGAGATGGTGTTTCACCACGTTGGTCTGACTGGTCTCGAACTCCTGACCTCGTGATCCGCCCACCTCGACCTCCCAAAGTGCTGGGATTACAGGTGTGAGCCACGGCGCCTGGCCAACCAGCAAAGAACTTCTAGGAAGCTACCCTGCAGAAATCCCTGCAGACATGCACCAAGGCATGTGTATGTTCAAGACACATGGTGCACTGCTGTTTGTATCAGCAAAACCCAGAAACTATCTGGAATATCCTCTATCTGATGGATACATCAGTAGAGGAATGGCAAATTAAAGTAGGTAAAGCCAGTCTTTAGAATACAATAAGGCTGGTCAAAATAATAAGGTTGTTCTAAATGTACTAACATGGATAGTTCTCCAAGACATATGGTCAAGTTAAAAAAAAAAAAAAAAATCGTTGGCTGGGCAGCATGGCTCACACCTGTAATGCCAGGACTTTGGGAGGCCAATGCAGGCAGATCACCTGAAGTTAGGAGTTCAAGACCAGCCTGGCCAAAGTGACGAAACCTTGTCTCTACAAAAAATACAAAAATTAGCCGGGTGTGGTGGCACATGCCTGTAATCCTAGCTACCAGGGAGGCTGAAGCAGGAGAATCACTTGAACCCAGGAGACAGAGGTCGCAGTGAGCCAAGATCGTGCCACTGTACTCCAGCCTGGGCAACAGAATGAGACACCGTCTCAAAAAAAAAAAAGTAAAAACAAAAATAAAAATTAAATTAAAAAAAAAGTTGTGGGGTGCAGTGGCTCAGACCTGTAATCCCAGCACTCTGGGAGGCCAAGGCAGGAGGATTGCTTGCGCCCAGGAGTTTGAGACCAGCTTTGGCAACACAGTGAGACTTTGGCTCTACCAAGAAATCCAAAATTAGCCGAGCGCAGTGGCGCACACGTGAAGTCCCAGCTGCTCGGGAGGCTGAGGCAGGGGGATTGAGCCCAGGAGTTTAAGGCTGCAGCAACCTACGATCATGCCACTGCAGTCCAGCCTGGGCAACAGAGCAAGACTATCTCCAAAAAATCAAGTCACAAAACTGCAGTTCCATTTATGTAACAATGGTAAATAATATATGAAACACAGCATAGGGTGATGATTGAGAGCATGTATTCTGAAGTCAGACTGGCTGGGTTTGAATCCCAGCTTGGATGTGACTTGATATCTCTACCCCTCCATGGCTGCCTCTTTAATGAGGATTCTAATACCTCTCACAAGGTAGTAAGAGAACCAAATCTGAAACGCACTCTGAAAAAATGCCTGCCATGCAGTAAGCTGACGCTGTAATTACTTATATATGAGTAGGTATGGGAATGCTCAGAGACCACTGTCAGAAGTATCTATGAAAATACAGGGAAAAGCTATGGAGGAAGACACATTACAGCCATCATTCGCACGACCGCCAGGGTGGAGACTGGAATGAGAAGGATTGTTCTACATGACTTCTGACTTTTTCACATCAAAATGAGTGATTTACTTATGTAATTATGTAAAAAGATTTATAAGAAGAATAAAATTAAAATTAAAAATAAATTTTAAGAGCCAGGCACAGTGGCTCACACCTGCAATCCCAGCGCTTTGGGAGGCTGAGGCAGGTGGATCACTTGAGGTCAAGAGTTCAAGACCAGCCTGGCCAACATGATGAAACCCCGTCCCTACCAAAAAGCACAAAAATTAGCTAGGTGTGGTGGTGCATGCCTGTCCCAGCAACTCGGCAGGCTGAGGTGAGAGAGTTGCTTGAACCCAGAGGCGGAGGCTGCAGTGAGATCGGACCACTGCACTCTAGGTTGGGTGACACACCAAGGCTGTCTCAAAAAACATTAAGTTAAATTTAAAACTAAAAATAAATTTTAAAATGCTTTCAAAAAAAAGAAGAAAGAAAAAGACCTACTTCCCAGAGCTACACCAGCCTCTCACGTCTGGATGACGTGAACTGTTGCAACCAGAATGTACTGTGTGCATTATTTGTGCAACTTAAAAAAGGGGAAGAAGCTTTAGGAGGCTCAGGTGGGAGGATCGCTTGAGGCTTGGAGTAGGAGACCACCCTGGGCAACATAGCAAGACCCCACCTCTACAACAAAATAAAAAATTAACCAGGCACAGTAGTGTGTACCTGTAGTCCCAGCTTTTCAGGACGGTGAGTTGGGAGAATTGCTTGAGCCCGGAGTTGGAGGCTGCAGTGAGCCACGATCACACCACTGCACTCCAGCCCAGGTGACAGAGTGAGACTCTGTCTCTTAGAGAAAAAAAAAAGGGCAGCACAGGAGAAAACCACCCATTCCTGCACCCACAAAACTGACCCCCACTGGACGACCATGGCCGGGGTGCTTACCGTGGCAGCTGCCAAGGCTACGGGGTCAGCAGTGGCTGCAAACATGGAGAGGGGGTCAGTCCCATCCAGGACGCTGCTCAGCGGGTCCACCATGGAGCTGGAGGAGGAGGAGGATGTGGAAGAAGTGCTTCCTTTCCGGTTCACTTTCTTAGTCTTTGATTCTGTGACCTGTGAGGAAAATTTCTGGAGGTAAAACGGAGCTCCCACAACTCTCCCCAGGGAAACACTCCAGTGGGTACTTTCCTCCCATTCTGGTAGTTGAATGGATGGTTCATTTACAGCAGAGACTTATCCATCTGCAGGGGATGCTTATTTTTTTGTGACAAATGGATATGACTCAGGATCACAGCTGTCGAGGAAGGGAAAGTAGGAAGTTAGGGTTAGGAAGTGTTAAAAAAATTAATTGAGAGGTCACTGGACTGAGACAGCTATAGCACCTGGGGTTCCCTATGTAGCAAACCAAAATCCAACTCAATATAAGTAGTAAAATGGAACTTAAGCTTAATCAGTTGCAAATCACCAACTACCCGCTAACTAGAGACCGGCCAATCGAAACTGACAACTAACCTCTAAGTAGGGAATTTCTACTTTAACCAAATACTTTTTTTTGTCTTTCTCCCTTGAACACCTCATAAAAGTTAAGTTTTCTGCTGGGTGCAGTGGCTCATGCCTATATCCCAACACTTCGGGGTGCTGAGGCAGGAGGATCACTTGAAGTCAGGAGTTTGAGACCAGCCTGGGCAACATGGCGAAATCCTATCTCTACAAAAGATATGAAAATAATCCAGGTATGATGGTACATGCCTGTGGTCCCAGCTACTCAGAAGGCTGAAGTGGGAGGATGGCAGGAGCCCAGGGGGCGGAGGTTGCAGTGAGCCGAGATCGCACCACTGCACTCCAGGCTGTTAAATGTATGTGGTCTCTGGCCCCAGTTCCTGCCACAGAGCTCCTAATACCTTGGAAGATTCCCTGGGTGAAGAAGCATCTTCTGTCGTAATAAGGTGACTCCCCACGGGCTCCTACAGAGCTTCAGGATGCGGTCTGGTCAACAGAAAGACCAAGCCATGATTAGAATCTTGGAGCTTTCAGCCCCATTCCCCATCCTTTGGGAAGGTGAGAGGGCTGGAGATGGAGTTAATAATCAATCATGCCTATGCAATGATGCCTCCAAAAATACCCACAAAAAATGGGCTTTTGGGAGGCAGAGGTTGCAGTGGGCTGAGATTGTGCCATTGCACTCCAGCTGGGGGACACAGTGAGACCCTGTCTAAAATTAAATAAATAAATAAATAAAATGGGGTTTGAAGAGCTTCCAGGTAGGTGAACAAGAACACATCGAGGTACCTGGAGGGGACATGAAAGCTCTGTGTGCCCCTTCCCCTGGGCCTCACCCTACGTACCTCTTCATCTGGCTGTTCATCTGTATTCTTTGTAATATCCTTAATAATAAACTGGTAAGTATAAGTAAGTGTTTCCCTAGTTCTGTGAGCCATTATAGCAAATTATTGAACATGAAGGAGGGAGGCATGGGAACTCCCAATGTGTAGCAAAGTTGGAGTTTCTGAAGTGAAGATGTCTTTTCTTTTTTTTGGAGACAAAGTCTCGCTTTGTCACTAAGCCTGGAGTGCAATGGTGCGATCACAGTTCACTGTACCCTCAACATCCTGAGCACAGGCCATCTTCCTGCCTCAGCCTCCCGAGTAGCTGGGACTACAAGCACACCATCACACTCTGCTAATTTTTTTTTTAACTTTTTGTAGAGGTGGGGTATCACTATGTGGCCCAGGCTGGTCTCGAACTCCTGGGCCCAAGAGATCCTCCCATCTAGCATCCTAAAGTGCTGGGATTACAGGCATGAGCCACCATACTGGGCCAGGGCTGTCTCATTGAGGACTCTGCCCTCAAACCTGTCGAGTCAGATGCCAACTGCCAGTGACAGCTGCCTGAATGGAGTTGAACTGCAGTCTAGGGGAGAGAGAGAAGCACCTCCCATTGGTATACATTTGCTGCTTTTGTCTTCTGGCACCCATTCCTCCACCTCACAGGCTTAATACTTAATACCCCAATTTTTATTTGAGAAAACATCTCTCCCCCATACTCAGTTCCCACAGGCCTGGTGGGGTGAACTCTGCTCTCAGTTCCCAGGGTGAGCCTTAGACCTACCCCAATCTATCAACTTATTCTCTACAGCAGGTCACCAATGCTCGTTCAGGGTAGGGCGCATAACAAAAGTGGGTCAATGAAAACTGCTGGAGAAAAGCATTTTCCTGCTGCCGATGTTGCCAATCTAACAGGATAGGCCAGGAGCTGCAGCAGCTCTTCGCAGCTATTCTGTTACGGTATGGGTGTTAAATGAAGTTTAGCCTACAGCTGTCTCCTTATGTATTTTAACTTTGGCCTAAAGGTTTCTCTGCACATAGTGAACTATAACCTCACTGGACGTGTAAACAGACTGTAACCTACTCTTGTGCCAATCACCAAGGTTTGGCCAATTAAAGGGGGACAACTGGGCCAGGCACACACTTGTAACTGGGATTACAGCTCACACCTGTAATCCCAGCACTTTGGGGGGCCGAGGCGGGCAGATCACCTGAAGTCAGGAGTTTGAGACCAGCCTGGCCACCACAGTGAAACCCCGTCTCTACTAAAAAGACAAAAAAATTAGCCTGGCATGGTGGCGGGCACCTGTAGTTCCAGCTACTCAGGAGACTGAGGCAGGAGAATCACTTGAACCTGGGAGACAGAGGTTGCAGTGAGCTGAGATTGCGCCATTGCACTCCAGCTTGGGTAACAAAAGTAAAACTCCGTCTCAAAAAAAAAGAAAAAAAGGTGCCGGGAGACAAGTGTTCAAATTGGGTTCAAATAAGGCAAATGCTGAACTGTAACCAATCTGGCTGTTTCTGTACCTCATTTCTATTTTCTGAATGTCACTTTCCTTTTTGTGTCCATAAATCTTCGTCTACCACGTGACTGTGTTGGAGTCTCTCTGAACCTACTTTGGCCCAGGAGGCTGCCCGATTCATGAATTATTCTTTGCTCAATTAAGCTCCATTAAATTTAATTTGGCTGAGAATTTTCTTTTTATTTTTTTGAGATGGAGTCTCTCTCTGTCGCCCAGGCTAGAATGCAGTGGTGTGATCTTGGCTCACTGCAACCTCTGCCTCCTGGTTTAAGCAATTCTCCTGTCTTAGTCTCCTGAGTAACTGCGACTACAGGCACACGCCACTATGCCCAGCTAAATTTTGTATTTTTAGTAGAGTATTTTTAGCAGAGATGGAGTTTTGCCATGTTGGCCAGGCTGGTCTCAAACTCCTGATCTCAGGTGATCCACCCGCTTCAGGCTCTCAAAGTGCTGAAATTACAGGTATGAGGCATGAAGCCCGGCCAAGAATTTTCTTTTAACATGGGGAACAGGCACCCGAGAATGAAAGCAACTGTGGCTGTGATGAGGTCACCCACAGCCACACAACAGCATGGGGATTGAGGGGTCCTGGGAGGCTGAATCGCAGTTTTGGGGTCTTCTGCTTTATGCAGTCGTCTCCATACATTCCCAGAGCCTCCATGCTGACAATCACATCTTTTCCCCAACACGACAACCACATAGTTTCTATTACTTGCTAAAAAGACAGTACCGACCTGGCAGAGAAGAACCAGCCAAGTCTCTTGCCTGCTTTCGTTTTATTTTTTAAAGAAACCCACAGATAGACTAACATGCTATTCAGGACAGCACTCTCTGCTGGCAATTAGAGTGACTCTTATATTCCAAATACAAAAATTAAAAGTCAAGATACATTTTGTTGACACAGCCAAATCAAGAACAAAGTCATCCCATTCACATGGCAACCTCACTAAGGAGGAAGGAAGGGAGTAAAAATGGTGCTGGGTGAGGCCAATATTACAAAAAAGAGGTAGTGAACAAACCAGTTGATTTAAATATGCAGGCCGGGTGCGGTGGCTCACTCCTGTAATCCCAGCACTTTGGGAGGCCAAGCCGGGTGGATCACCTGAGGTCAATGGTTCGAGACCAGCCTGGCCAACATGGCGAAACCCTGTCTCTACTAAATATATATACAAAAACTAGCAAAAATTAGCCAAGCGTGATGGCGCATGCCTATAATCCCAGCTACTTGGGAGGCTGAGGCAGGTGAATCGCTTGAACCTGGGAGGCAGGGGTTGCCGTGAGTTGAGATCGTACCACCACTGCACTCCAGCCTGGGCTACAAAGTGAGACTCCATCTCAAAAATAAATAAATAATAAAAACATTAAAAAAAAAAAAATCAGGCTGGGTGCAGTGGCTCACACCTAGCACTTTGTGAGGCGGAGGTGGACAGATTGTCTGAGCTCAGGAGTTCGAGACCAGCCTGGGCAACATGGCGAAACCCCATCTCTACTAAAAAAATACAAAAACTTAGCTAGGCATGGTGGCGCGTGTCTACAGTCCCAGCTACTCGGGAAGCTGAGGCAGGAGAATTGCTTAAACCCAGGAGGCAGAGGTTGCATTGAGCCACCACAGCACTCCAGCCTGGGCGACAGAGCAAGACTCTGTCTGAAAAAAAAAAAAAAAAATCAAATATGCAAAAATGGTTACCACTGGCAAAATGGAAAAGACTCAAGAAGACTGTCTTTCATTTCAAGGGATAAGAATATCATTCACAAAGACCCTTAACAAAACTTACAGTTATGGGTTTCAGAGGGTGATAGTCCCCAAACTCCAATGGTACAGCCTCCAGGCGGCATGATGCAAATTCAGCTTTGTAGTTCCTGTTCCTGGAGTGCCTGGTAAACAGCAAAACAGAGCCAATTAGTGGATGGGGGTACTTAAAACACTAAAAACTTCTGATGAGACTTCCTCAATGCCGAGGTAGTTTAGAACAGCACAATATGCCCACCAAAGTCAAAAAGAAAACTACATTTAAAAACAAATTTTTTGGCCAGGCACAGTGGCTCACACCTGTAATCCCAGCAATTTGGGCGGCCTAGGTGGGTGGATCACTTGAGGTCAGGAGTTCCCAACATGGTAAAACCCCATCTTTACTACAAATACAAAACTTAGGTGGGTGTGGTGGTGCATGCCTGTAATCCCAGCTACTTGGGAGGCTGATGCAGAAGAATCACTTGAACCTGGGAGGTGGAGGTCCATGGTGAATGGAGATCACACCACTCCACTCCAGTCTGGGCCACACAGGGGGACTCCTTGGCAAACAAGAAACAAAACACAACATTTTAAAAAATCTGTTTGGTTGGGCACGGTAGCTCATGCCTATAACTCCAGCACTTTGGGAGGCTGAGGCGGGCGGATCATGAGGTCAGGAGATCGAGACCATCCTAGCTAACACAGTGAAACCCTGTCTCTACGAAAAATACAAAAATCAGCTGGGCATAGTGGCACATGCCTGTAATCGGGCTACTTGGGAAGCTGAGGCAGGAGAATCGTTTGAACCCAGGAGGCAGAGGTTGCAGTGAGCTGAGATCAGGCCACTGCACTCCAGCATGGGGGACAGAGTGAGACTCCATCTCAAAAAAAAAAAAAAAATGTATGTTCGAAGGTATAAAGAGCTGCCAGCATACTGGACTTGTCATGCCACACACCAGAACAAAGGGAAACTCACTAAGGTGACTCTAACACTCCTTGCCCAGCTTTCCCACTCAGGGCACTTGTGAATTCTCAGCATGGGACAAGAGGCTGACGCCAAGCAGAGGGCAGCTGTGAAGCAGCAGAGCAGCTAAAAGGGCTCTAAGGAAACCTCACAGAGCTTCACAGGAGTTCAGGGCTATCAAAACAGCCAGGGGGAAGAGGAGAGAGCACAGGGAAGACAAAAATCCAGCCCAGATTTCCCCTCAAGATATTCATTTATTAAGCTGCATAGGGCAAGAGGGAGGAGCCATGTAGAAAGGAGCTGAAGAGCTCACAGGTGTTTTCAATGGTTTCTTGAGGGTTCAACAAGAGAAAGGATTCATGAGCTGGAAAACAAAGGGGGAGACTGAAGCAAGGAGCGGGAAAAGCACAGGAAGACGGGCAGAATTTCAAAGACACAAGGAATGTGAAGAGAAGGCCTAACACACATATAACTGGAATCCCAAAGAGGAGGAGAGAGAGAATGTGCAAGAACAGTCTCTGAAGAGATAATAGGTGAAACTTTTCCAAAACCAAAGAAAGACATCAAGCTACAGCCTCAAGAAACATCTGTGGCCCAAGCAGGACAAGTACAAAAGCAAACAAAACATACTTGGAACCTTCACAGTAAAATGTATAGAAACGAAAAAGAGGCCGGGCGCGGTGGCTCAAGCCTGTAATCCCAGCACTTTGGGAGGCCGAGACGGGCAGATCACGAGGTCAGGAGATCGAGACCATCCTCACTAACACGGTGAAACCCCGTCTCTACTAAAAAATACAAAAAACTAGCTGGGCGAGGTGGCGGGCGCCTGTAGTCCCAGCTACTCGGGAGGCCGAGGCAGGAGAATGGCATAAACCCGGGAGGCAGAGCTTGCAGTGAGATGAGATCCGGCACTGCACTCCAGCCTGGGAGACAGAGCGAGACTCCATCTCAAAAAAAAAAAAAAAAGAAACGAAAAAGAACTTTTCCTTTTACATTTTTTTTTTTTTTTTAGTTTTTTGAGAGATGGCGTCTTCCTATGTTGTCCAGGCTGGTCTTAAACTCCTGGGCTCAAGAGATCCTCTTGCCTCAGCCTCCCAAAGTGCTGGGATTACAGGCATGAGCCACTGCGCCCAGCCTTCTTTGAGCATTTTGAAGATACTGTCCCTGTGTCTTCTGTGCTTATCTTTGTGCTGCAATAATAGTCTTATTGTTGCTCCTCTGAAAATAAAGTATCCGTTTTCCTTTTAAGAAATTCTCTCCACCGGGCATGGTGGCTCACACCTGTAATCCCAGCACTTTCGGAGGCACACATGGGTGGACTGCTTTAGCCCAGGAGTTTGAAACCAGCCTGGGCAACATGGCGAAACCCCATCTCTACAAAATAAATAAATAAATAAATAAATTTGCTGAGTGTGGCGGTGTGTGCCTGTAGTCCCAACTATTCTAGAGGTTGAGGTGGGAGGATCACTTGAATCCAGGAATTCAAAACTGCAGTGAGCTACGATCACACCACTGCACTCCAGCCTGGGCAACAGAATGAGTCCCTCTCTGTTAAAAAGAAAAAAAAAAAAAAATCAGAAGGTGAGGAATATAGGAGCGGGGGGAAGGCAGCAAATGTTTTTAAATGATTGTCTTTACATTTGTTAATCTCTATTATGAAGATCTGAGAATTTAATTTCATAGGTTACGGTTTTAAAAATTGTTTTTAACTCACATACTTACCCAAATTTTTTATGCAATGTGTGTATCCACATATAATTTTAAAAGCTACCATAGTCACAGAACGTCAGAGCCACAAAGTCTTAGACAAGTTAACGCATTTGACCCCTTTCTCATCTCCTCTGTTGACTCTCCAAGCGGGAGAACACCTCAGCCAGTATGGAAAGTGACAAAGTCTCTCCTTGACCAAACTCTGGGCAGGTTCCTCTGAGTTCTCCCCAGCTAGTGCTCAGCTATGGGATTTCCATGTTTGTTTTTGCACCGCCAACTTTTAGCAAAAATTCTGTCAAGTTGATTGAGCCAGAATCCCCCTCCATATCCAATCGCCCTCAATATCTGATCAAATTCTTCTTCTACCCCCCACTTGGCTATAAATTCCCACTATTCCTTGTTGCATTAGGAGCTGAGGCGAATCTCTGTCCCCTATTGCAAAACCCCACTGTAGCAGTCCCCCAGAATAAGCCTGTCTCATCTCCTTTAACAAGCACCATGAATAATACTTTTGTTTTGTTTTTGTTTTTGACACAGAGTCTCGCTCTGTTCCCCAGGCTGGAGTGCAGTGGTGCGATCTCAGCTCACTGCAACCTCCACATCTCAGGTTTAAGCCATCCTCCTGCCTCAGCCTCCCGAGTAGCTGGGACCATAAGCACACCCCCACACCCAGCTAATTTTTGTATTTTTTATTAGAAACGGGGTTTCACCATGTTGGCCAAGCTGGCCTCGAACTCCTGACCTCAGGTGATCCACCTGTCTCGGCCTCCCAAAGTGCTGGGATTACAGGCATGAGCCACTGCGCCCGGCCAGTAATTTTTTTTTAACAAAAGACGTGCACTTCTCATTTGTAAAATATCACAACCCAGAAAATCAGCTTTCCTGGGCACACGGGACAATTCTTGTCTCCCCCAACCCACTTTAGGGAAAGAGGAACCTCAAAGAGCACAAGGACTTTCCTTGGCCTCCAAGTCCCTTAAATTCATCCCCCCACGCCACCTTCTGCTCCCATTTAGATTACCAACTTTATTAACCTTTGTATGAAATACTGGCACCCCAGATCTAATTGTGCCATGCAACTAGTCAGCTTTACCCAAAATCCTCCATTAACCCAGAAACCCAAGCCAGCACAAACGAATTGAGCTCCCATGTCATTTCATTTCTATCCTTTCTACATGAACTTGGCTTTGAGTGTCGGAAAGGAGGAGAAAGGCTGGTTGACAATAATGAACCAGTTCTACTTTTATTTTTTTTAAGGGACAATCCCTTTCACAATACTTTGCCTAGTCCCTCTGGGATCATATTTACAAAATGTACACTAACTTCATCTTCCGAAAGATTGCAATTGAAATTACCTATGAAATATTCTTGCATGGCCAGGCACAGTGGCTCGTGCCTGTAACCCCAGCACTTTGGGAGACCAAGGCGGGCAGATCACCTGAGGTCAGGAGTTCGAGACCAGCCTGACCAATGTGGAGAAACCTGTCTCTACTAAAAATACAAAATTAGCTGGGCGTGGTGGCACATGCCTGTAATCCCAGCTACTAGGGAGGCTGAGGCAGGAGAATCGCTTGAACCTGGGAGGCGGTGGTTGCAGTGAGCCGAGATCTCACCATTGCACTCCAGCCTGGACAAGAGTGAAACTCCATCTCAAAAAATATATATATATATATATTCTTCCAAACTCCCATCCCATCAAGGATGCTATCAGGCCATCCTTGATTTACTAAAAAACAAAACCCCAAAGGATAAATTTGAATAAGAGTCATCAATGGTCAAGATGGAGTTTAAAACATCAAATCACACTCCTCCTCTTTTCAAATCACTTTTTTTTTTTTTTGAGACGGAGTCTTGCTTCGTCCCCCAGAATAGAGTGCAGTCGCATGATCTCGGCTCACTGCAATCTCCACCTCCTGGATTCATGCAATTCTCCTGCCTCAGCCTCCCAGGTGGCTGGGATTACAGGTGTGTGTAACCATGCCTGGCTAATTTTTGTATTTTTAGTAGAGACGGACTTTCACCATTTTGGCCAGGCTGGGCTAGAACTCCTGACCTCAAGTGAATCGCCCACCTTGGCCTTCCAAAGTGCTGGGATTATAGGTGTGAGCCACCACGCCCAGCCTCAAATGACTCTTAATTTTATCTGTTGTCAAGAAAAGTAGAATGTTGAAAGGTTCATTTAACAAAGCAGGAAATTTAATGGGACAGGAAAGTCAATTCCAAATGTGTTTTCTGTCCCATTAGTAATTCTAATGAATTACTAACAATCAACAGCTGAGCAAACACTAGATCAAAACAGAAATATGACTTCATAGGCAACAATCAAATAACAGTTCTCATTTATTATGCACTTACTATATACCAGGCTCTGGGCCAGCCTTTACCTCCATTTCCTCATTTAATCAACCCAATGAGATAGGTACTATGCCCATTTTTCAGATGAAGAAGCTGAGGCTGTTAGAATGCTGGTATCTTGTCAAAAGTGAGAGCAGCAATAGAAACAGATTCAGTAGTTCCATAGATTATCTATAGGTCATGTCGAGAACTTGAAAAATTAAGCGTATGTCTATTTCCCTTAAAAGAGCGAAGTTTTGGAACGAATTTTATTTTTTTAAAAAAGGGGGATGGTGGTGAAAAAATACTGCTTCTGGGCCAGGCGCAGTGGCTCACGCCTGTAATCCCAGCACTTTGGGAGGCCGAGGTGGGTGAATCACCTGAGGTCAGGAGTTTGAGACCAGCCTGGCCAACATGGCAAAATCACGTGTCTACTAAAAACACAAAAAAATTAGCCAGGCGTGGTAGCACACAACTGTAATCCCAGATACTCGGGAGGCTGAGGCACGAGAATTGCTTGAACCTGGGAGGCGGAGGTTGCAGTGAGCCGAGATCAGGGCACTGCGAGACTCCGTCTCAAAAAAAAAAAAAAAATACTGCTTGTGGAAATAAATCTTAAAATGTTTTTTCCTTCCTGAAAGCCCACAGTAAACCATCATATTTTGATGTTCTATACCACTTATTTGATGATTTCCTTAAATTTGCTCTCTGATCCCTAAGTCTGAGATGTTAAAGCATTTTCTTTAATCTCTGGATCTTTGGTAAGGCTAACAGCGACCTCTTGTGGGCATTTCCTCAAAAATCATTCCTTTTCTTTTTGCTAATATAGTTGATACAAACTGGTAAAAATTCCCCATAATTCCAACCCCCAGCAACGTAAAGGGCTTGTCTGGATCACTGGCACCTGCCACAGGAGAAAAGGCCACCATTTCACACCTCCACTATTGGCTGGGCTTAGCCCTTGGCTACTCAAAGTGTGGTTCACAGATCACCAGCAAAGACGTCACCTGGGTGGGCTAAAATACCCCACGCCTACAGAATCAGAATCTGCATTTTAACGAAATCCTCAGGTGGTTTATATGCACATTAAAGGTTGACAACAGCCTATTTTTAAATTATTTACCCCTGATCATATGGATACACAGAAACCCCACCATGATTAACCAAATTAATCCCCTTATACTGGAAACACCAAAATCCACTAAATGCTTTGCCCAATTATTTTAATTCTCAAATAACTTTTTGGTTACTAATCACATAATTGGACCACACAGCTTTTTCTTCCACAATCACAATATTATCCAGCCCCCTTCACCGCTACACATAAAAAACTCTTAAAATGATGTAGTGATTCTGACTCCAAGGGTTGGTTTCTTGTTTTGCCATTTTTTTTTTTTTTTTTTTTGCTTTTTTGAGATGGAGTCTCACTGTGTCACCCAGGCTGGAGTGCAGTGCCGCGGTCTCAGCTCACTGCAAACTCTGCCTCCTGGGTTCAAGTAATTCTCCTGCCTCAGCCTCCGGAGTAGCTGGGACTACAGGTACCTGCCACCACATCTGAGGAATGTGTTTTTTTTTTCTCTAGTAGAGACAGGGTTTCACTATGTTGGCCAGGCTGGTCTTGAACTCCTAACATCAAGTGATCCACCGGCCTTGGCCTCCCGAAGTGCTGGGATTAGAGGCATGAGCCACCTTGCCTGGCCCAAAAGGTAGTATTTTCAAGTGTGCTATAACCACAGGATTAAAGGGAAAACATGATCTAGGGTATACAGGACATCTCATCTCCTAGCCAGGCCAAAATACAGCAGGGATAGCAAAAACTGTGGCTAAAAAGAGGCATTCCTGGGGAGACTCATGACAAGGCAGTGGGATTTGGGGAACCCCACAAGCCAGAAACCTCAGCCAGGATACATAGATTTGAGGTCCAGCTGACAAGGATGATTACTATCATGGCCTCTGGCTTCCAAACCTCAGCTATCCCTTGTGGGGCTAATTATTTGAAGTAAACGGCTTCATCTCTCTGCCTCTATTTCTTCATCCAAAACATGGGGTTGTTTTAAGAACCGAATGACGTTACACGTTATACACTTTACAAGTGGTGTCTGAAAGAAAATAAGGACTTAATAAATGTAAATTTAATGACAGAAACTCATTTCTCCTCTGCAGTCCTCCTCAGTCTCCTCATTCATTCATAAACATTATTCAGCACTCACCATCAAGTTTTAGGCGCCACATACAAAGATGGACAAAACTCAGTCCATTTTTTTTTTTTTTGAGACAGAGTCTCAATCAGTAGCTCAGGCTGGAGAGTAATGGCACAATCTTGGCTCACTGCAACCTCCGCCTCCTGGGATCAAGCGATTCTCCTAGGATCAAGTGATTCTCCCACTTCAGCCTCCCAAGTAGCTGGGATTACAGGAACCTGCCATCATGCCCAGTTATTTTTTGTATTTTTGTAGAGATGGGCCTTCACCATGTTGGGCAGGCTGGTCTTGAACTCCTGACCTCAGGTGATCCACCCGCCTCGGCCTCCCCAAGTGCTGGGTTTACAGGCCATGAGAGACTGCGCCCAGCCAGTCCTTTTAACTTTTAAGGAGCAAGAAGTCTATTAGGGAAACAGAAAGATGAATGTACACTTCGAAGGAAAATGTTTAGAGCACCGGCTGCGGTGAGCCAAGATCAGGCCACTGCACTCAAGCCTGGGTGAGACTCCGTCTCAACAAAAACTATAACAACAAAATGTTTAGCGCATGGCCAGATTAGAAACTATAGAGACCCTGAACAATAAAAGCGTTATGGCACCTGTTTGCCTGCTTGTAATATAAAATTAAAATGCCAAAGGTAAAAATGTACTGGGATGCAGAGATTAAGACAGCATCTTCCTGGAATTTTTGATTGCAAACTCCAGATAAATCCACTGAAGTCAAATGTTTCCCATGTTTTTGGTAAGCTTTTTGGTCAAGCTAGCATGACTTTTTTATTTTTTATTTTTATTTTTATTATTTTTTTGAGACAGAGTCTCACTCTGTTGCCCAGGCTGGAGTTCAGTGGCACGATCTCAGTTCACTGCAACTTCCACCTCCCAGGTTCAAGCTATTCTCCTGCCTCACCCTCCCGAGTAGCTGGGATTACAGGTGCGTGCCACCACGCCCAGCTAATTTTTGTATTTTTAGTAGAGACGAGGTTTCGCCATGTTGGCCAAGCTGGTCTCGAACCCCTGACCTCAGGTGATCCGCCAGCCTCGGCCTCCCAAAGTGCTAGGATTAGAGGCGTGAGCCACAGTACCCAGCCAGCATGACTATTAACTGAAAGAAAACTCAGGCCGTGGAAGTGCTCAGAGACATTCAATGCTGATGTAGCGTGTCAAGGAAGCAGTCTCTTAAGTGTTGGACAAGTGAAAGGAGTAAGACAAAATCAACTGTTTGTCAAGCGCAAAAGCAGAAGGTTGTACCTGATTATTTCTAAGGTCTTTCATTTGCTCATTTAATCTAAGCTACTTCACATCATTTGAAGAGAAAGTAAATTATCTCGCTTTCTGAGATGCAGGAGAGATTCTCCGTCCCCAAATCCCACTATCATCACCAACACAACTTGCTCAAGTTCTTCACTCACACACACACCACCTGCTGAACCCTGAAGCTTCAGTCACTCACTCCTAGCTACTCCACACAAGGGACCTAAGGGCCTGCCAACCAGGCACACGCCACGCCCTCCCCTATGGTGAACTCCTGTTCATTCTCCAAGACCCAATTTAACTCTTCCTCTTTCAAGCTTTCCCCTAGCCCCCCGGTGGGGATAATCACTCCCTTCTTGGTGCTTCATCCGAATGCCTTCTTTGGACATCCCTTCTACTGTGTGCTCCATTATACTGGGAGCTCCTTAAGGCCAAGGAATACGTCTGAGCGTTGTGCTTAGGGTAGGATGAATGGCGGCCATTTTACGGATGAGAAAAGCAAGCCTCCAGGTGAACAGAGGAGCTCAGGACACTGACCAACAGCCAGGTCTCCCGACTCGTCCAGACTTAGAGCTGAGCCCACCATTGTCGTCATCCAGCGACCCCAGAACCCGCGCCAACTTCTGCGGACGCGGAAGCCTGGAAACTCAAGGTTTCTTTAAGGAATGAATGGACAGGGACCCGCGGAAGGCGCAGAGAGGCAGCAGACGGGGAGAGAACCAAGAACCCGCCCGTCTGGCTTCAGACTGCTCCACTGGACCGCGATAGCGGCCAGGGATTCTACGGTCAAGACAACTTGGGGGTGGGCGGTCGACCACCATAACCAGACAGAGAGGAATTCACACTCTCAGACCCAGGCCGACCCCATCACAACTAAAAACAGGCCCTCCCCAAAGCCCACCCGCCGCTGCTTCCTTACCAAGGAAAGACGGCCATCTTCCCAGTCACATGACCGCTTGTTCTGGGGCCGTCTGCTCGGCTTCCCATCCAGACCCTGCCACGCCCCGCATCCCCGGCCGCCATGTTTGTGGAGGGCACCTGCCCCGCCCCACTAACTCCGCACTGCACCTTCTGCAGGCGCCATGTTTGTGAGGGGCAGGCGACGATCCGCACAGCACAGACTTCATTTTCAGCTGACGCCATGCTTGTGAGGGGCAGCTGCCCACTCCGGACAGCCCAGGTTACAACTTCCGCCGGCGCCACGCTTCTGAGGAGCAGCGTCGGCCACGGCCAGCGTGCCGTAGAGTTTCTATGAGCCATGATTGTAAAGGGCAGCTGTCTACAGTGCCGGGTGGTCCCGCCTGCGGGCGTCATGATGGTGAAGGGCATGACTGCTGTTTAGCCCACCTGCGTCCTCTAGGGGCGGAAAGGACTCCAGAAGGCGGCGGAGCGAAGACGCAAACTGAGGTTCAGCCAGCACCTGGTTTTGCGGCTAATGCGCTGTTTGACGTGGGTCAGCCATGCCCCCTCTAGGCCGCTGCTTTACCCACTGCTTTGCGGGCGGTTTTAGTCACTTCCAGAATGCCCTTCCCACGACTAGCAACCAAGGCTGCCCTAGATCCAATATGATTGACTGCCAATAATGCACGGGGGGGAAATTAGGGTTCGCATTTCGTCCAACTTGGCAAAGCAGTTTCTAGGAAGGTGGATATCAATTTCGACCCCAGAACGTTTTTAAAAATTATTTTAGGCCGGGAGTGGTGGCTCAGGCCTATGATCCCAGAACTTTGGGAGGCTGAGGCCGATGGGTCACCTGATGTCAGGAGTTCGGGACCAGCCTGGGCTACAAGAGCGAAACTCAGTCTCAAAAAAAAATTTTTTTTAATTATTATTTTTATAACCTACTTATCCATTATGGTCCCTTAGAGAGAAAGCAATGTTTTTATAACTCTTACTTTTCATTCAGGGGTGTTGGTCTGTGGTTGTTCATGGGATGGTGACCTATGACAGGGAAAAGGATCATCTCCGGAACGGGCCCTCCAGTGTTCAGCTCAGTATAGGTGGGAAAGTATTTCCAGTCGTACCTACTATTCCCAACACTGGAAGTGAACAAGGGTTAAAGGGTGGCCAGAGGAAAGCGAGGAGCTCTTCCCATACAGCCTTGCATGTTATCACATGCAACATCTCAATAAGAGGTCAAGGTGAGGAGCCTTTTCCTAGGCTCACATTACATGATTAGGCAGTAACAAGAGGAAGATTCTTAAAGTTGTGCAAATTAACAGCCTTGATGTGAGCTTCAACCTTCGTATTCTCTTTTCTCTCTCTCCTTCCCTTATCAGGCGTTTCTCTCTTAATAAGTTAAGACATTTCCAGCTTGAGTTTTACCTTCTGAAAAGTCCAACTTTTAGTAGAGATGGAGTTTCACCATGTTGGCTAGGCTGGTCTCAAACTCCCGACCTCAGGTGATCCTTCTGCCTTGGCCTCCCAAAGTGTTGGGATTACAGGCGTAAGCCACTGCACCTGGCCCAGGGGATATATTAAATAATGAGATATATCTTTCATGGAACTTATAATTGTAAAGAATGATTATATACAATATTTGTTTTGGCCAAATACTTTTCAATATTTCTTTTCTTTTTTTTTTTTTTTTGGAGACAAAGTCTCATTCACACTGGAATGCAGTGGTGCGATTATAGCTCACTGTGGCCTGTAACTCCTGGGCTCAAGTGATCCTTCTGCCTTAACCTCCAGAGTACCTAGGACTACAGATGTGAACCACCATGCCTAGCTAATATCGATTTCTTTTTTGTTTTGAGATGGAGTCTCACTCTGTCACCCAGGCTGGAGTGCAGTGGCACAATCTCGGCTCACTGTAGCCTCTGCCTCCCAGGCTCAGGCGATTCTCTTGCTTCAGCCTCCCAAGTAGCTGGAACTACAAGCATGCACCACTATGCCCAGCTAATTTTGTATTTTTAGTAGAGAGGGGGTTTCACCATGTTAGCCAGGCTGGTCTCAAATTCCTGATCTCGTGATCCACCCGCCTTGGCCTCCCAAAGTGCTGGAATTACAGACATGAGCCGCCATGCCCGGCCTGTTTCTTAATAGTCCTTCCCCTGGTAAATAAAAATCAAACTAGATTTTCTTTAAGATGAAAGTTTATTTTGCTTTTTGCCTAGAAACAAAACTAGTGAAAATAAAAGTATAAAAATAAATACAATTTACATTAATGAACATTCCACTCAAAAATAAGCAAATGTATAAATAAAAATCCATCAAAAGCACAAAATAGTGTCTGGCACTTGTATGAGAAAAAGCTATAAACACCAAAAAAATGTGTAAAACATACACTTTTATCTTTAAATTAAAAACACACAAGTTTCTCATCCTTACTCTAAAGCTAGTTTTAACTATCTTCAAAACATACTATTTGTTTTAACTAATTTGCATTACACACACAAAAAAAATACACAAAAACTGTTAGCATGTTTCTTATGGAGAGACCCACAATGCTATGAATAAGCTGTATCCTGAGTTTTCAGAGTGATAAAGCACAGTTTATCATATTAAGAAGACAATTTGATACTTTGCCTACAAATTTAAAAAAATTGACAACTTGGACTTTTCTTGACCATCTTCTAATTTTCTGGTTTACTCATTCAATACATGATACATCTCAATAAAGAAAATCAAGTTTACACCCAGGGTGGCTTATTATTTGTCTATAACTGGATGTCAAGGTTAAATTTAAAATGGCACAGAAAATTGGAGAAAACAATCTTCATCTCCGTATTCTTAAAAGGATATTAAGTATATATACAGGCTGCATTTTCAAAATACCAGTATCTCTTTAAAATTTAAATTAGATTAAATATACACTATCCCAGTTTTATGTGAAAAGCACAAAGCCCTTTTTGGAAATGGTATGATAAATTAATAGTGACATTCTCCCTCATGAAGTCATGTTTTCTTGGTAACAGTTGTTGGTTGATACTTTTTTATTCTTTTTTTTGAGACAGAGTCTCGCTCTGGAGTGAGGTGGCACAATCTCAGCTCACTGCAACTTCTGCCTTCCAGGTTCAAGCAGTTCTCCTGTCTCAGCCTCCCAAGTAGCTGGAACTACAGGCAGGTACTACCACGCCCAGCTAATTTTTGTATTTTTAGTAGATATGGGATTTCGTCACATTGGCCAGGGTGGTCTCAAACTCCTGATCTCGTGATCCACCCACCTTGGCCTCCCAAAGTGCTGGAATTACAGTCATGAGCCACCATGCCTGGCCTATCTATTTCTTAATAGTCCTTCCCCTGGTAAAAAAAACAATCAAACTAGATTTTCTTTAAGATGAAGTTTATTTTGCTTTTTGCCTAGAAGCAAAACTAGTAAAAATAAAAGTATAAAAATAAATACAATTTACATTAATGAACATTCCACTCAAAGTAAAAATAAGCAAAAAAATGTATATAAATAAAAATCCATCAAAAGCACAAAACAGTGTCTGGCACTTGTATGAGAAAAAGCTATGAACACCAAAAAAATGTGTAAAACACACGTTTTTATCTTTAAATTAAAAACACACTCAAGTTTCTCATCCTTCCTCTAAAGCTAGTTTTAACTGTCTCCAAAACATACTATTTGTTTTAACTAATTTGCATTACCCACACAAAAAGTGCACAAAACTGTTAGCATGTTTCTTACTGGAGAGACCCACAATGCTATGAATAAGCTGTATCCTGAGTTTTCAGAATGATAAAGCACAGTTTATCATATTAAGAAGACAATTTGATACTTTGCCTATAAATTTTAAAAAATGGGTAACTTGGACTTTTTTTTTACCATCTTCTAATTTTCTGGTTCACTCATTCGATACATGATACAACTCAATAAAGAAAATCAAGTTTACACCCAGGGTGGCTTATTATTTCTGTCTATAGCTGGATATCAAAGTTAAATTTAAAATGGTACAGAAAATTGGAGAAAACAATCTTCACCTCTGTATTCTTAAAAGGATATTAAGAATATATACAGGCTGCATTTTCAAAATACCAGTATCTCTTTAAAATTTAAATTAGATTAAATATACACTATCCCAATTTTATGTGAAAAGCACAAAGCCCTTTTTGGAAATGGTATGATAAATTAATAGTGACATTCTCTCTCATGAAGTCACATTTTCTTGGTAGCATTTGTTGGTTGATACTTTTTTTATTTGAGATAGAGTCTCACTGTTACCCAGGCTGGAGTGCAATGGCACAATCTCGCCTCACTGCAACCTCTGCCTCCCAGGTTCAAGCGATTCTCCTCTCTTAGCCTCCCAAGTAGCTGGAACTACAGGCATGTACCACCATGCCTGACTAATTTTTGTATTTTTAGTACAGATGGGGTTTCCCCATGTTTGGTCAGGCTGGTCTCAAACTCCGGACCTCAGGTGATCCACCCGCCTTGGCCTCCCAAAGTGCTGGGATTACAGGCGTGAGCCACCTTGCCCGGCCAGTTGATACTTTTAATGAATATGTTAGTGATGAAAAATCTTAAACATGGGTGTCTTCAAGCAATGCAGAATTTTAACCAGGCAATATTCTTATCTTGAAATCTGGATTTATTATTATATAGCCCTTTATTCTCTCCTAAATCAAGCATGCTAGAAAAAACAGACTATGAAGAACAAAATATACAGACTAAATAGAAAATATAACTGCATGCAACATATTATTATTTTACAGAAATGGATGTAATAATGCATTCCCAAGAGCTACATTCAAGAAGATTGTGCTGTCTTCCCCAAATTTGTTACCCGTCACAGAAAGATCTTATAACCTAGTACAAATGTTTCTAACAGTACTGGGGTAACAAACGTGAAGCCTAACATTTCTGTAAGACAACTAGTTGTTCTCAGGAATGTATGTTTCTGACCAAAATGGTGATCCACATTAACTTCTATAGTAGATTTTAGTGGACCACAAATGGCTACATGGTTATACTATAAGTCAAAGAATGTGGACTTTGAGCGGTTAATCCAAGTTTTTAAAGTTATAAAATGAGGGAAAGGCATTCTTCTGCAATAAGTTCCCTTTGAATCAAACTCAAAAATCACTCTGCAGAGATGAATGAAATTTATGTTTTAGAACTTATTTATAATTTGTCTTATCTTTTCAATATTCTGTAAAAGTAAACCCAAACATCCTTGATGTTTACAAAAAGGGTCTCTGTAGACATCTGGGCATATAGAACAAACTTAGGTTTGTATAGGTAAGCACAGAGATGATGCAATTACTAAACACTAATTTGTCTTCACCCAAACTTATTATTAAGAGGAAAATAGGGGCGTGGAGCAGGAATTACCAAACTGACCAAATGATCCAGATAAGTGCTCAGCCTTCTGATATCACTTTGTCTGTGTAAACTGAGTTCAAGGTTAAATAAAGTCTTGGGCAGGGAAAATAACATGGATAATAACCTTCCCCTAGTTTTATCCTAATGAATGTTGTCTTCTTAAATTGTCGCAACATTTGGCCGCTTTCTTTGGATTTTTCCTGCATATACTCCTAAAAATAGAGCAAAATTAGTATTACTTTTCAATGGTAGGTTTTCTATAATGATACAATTTAATGAGTTTTTACTCTGGAACAAACACTGAGCTAGGCAATATACATTATCATATTTAATCATTATATGAATCATCCTGAGGTAGAAATTGTTATGACCATTTTAAGTCTAATAAAACCGAGGCATAGGAGAGCACTTGCCTAAGGAACGGAGCTAGAAGAACTCTGATAACCTAATTCCACCTGATGTGTTATTTTAACCATTTTGCATGACCACCTCCTACTCTGCTTTGATTAGTAGTTTCTGAATTTCACTATATAAACTCTAGTCAAGCACAAAACATCAAATGAAGAAATGTGTTTTAAAACTAAGTCAAAAATCACTTACGATAAAATCAGAGATTGCAATTTAGGTTTGTAAAACTATAAATGCTTTGCAGCGTACTTTAACATTTTAGAATTCTAGTTCAGTCTAAGAGTATGATATTCTATCATAACAAAAATTAGTTTTCTATAAATTGCTTAACAAAGAATTTGCCTCTGTTTAGAGTAAATCAAAACAATTTCAAATTTGTTTAAAACATAATTCAGACCATTAAAACTCTAAGCAGGAAGGAGTAATATTTTAAAAAGCGACAATGGATTCCTGTGTTCAGATTCGTAGTTAGCATTTTAACCAGCCAGTATCCCAGACTCTCAGTTTATATAAAAGAATACAATTCTGTCTAGACAAGGTGGCTCACACCTGTAATCCCAGAGCTCTGGGAGGCCGAGGTGGGCGGATCACCTGAGGTCAGGCATTTGAGACTGGCCTGGCCAGTATGGTAAAACCCCATCTCTACTAAAAACACAAGAAATTAGCTGGGCATGGTGGCACGCGCCTGTAATTCCAGCTACTCAGGGGGCTGAGGCAGGAGAATGGCTTGAACCAGGGAGGCAGAGGTTGCAGTGAGCCAAGATCACACCACTGCACTCCAGCCTGGGCAACAGAACAAGACTCTGTCTCAAAACAAAAACAAAAACAAAAAAAGAATACAATTATTTAGTCTCTTTCTATTGTGTAAATATGCACTCATGTGTAAGTAAATCTTTAAAAAACAACAGCAACAGATTTTTGTACTTGTTTAGATACATATTAATTTACATGTTAATTCAAGGGTTAAGTTCATTTGTATTAATAATTATGTTTCAATACAATTAAACCTCAATAGTTCAAAATAATGAACTTCATTGTATGTTACTAACTTCAATGACTGCCTATATACATCCTTTATACTGTTGAGTATTGCTGAATAAAAACAGTACTTGCTATTTTGCTTATAAGTTCACAAGTGACAAATAGTGGAGATGAAATGCATGAGAAAAGAACATGGAGAGTAGTCACTGTGGTAAATTGATATCAGGCAGAACAATACTAATTCCTCAATGATTTTCCAACTTGCTAAGTTTCAGTGCAATATAGAATATAAACATGAGAAAAATAGAAAATGTCTTAAAATTCCACAGGTCTGGTGTTTGGTCTGAGTCCTTTCAAATGGTTATCTTTCAAACTAGCTTATTCTGACTGCCTCTGGAGTAAGCAGTATCTTCAGCTATGTAATCCTTTAAGACAATTCCATTAATTGTCACTCACAATGATTTCCAAAGATGACCTTTTAAATTATCCTATCTATGTGTGACACTATAAATTATATTCACTACATACATACAAAAGGTCAGCCATCATTTCAAAGTTATGATCAATAGCTTGTTTCCTCCTAATTTGAAGGAAATCACTTAGTAATAAAAGCTCTAAAATTTGCCTAATTGTATATTAATGGAAAGATTAGAATTGATTAAAGATTAAATCTTCAATGCCTGGTGATTAATTTAGGTTTCTTGTAAATGTCTAGAAAGCAGTATAGTTAAAGCACAACAATTGGAAAGTATTTTTAAATGGATCACATAATTTTTAAGTGAGCTTAATCAAAGTATCTTAACAAAGATACCTAAAAAATATTACAGCATTTGGTTAAGAGCTTTGAATTAGCTCAAGAATGAGTTTGTCTTCTCGCCACCATAAACAGAATTTTAAAACACAGTTTTTAGTTTAGCTCTTACTCCTCAAATAATGAACATGAGGAGAGATTTAGCTCAAGCCTCGGACTGAGCAAAATATGAAGCCCTCCTCCCACTGGCATATTCACATGTGATCTTATAGTCTGAGGGAGAAAGTTTTATCCCCTTATGTGCAGACACACTTCCCCAAGCTGAACAGACAATGCACAGACTTAGCACCAGAGATGATCATTATCTTTTATTCATTAAATAAAAAGGTTTTCTGAAGTAAGCATGGCAAATTCTACAATTTTTTCACAATGAAAAATACATGGTGCTTTCCATAGAAACATTATAGAAATCAAGACTGGAATCACACTTTTACTAAGACTTCCTGACTGCCATACAATGCTTAGACCAAAAAACACTAATAAGATGACCATGAATATGCCAAAATTATGGTGGCAAGGAAAGACAATCTATTCAACTTCTGTGGCCTGAGTTATGGGGCAGCTTGTGCACTTCCTTCTATTGAATGGGCTTCAGGAATTCATTTTCTACAAACCTGAAACAGGCACTCTGTTAGGCACTCTGCTCTGTGAAGGCTTCTGTCTATTTTGCACAACCCCCTTCACTGATGTCTTAGGGGTTCTAATTGAATATAAAAAAATTAATAAGTCACTGGCATTAAGGTCTAAATGTTCAAAATTCAAAGAAAGCAATCACATTGCATCAACTGTCCAAAGCACAAATAAGCTTGAAAAGAACTGAAGTCTCATGCATGCGCACAGTAAGGAAAGCTAAACTCTGGCTTCAGCAGGAGACTATAAGCATGAGTCACATTCTGTTGGAGAATCACTTCGGTGATGCTGAACTTACTATATGGATATTTAAAATACTTTATGAGTAAAATGGTATGAAATGAAAAGTAAAAACATGCCAACATAAGACAGTAATTAGAATACACAACAGTACACCAAGAGGGTTACATTTGAAGACAAAACTTTAAAATATCTTTCCCAATGCTATAAAGAAAAAAATCCCATTTGAAAAACCATTATCCTTTATGTAAAGAACACTAGGTTTATTTTTCCCTCTCAAATCTAATCTCGGTTTCCGTAGTTTTCAATACCCGTGGTGTGGCATTCTTACCCTTGTCTACTAAGTAGCCTATGAACAGGTGCATTCTGTCCTTGGTTTGGCTGAAGGACTCTGTTGACAAATTAAATAAAAAATTAATTTAAAAGGATAAATTCCATTTTTTCCCATTTTCTTTCAACGGATGAAAGATGATGATCATAAGGTAAAAGTCAACTATGCAACATGGCCTATATATTACCAGAAAGCAGAGCAAATCGACTAAAGCATATTAATATGATACTTACATTTTGCTCACTAAGAGTCCAAACCTTAGGTTTTTATCAGCAGAGAAATGTCCAACATATAGACTAACACTTGTGCTTGTAGATAATTTTCTTATACATATACTTTACAAAAGTTAACTTTTCCTTTCAAACCAGTGAGAGAAGAAAGTATCACTCTCATTTTACAGGAGTAAAAAACAGGTCAGAAATAATAAAGTTCACTTTTTAGCTTTCATTATTTTTTATTTATTTATTTATTTATTTTGAGATGGGTCTTATTTACTATGTTACCCCGACTGGTTTGAACCCCTGGGCTTAAGCTATCCTCCTGCCTCAGCCTCCCGAGTAGCTGGGATCATAGAAGCATGCCACTGCACCCAATTTAAGTTAGTTTTTCTTTTTGAGACGGAGTCTTGCTCTGTCGCCCAGGAT
The DNA here is from genome assembly GCF_009764315.1 of Trachypithecus francoisi. Classification (NCBI taxonomy): domain Eukaryota; kingdom Metazoa; phylum Chordata; class Mammalia; order Primates; family Cercopithecidae; genus Trachypithecus; species Trachypithecus francoisi. Next base: position 79,059,757 of record NW_022681455.1, read on the forward strand.
GGAGTACAGTGGTGTAGTCTCAGCTCGCTGCAACCTCCGCCTCCCGGGTTCAAGCAATTCTCCTGCCTCACCCTCCTGAGGAGCTGAGATTACAGGCACGTGCCACCATACCCGGTTTTTTGTATTTTTTTATTTTTGTATTTTTACTAGAGACAGGGTTTCACCATCTTGACCTGGCTGGTCTTGAACTCCTGACCTCGTGATCCACCCACCTCAGCCTCCCAGAGTGCTGGGATAACAGGCATGAGCCACCGCGCCCGGCCCAGCTTAAGTTAGCTTTCTAAGGTTTTTAAATAAGTATCAAAGATCCTCTGGACTGTGTAAATGAACTCAAGACATATCACGCTCAAAATTTCTACCACAGATAGCATGTCCTACAAAAGCTCCAGATACATCTGGTCTGACATGTGACCAGGTATATGGCCAGGTATTCATATGAATCTTGAGCCTGAGGACCACCCCCCACCCAATTCAGCAAGAAGTGATCTACTGATGTCAAGAAGAACAAAGTCAACAAAAATGAAATTTGGGATTTAAATTTTTTTTTTGAGATAGAGTTTCACTCTTGTTGCCCAGGCTGGAGTGCAATGGCACGATCTTAGCTCACTGCAACCTCTGCCTCCCAGGTTCAAGCAATTCTCCTGCCTCAGCCTCTTGAGTAGCTGGGATTGCAGGCATGTGCCACCATGCCCAGCAAATTTTGTATTTTTAGTAGAGATGGGGTTTTCCATGTTGGCCAGGCTGATCTCAAACTCCCGACCTCAGGTGATCCATCCGCTTTGGCTTCCCAAAGTGCTGGGATTACAGGCATGAGCCACTGTGCCCAGCCAATTTTTTTTTTCTATAAAAAACAAAAAGCCTCTCATTAAGACTAAGTGATTTTTCTCACCTTGTTTCAGAAGGATTTTGTTTAACCAGAAATTTCTTATTTGGCATTCCCATTTCAGCAGCTCTAACACAATATAAAAATAAGGACATCATATATTTAGAGAAGGGAGGAAAACATGCTTACAAATGTAATACAAGAGACAGAAACAAATCATCATTTAGAAGCTGGTGTACTACTGGAAGACCTGTACTAAGCATATTAAAGACTCCATTCAAGAAAGAAGAATTTTTTAAAAAGTTACTAAGATATTTTTCCCATTAAGTCTTTATTCCCCAGAAACCTTTAGGACATCAGAAAAAGCATACATTTAGTCACTGAATATAACTGTTTTTAAGATTGATCAACTATCAGTTATGAGTTGAATGTTGTCAAATTTAGTAAATAAATTCATCTAAGATGAAATGAGATTTTAGCACCTGATTTTAATAAATTTCTTTATATAAAGGGGATTTCTATCAGCTCAACTGCAGAAAAATTAACCCTTATTTCTAAATTTAAATATGCAAATAGACCAACAGATGACTACAATTAATTGGTTTGATAACTAACATGACGTGATACAAAAAACTTACTTCATGTATTTCTTCCTATCAAGAGACTTCTGTGTTGCAGCTGAAAGAGCCACTCGTGGACTTTTCATTTTATCCTTTAATATACAAAAGTAATGTCAAACTCTACTGGTACCAATTAATACTACTATATTATAGTACAGAATGATCCCAAACTGCCTGGAAAAGCTTCTCTCTACTAACATTTTTAATTTAGTTAAATCATCTTGTTTTGTATTTTTGAAGCAGTCTAAGAATTAAATAATTAGAATTATGTAAATTTTGCTTGCTTTTCCTTTGCCAATTACACTAATTGATTCAAATCACAAACTCTGATATACTTCAAATTAATTTGGAGCCTGTTTTCTAACTCAGACTTCAAAAAAAGTAAAACCCACGTTATAACTGAATTCAAGAAAATTCAATCAGGAGCAGCTGATAGACTGTATAAGCCATCTGAGCAAAACATTCAAAGCTTCAACTCTAAAATCCAATCAGAAAACAATATGTAATTCTTAAATTATGTAATTCTTTTAAATCTATCTACAGATTTAAATGTTGCTAGTAATTCCAGGAATTACTTGTGCTTAAGAATTATCAGAAGGGTGCTGAAGTCAACCAAAAATGACATTTAATATCAATTACCCTAAACCCAGAAGAACTCTATTCATTAGAAATCATATAACATACCATTTGCCTGAGCATTTTCTCTTTGCGAACGTCTCGATCATGATGTAGAATAGACATTCTTTCAGCTGCATCCATTACAAAGAATATGTCATGAATACCATACAGGGCAGCTCGCAACTAGACACAAGAAAAGAAAATATTGTATACATTTAAATGATAAGGTCAGAGTTCAGGAATACTATATACCATGTACACTTACTTACAGAAAAAGGTTAAAATAATTTTCATTGAAACCTATTTTCAGTAATTAAATAAAAAAGGAGAAATATAATATGTCCATGTCTTAAAAGCCTTCAGGATCCACGTATTTACCTGAGCTAACACTCTTTCCTGAAGTGAAGCATCTTGAGCTGAAACAACGCCTCTCTTTAATGGTGCTTCTGACTGAAAACTTCTTATGAATTCCATAGTATCCTGAAAAAAGAAATGCTCCTTCAAACACATTTTTCTAGAAAGATTTGTGATCACTGGAGTTTCCTTTTTTCTTTTTCTCAGTCAATCCAAAATTACAGTCTTTCCTCAGGAATCCCTCAGATACCAAAATCCAAGGATGCTGGAGTCCCTTATACAAAATGGTTATCTGCATATAACCTAAGCACATCTCCCATGTACTTTAAATCATCTCTAGATTAGTTAAAATACCTAATAAACATACATGCTACATAAATAGTTGTTATATTGTTTAGGACATAATGACGAGAAAAAAAAGTCTGTACATGTTCAGTACAGACACAACCATCATTTGTTTTTTCTGAATTATTTTTGATCCATGGTTGGTGGAATCCACAGATGTGGCACCCAGAGATAGAGGGCCAACTGTACTAAGAACGTAAATAAAACTGTTACTTATTAGAAGTCAAACACCACTCACTTTCAAGCAAGAGAAATACACACAAACTGCTTCATTTACATGTTATTCATAATATTATCTGAGTAAGATTAACAATTATTAGGGGAACCAGCCCCCAATATTTCAACGTAGATTCTTTCTATTTTTCATAAGTGTTGGCTGGCTGAGAAATAAAGAGAAAGAATACAAAGAGAGGAATTTTACCGCTGGGCCTCCAGGGGTTACATCACATATCAGTAGAACCGTGATGCCCACCTGAGCCTTAAAGCCAGCAAGTTTTATTAAGGATTTCAAAAGGGGAGGGGGTGCAAGAACAAGGAGTAGGTCACAAAGATCACATGTTTCAAAGGGCAAAAAGGAGAACAAAGATCACACGCTTCTGAGGAAACAGGACAACGGCAAAATCAGAAACTACTGATAAGGGTCTATGTTCAGCTGTGCACATATTGTACTGATAAACATCTTAAACAAAAGAAAACAGGGTTCGAGAGCAGAGAACTGGTCTGACCACAAATTTACCAGGGTGGAGTTTCCCAATCCTAGTAAGCCTGAGGGTACTGCAGGAGACCAGGGCGTATTTCAGTCGTTATCTCAACTGCATAAGACAGACACTCCCAGAGCGGCCGTTTATAGACCTCCCCCGAGGAATGCATTCCTTCCCCAGGGTATTAATTATTAATATTCCTTGTTAGGAAAAGAATTTAGCGATATCTTCCCTACTTGCACGTCCGTCTACAGGGTCTCTGCAAGAAGAAAAATACAGCTCTGTTTTGCCCAACCCCATAGGCAGTCAGACCTTATGGTTGTCTTCCCTAGTTCCTAGAAAATCACTGTTATTCTGTTCTTTTTCAAGGTACACTGATTTCATATTGCTCAAACACACGTTTTACAATCAATTTGTACAGTTAACACAATAGTGGTCCTGAGGTGACATATATCCTCAGCTTACGAAGATAACAGGATTACGAGATTAAAGACAGGCATAAGAAATTATAAAAGTATTAATTTTGGAAACTGATAAATGTCCATATTAAAATGAAATCTTCACAATTTATGTTCAGAGATTGAAGTAAATACAGGCATAAGAAATTATAAAAGTATTATTTGGGAATTGATATATGTCCATATTAAAATGAAATCTTCACAATTTATATTCCTCTGCTGCGGCTCCAGCCAGTCCCTCCGTTCGGGGTCTCTGACTTCCCCTAACAAACAAACAGACTTCTAAAACTGCCTATATTACAGTGACTAAAAAGTGTTTAAGTTCTGAACTAATTTGTTAGCTCAGCTGTCACAAGACTGATAGAAACTAAGACAGAAGTAAAATACAAACAATTTACAGGAATCTTACTTTTACAGTTTGTCGAAGTTGCTTCAGCTTATCTGTCTGCATAAGTCTACGAGTAAGAAATCCTTTTGCCACTGCAGTTATTTTGTTAAATTTTGTTTGTATTTCCGGACTAAAAACCTAGGAGAAAGAAGACAGACACAATGTTTATTGGTGTTCATTTATACAGTCTAAGATAATATAGCTTTTAAGAAAAGATAAATAGATAGATGGACATGTATCATTAAGTTTACTCACTTGAGACCATCTAGTTTTGGCTCTTCCAAAAGGCCTTGTTACTGACAGTTTAGTCAAGCCACTAGTTGATGATCCCCAGAGGTAGAATGGTGCTTCGTTTGCAGAAACAAAGCTATACTGCAGGGCAGAATTTGTGAAACCTAGAGAAACATACACATAGTATTATACTTGATGTCATATAATTAGAATACAAAGAACATCCCAATAAACACTTGTGACACTCATTAATAGCAATTGCCTCCAAAACTGACCCACCTGCCGACTTAAAATATTTATGGACTTTAAAGCTTATGTACCAGATGGATCTTTTCAACACAAACAGTGTCTCAGGACAATTGAGATATGAAGATAAGCTCTTTAAAGGGACTAGGGAATTAGAGGTAATTCAAGATCACTCAGGAGAGAGCAAATTGTTTTCACTCGAAGTATATCACCTGCTGCATGAATGATCAGACTGGGCTCTGAGCCGAATTTCCTGATATTTTCCTAGCAAAGGTATTCTTTGCTCACAAACTGCTCACAAGTCTTTGATCTCCTATCTTGTCATTTTTCACTGGTTACTAAGCAGCTGGCGAAGAGGGTTGGACATGGAATCATTTGAAAACAGGAGATATAATCTTATAGTGTGCCAAATAAATATCTTACTGTAGGATCATTTTCCCAAATGCAAAAGGATTTTTAAATATTTACCAGAACTATTTGAATTTGAAGTATGGAGTGAGTCCGCTTGAGACAGCATTGTTTCCAGCAAACTAGAGTCACTTATTTTTCTCCATTCTAATTCCACTGCACTGTTAATGTCCAACTCAGAGGCTTCCGCTGTCATTGCCTTCTTCTCTTTTAACATTTTCTCCTGCTCTTCTATTTCCTATAGATGAACAGTTTATTGTAACATGCTAAACCTTTTAATTATGTCCCAAAATGATATCATTTTAGGCTTAGCCAAAAGTACATGTAATTATCAGCAATTATTATTTCAAGTTTTTCTTCCTCAAATTATCCTTCCTTCTTTCTCCCTTCCCTTACCTTCTCTCCCCTTCCTTCCTTCCTTCCTTCCTCCCTCCCTCCCTCTTTTCTTTTCCTTCCTCTCTCTCTCTCTGTCTCTCTCTTTCTCTCTCTCATTTTGAGAAAAGGAATCTCACTCTGTCCCCCATGCTGGAGCACAGTAGCACAATCTTGGTTCACGGCAATCTCCACCTTGAGGGTTCAAGTGATTCTCCTGCCTCAGTTTTCCAAGTAGCTAGGACTACAGGTGTGCACCACCATTTTGTATTTTTTAGTGGGGACAGGATTTCACTATATGTTGGCCAGGCTGGTCTCAAACTCCTGACCTCAGGTGATCCACCCACCTTGGCCTCCCAAAGTGCTGGGATTACAGGCATGAGCCACGGCGCCCAGTCTATAATGTAATTTAATATGTGATAATGTATAAATTATTAATAACTATAATAATATTATAACAAGTGTCATTCTTTTTTTTCTTTTTATAGAGACAGGGTCTCCCTCTGTTGCCCAGGCTGGAGTACAGTGGCTATACAAAGGCGAAATCATAGCTCACTGCAGCCTTGAATCTCTGGGCTCAAGTGATCCTCCCACCTCAGCCTCCTACATAGCTGGGACTACAGGCTCATGACACCATGCCCAGCACAACTGTCATTTTTATGATATAACTCTTGCAGAATGTGTACTTTAGCACCTATTTATAAAATATCTTTTGAAAATATTAAGCTTTAAATCAAGGATTCAATAAAATATCCTCGATAAATTATGCAGTTACTTTTAAATAAGGATCTAACTATCAAACTTCACATTTTGACAAAAAATACCATTCATGTATCAAAATGACTCCCTTACCATAAGACATATGGAGGAAAAAATTACAAGTATTCTATACATGACCAAAATTCATAGGTATCCTTGGCTAAATTTCACTTACCAGTCATATCTCCCCCCACATTCCTCACCTTTTGCAGTCTTTCTTGTTCCCTTTCCTGCTCAGCTATGAGTAGTGATAACTGCTGAGCGTGCTGTTCTTCTAGTCTCTTCCGCATTTCTTCAAAAGCTAGCATCTTGCTTTTTAGTAACTCCTCGCTTTCTGAAAAGAAACATGTCTCCTCAATTTAGAAAATTCACTACAAGTCTAATGTCTGATATTTTATACCATTCAATTTAAATTATCCTTCTGACAAGAGAGTATTCCTGGATCTGACATCATACAATCAAGATATAGCTGGGTCTCCACTTTGAACCACATTCACATTTTCCACTCCTTTTATTTCATGATACTCAGTAAAGTAAGACCTGTATTGCATCACCTTTACCCACTCATTCAACAGATCCCATCCTGATCTGAAATGACAGACCCAGGACTATACATTCAGACAAGATTCTCCTGACTCTACTTAACTTTCAGATATGGTTCTCAAATGCATCCTACCACCATTTTTTTTTTGACACTTGTCCTCCAGGGTCTCTGGTATTGTAGCTTGTAGTTTTGTCTTGTTTTGATTTTCCAAGAAAGTGTTTCTTTGATGGTATAAAGCTTTCTTAGCTTCAGGTTTCAAAAAGGACTGGACATGAAAATTCCAGATATTTTAGTTACTAATTAAGAGAAAACATTATGACAATACAAGCTTCCTACGTAGAAGGTAGTAAGACATGTTGAAATGTACAAATACCAAGTATGGGCCGGGCGTGGTGGCTCACATCTGTAATCCCAGCACTTTGGGAGGCCGAGGCAGGTGGATCACTTGAGATAAGGAGTTTGAGACCAGCATGACCAACATGGTGAGACCTGATCTTTACCAAAAAAATACAAAATTGGCCAGGTATGGTGGCGCATGCCTGTAACCTCAGCTACTTGGGAGGCTGAGGCAGGAGAATCGCTTGAACCTGGGAGGCAGATGCTGCAGTGAGCTGAGATGGCACCATTGCACTCCAGCCTGGGCAACAAGAGTGAAACTCCGTCTCAAAAAAAAAAAAAGGAAATTTCCACTCTGTTGGCCTTATATACTTCTGATATTCACTAAGGCAGCCTCTTACCTTGCTATGCTGTCTACTTGGAGGATCCAAGTTGGCTCCCCAGGTAACAGTCACTGTTTTTATTAGAGCTCTTATAAAGTTGCACAGGATGGGCCAGGGCTGGTGGCTCAAACCTGTAATCCCAGCACTTTGGGAGGCCAAGGAGGGCTGATCACTTGAGCCTAGGAGTTCGAGACCAGCCTGGCCACCATGGTGAAACCCTGTCTCCACAAAAAATATAAAAATTAGCTGGGTGTGGTGTTGCAAGCCTGTAAATCCCAGATGCTTGGAAGGCTGAGGCAGGAGAATCGCTTGAACCCAGACCTGCAGTGAGCTGAGATCGCACCACAGCAATTCAGCCTGGGTGACAGAGCAAGACCCTGTCTCAAAAAACTAAAAATAAAAAATAAAGTTGCACAGGTTTTAAGCAGTCTGACCCAACGCTGTATTTCCCATAAGCCCTAAGGGCTTAATTTACTTGATTTGTATGTCTTCTATATCAGTAATAAATAATTATGAACCATGACAATAAAGTAAGGAGTAATGAAGGAGAAAAATGTGCTTTAATAAATTGCTGTTAATAGATACAACAGAAAGAAACTGAAATAATTTTTATTAATAAAGAACCTCTTTTTTTTTGAGACGGAATCTGGCTCTGTCACCCAGGCTGGAGTGCAATGGTGCAATCTTAGCTCACTGCAACCTCCACCTCCTGGGTTCATCCAATTCTCCTGCCTCAGCCTCCCAAGTAGCTGGGATTAAAGATGTGCACCACTACGCCCAGCTAATTTTCATATTTTTAGTAGAGACGGAGTTTCGTCATATTAGTCAGGCTAGTCTCGAACTCCTGACCTCAAGTGATCCACCCACCTCGGCCTCCCAAAGTGCTGGGATTACAGGCATGAGCAACTGTGCCAGCCTAAAGAACCATTTTTGAACCACCTATTCAGAGCCTTATTTCTGATACTTTATCTAATAATTTGATTTTAAAGTGTTTACTGAAGGGCCAACTACATGAAGATCGCACTAAAAATGAAAAAGCAAACTGAAATAAACATTAGAAACCATAGTCCAAAAGAAAGACCTCATAGTAATACAGTGAGTTAAAACTGTAAGTGATGTTTCAAGCAGGACTGTTTGGGGCTAGGTGCAGTGGCTCACGCCAGCACTTTGGGAGGCTGAGGCAGGTGGATCGCTTGAGGCCAGGAGCTTGAGAGCAGCCTGGCCAACATGGCAAAACCACATCTCTGCTAAAAATATAAAAATTAGCCAGGCCAGCTGGCACGCACTTGTAATCCCAGCTACTCTGGAGGCTGAGGCACGAAAATCAATTGAATCCAGGAAGCAGATGTTGCAGTGAGGTGAGAACCCGCCACTGCAATCCAGCCTGGTGATAGAGCAAGACTCTGTCTCAAAAAAAAAAAAAAAAAGAACTGTTTCCTCCAATTATTAATATTCTCAATAATACCAAGTGGACTATGAAAGCTTCATCATTTAAATAAGAAGATCCATCCAGGCATGGTGGCTCACGCCTGAAATCCCAGCTACTCAGGAGGCTGAGGCATGAGAATTGCTTGAATCAGGAGGTGGAGGTGGCAGTTAGCCAAGTTTGTGCCACTGCACTCTAGCCTGGGCAACAGTGCCAGACTGTCTCAAAAAAGAAAATCCTGGCTGGGTGCTGTGGCTCACGCCTGTAATCCCAGAACTTTGGGAGGCTGAGACGGGAGGCTCACTTGAGCTCACAAATTTGAGATCAGCCTGGGCAAATGCCAGAAACCACATCTCTACAATACAAAAAATACAAAAATTAGCCGGGCATGGTGGCATGAGCCTGTAGTCCCAGCTACTTGGGAGGATGAGGTGGAAGGATGGCTTCAGCCTAGGAGGCGGAGGTTGCAGTGAGCTGAAGTCATGCCACTTCACTCCAAACTGGGGTGATAAAGCCAGACCTTGTCTCAAGAAAATCTTTAAGAAAGCCTATCAAATGGCAATAAACTGTAGCTGACTATAAGCTTTCTAATAAGATAAAATTAAGTGCCTATATGAATAAAGACCATTTTTTTCCCCAAAAATGTCAATTTTTTTTTTTTTTTTTGAGATGGAGTCTCGCTCTGTCGCCCAGGCTGGAGTGCAGTGGCCGGATCTCAGCTCACTGCAAGCTCCACCTCCCGGGTTTATGCCATTCTCCGGCCTCAGCCTCCCGAGTAGCTGGGACTACAGGCGCCCGCCACCTCGCCCGGCTCGTTTTTTGTATTTTTTAGTAGAGATGGGGTTTCACCGTGTTAGCCAGGATGGTCTCTATCTCCTGACCTCGTGATCCGCCCATCTCGGCCTCCCAAAGTGCTGGGATTACAGGCTTGAGCCACCGCGCCTGGCCCAAAATGTCAATTATTAAAATAAAGGTATCATCTGCATAGCAGGTATTAAATGCTTCAAGGATTCCTTACCTTTGGAACTAGTTCCTAATATTTTATTCTTGTTAATGAAGACAGATCCCTTAGGGTATCTTTTTTCTGGCAAATGTTGCCTTTCTTGTTCAGTTATTCCGCTTGTTATGACATAAGGGCAGTTTTCTTTTTGCACACCGTCAATATCCAAATCAAGTCTCCGTTTAACTTTCTCAAAACTGTTATCCAAAAATTGTTCATTTCCACAGGACACCATAGATGTGTCCATCTGCTGTCTCATATTCTGGTTTTGCATCAGTAAAGGAGAAGGGTTTTTTACATCATAAGACTTATTCAGTTCCGTTTGCAAACTGCAGTTTTTCTCTAACATACTGGCTGGCTTGAGTCCACTCACAGTTCCAAAGTTTGGACTTGCTATACACTGACTGCTGGCATATGGTTCATGCAGCTTTGGCATCACAGCACAGGTACTGTTCATTTTGTGTGCGCCTCTCTCATCGGATGTTAACTGACCTTCCACAGTAGCAAGTCCATGAGTAACTTTATTTTCTAAATGATTTCCTGAAGATTGACATACCTGATTTGATTTACTTAAAACCACATCTTCTTTGACTTCAGATGTATTTTTGCCCACATAAACCTTGCTGGAACAAACTCCTGCTAAATCAATTGGTAACTTTGGCACAATTTCAGGCCCATTTGTTTTTTCATCAGTATCTTGAACAATTAAGTCCATTGCCTGTTCTTTTCCTTTAGGGCTTAATTCACAGGCATTTATTGGATTATTTATAAGTATATGACATGCTGATGATGTCCTGGAACGTCTTCGGTGCATTTTAGGACTCATACTTGGCTCCGGACTAGGTAATTTGGCATATGAACCTGTAAGACTTTTGATAACATTATTTTCAGTAACAAAAGTGGGAATAACTTTAAAATCAGAATTAGACTCTAGAACAGTGGAATGGCCAGTTCGTACAGGTATGTCCACTTTCGAAAAGCTAGCTAAAACTGGCATACTCATGCTGCTTGCTTGAGTGGAAGCACCTTGGAGAAGAACATTTGATTTATTAAGGCTTGGTTTGTCAGGAATAACTGAGACACAGTGTTTGCCTGTCAACTGGGCCTTCTCTTTTACACAGTCAGCCACTTTAACAGCATCATTTTCTTTGTCTAAATGACTCTCATTAACAATTCTCATCATACTACCTCTCAGATTGCGTCTAGATTGTTCTCTTTCTATATATTCCTTTGACTTTTTCATCAGATTCTGAAGACTCATTACATAGGGATCTGGGGTGACTTCTGCCAAAAGTGGTAGATCCTGTTGTTCATTTACTGAGAAGAGACCATCAGAAATAAGAGTTTCTTGTGGAGTTGCTGAAGAGGTCTTTGGAAAAGCTTCATTTTCTACATGACTAATATTGGAACTATCACATTGCTTTGGAGAATTAAATCCTTCTGAATCTCTAGCTAAGTCTGTTCCATTAGTTTTACATTGGTCCTCATTATCCAATGGCAAAATCCCAGCTATCTTATCAAGCTTTGCTGCAGTAGAGTGTTCGGTATGGCTTGGAAAGCTATTTGGAACTGTAGCAGGAACATTCAAGTTTCTGACTTCTGAATTAGAGTAAACCGTTTCCATCTCCCACTGATCAAAATCACTGGCATTAGGTGCTTTTCTAACCTGAAACAGGAAATTTAAAAATTAATATTTCCTCATTGCACAAAAAGTCTCTGATTTCACTGTTTTCTAAAATGAAATTGAAGATTCAGAATTCTGACATTTCAAAACATAAAGAAAAACTAAGATGACAGGTTTCTATGGTATCCTGTATCACAGGGGGCTCAAATTATTATTGAAAAAACACCTACTGGTCATCCTGCCTAAGTTATTAAAAGACTTATAAAAAGAAACTTATCTAATCTGATACAAATATGAACATATATATGTGTATACACACACAGATATATTCATATATCCATGTGCAATTTAATCTTGGAATAGAAGCACTTTCCTTAAATTGTTCTATTCATGTTATTAACATTACCAACTGTTCCTCCTAGGATAACTATCATCCAAGGATAATAATATATGCAATAAACAGCAAGTAATGAAATGTCTTACATAAATGATTCCCTCTCTAACAACAACTAACTTGTCCAGGACACTGATTAAGAAAAAATGATTCAGTAATAAGACTCCTGCACCCACATGCTTACTCCAAAGTTTAACTAAAATCCCTCCATAAAATGAGGGAAATTTGTAGTAAACAATAGCCCAGCCATGAAGCTTAAATTATTTAGAAATAAGAAATATTTGAACTTAAAACTCAATTCATTAAAACAAAATTCAATTTGCTTAATTGATGCTTAGTTAAAACAGCAAGTTGTTAATGAATTTCGGAACAGCCAAAATAGGTAAACATTTGGTAGATGATAAAGATGAGAACAACTACATATATGAGAAAAAGAAATGTAAAATATATCTAAAGCTGGGCGAGGTGGCTCATGCCTGTAATCTCAGCAGTTTGGGAGGCCAAGGCAGGTAAATTGCTTGAGGCTAGGAGTTCGAGACCAGCCTGGCCAACATGGCAAAACCCCATCTCTACAAAAAAGACAAAAATTGGCCAGGCGTGGTGGCAGGCACTGGTAATCCCAACTACTCAGGAGGCTGAGGCAGGAGAATCACTTGAACCCAGGTGGCGGAGATTGCAGTGAGCTGAGATCACACCACTGCACTCCATCCTGGGTGACAGAGTGAGACTCTGTCTCAATAAATAAATAAATGTAAAAATAGATATTTTGTATCTAAATAATCCAACTTTGCAAAAGAATAAAAAGAGAACTACGATGGTTTCTAAAGGTAATTATACATCCGTATATTAAACTGGCAAAAATCATTGTATTATCATATGAATGTAGACATCAAAAGCCTAAATATTGGCCGGGCGCGGTGGCTCACGTGTGTAATCCCAGCACTTTGGGAGGCCAAGGCGGGCGCATCATGAAGTCAGGAGATCGAGATCATCCTGGCTAACACGGTGAAACCCCATCTCTACTAAAAATATAAAAAATTAGCCGGGCTTGGTGGTAGGTGCCTGTAGTCCCAGCTACTCGGGAGGCTGAAGCAGGAAAATGGCATGAACCCAGGAGGCGGAGCTTGCAGTGAGCTGAGATCGCGTCACTGCACACCAACCTGGGCAAAAGAGCGAGACTCCGTCTCAACAACAACAAAACAAGCCTGAATATTACAATATTTTTTGGTTGTTTTGTATGTGCTTATTTTTTTCTAGACCACATGGCTCTCCTATTTTACCTTACAAATCCCAAGACAGGTAATGGTTTCCAGGTACTATGCAATACACAGTACAACAAGACATACTTAGTCACAACCTCAGGACCAAAATAAAACAAAAAAGATGCAAAAAGGTTTCCAGGTACTAGGCAATCAACAGTACAAGACATACTTAGTCACAGCCTCAGGACCAAAATAAAACAAAAAGGATGCATATTTACGAAATCCATGAACATGTTCACAGGTTTAAGTAAAACAGATGATTTCCTTATATAAAATATTTCACATTTGTGATATTCGGAAGCTATGTTGCGTCACTAAAATGAGCCTTTAGTTAGACAAGCTAAATAACAACAAGAAAAAACTCTATCATAGAATCTTAGGTTTTACAGGTGAAGCAGAAATCTAATTGTTTTATATAAAATTTTCCTATCTGAGTAATTAATTCATTACAGTTCAACATTATACATGCTCTTTTAACAATTTTATTAGTAGTATATTTTATCTTCCCTCATGGACCAAAAATGATACGCCATTTTTGTTTCAATCACAGGAAATATCTAGTAAGTAAAAAACCCACCTCTTATTGTTAAATTAGCACTACTCAATCCATTTTTTAAACTTAATACGGACAGTAATTATAATCTGCAAAATGAAATCTACTACCCACACACTATGTACTACTGTGAAAGGGAAATAAGATCTCAGGACCCCAAACTCAACTATGTCAAATGAGAGTCACTATAACTCTCAGACTGTGTCTAGATTGTTCTCTTTCTATATATTCCTTTGACTTTTTCATCAGATTCTAACGACTCATTACATAGGGATTTCAAGTAACTGAAATGGAAAATCACATGTCAAAGGAAAAAGTAAAGCTTAGGAACTGAGTCACACAAAAACTGCTTTCCTTTTATTCCTAAACAGACAGCTGCAAAACAGAAGGCCACCTATCTACCCAGGTAGCCTCTCTTGCAAATTGCTCACAAGGAAATTCTTTGTAGGCCCCAAAATCTTTACACCAACCCAGAGTTCTGCTGAATCTCACTCTGACAAGATACTGACAAAGACCAAAGATGACTAGAAATCATCCCTTTGGAGACAAATGTATATTTGACTTCTCCTCTACTCTGTTTACTTTATCCTACGTAAAATGCAGATTTATTGAGCTTGAGATGAATGCATAGCTGACTGTTCCTCTACCCCCACCTTTCACATGTGACATGTGGATTCAGTGGGTGCTAATCAAAACCTCACAAAAATGTGACCACTTATCTCACTACCTACCCTACATTTTTTTTCTTTCCTCTTTCCCCTCCTGCTGTTCTTTCCCCTTTAAATATTGAAGTCCCCAAAACCTCTTTTGGAAAAGCACAAGCCACAGATCCTACTGCAACTTTTGTCTCTTTTTCCTTGGCACATCCTCAACCTTGGCAAAACAAACCTCTAAATGGATTGAGACTCGCCTCAGTCATTTTCTTTGGTTTACACTACCAACAGAGAAATGAACCCTTAAGGTTCATTATACATGTGTCTAATACGAATTATACAGACAAACCACAAACTCCTAAGATTATGAAAAAACAAAAAGATGTTACACAGCAGAACACTCCTATATGTTGTAGAAATTATTTGTTCGATCTAATTCATTTGTTTTTCTTTTTAGTACAAAATGATCCACATGTCAGAACAAATTGTTTATACAAATCTAAAAATAACTGCACAAGGTGTAGATGTGTTGTTTAAATAGTTTTTAGACAGGATGCATCTAAACAATTCAACGTATCTAAACTGCATTTTGTGTATCTAAGAGCAGAATTTTCACCAAAAAAAAAAAATGGGGGCAGTTATTTACTTAAGCAAAGAATGAGAATAAGGTCATTTAGTCAATAGTCTAATTAGTTTGGAGTAAACAATAATGCCCAATTCTATCATTTTGTCACTGAGAATTCAATGTTTTTAGAGTCACAAAATGCAAACAATAAGCAATTATATTCAGTGTATGGTTCCATTGTGTAAATATCCTCTGATTCAAGTACTGGGCAACACTAACAAGCAAGTGCATTCTCTTTGGAGTAACTGAAATGGAAAATCACAAATTATGAAGCTTCTCAAATGTAACAGTAAAGTACATTAGTAATTAGTTAAGTGCAAATATATTTCAGAAAAATTATCATCAATGCTTATCTTATGATTTCTTTATTATAACTGAAACAGCATAAATTACACACCTGAACATTGTCAAGAATCTCCTGGACACGAGTCAGTAAAGTTTTCTTCCTGTTAACCTGCTTTCTTGCTTCTACATCAAGTGCTTTCTGCTTTTCTTGTTGCATTTCCTTTCTTTTCTCAACGTTAAGCTGCAAAACATCATAAAAATGTAATTATTTCCCAAGATAAAAATATCATAAAATTGGGAAGTTCTGAATCAGAAAGATGAAAAGCATGTGCAACAGGCAAAACTAATCTATAGTGAAAGAAATCAGAACAGTGGTCTGGGTACTGAGTGGGATGGGGCATTAGAGATCTTTCCATGGTGAAGAAAATATCCTGTGTGGGTGTGAGTTACACATGTGTATGCCATATATCAAAACTCATGGAACTTTAACACTTCAGATCTGTGCATTTTGCTATGTGTAAATTATTTTCAATCAAAAAGTTAAAAAGAAAAAAAGTTTGTTCACTAATCAAATGTTCTAAAATGACAGAAATAAAATTAAAGCCCTTTTGGCCACTGCTGAGTTTTTTATTACTTCACTTGAATATTGACTTGAATATTACTTCACATTCAGTATCCTTTTTTTTTTTTTTTTTTGAGACTGAGTCTTGCTCTGTCACCCAGGCTGGAGTGCAGTGGTGGGATCTCGGCTCACTGCAACCTCCGCCTCTTGGGTTCAAGCAATTCTCCTGCCTCAGCCTCCTGAATAGCTGGGATTACAGGCATGCACCACCACACCCAGCTAATTTTTGTATTTTTAGTAGAGATGGGGTTTCACCATGTTGGTCAGGCTGGTCTCAAACTCCTGACCTTGTGATCCGCCCACCTCGGCCTCCCAAAGTGCTGGGATTACAGGCGTGAGCCACCGCGCCCAGCCCACGTTCAGTATCTTATTTTACTGGGTCAATTGGATTCTACAACTTTTAATTTTCTAACCAGTGCACAATTTAACTCTTTGCTGCCTAAAAAAATGTCCAAAGGTTTAATGATAAAAGAAACAGATAATGTATTATTTGCCTACAAAATCAGAACACGTCTTTTCTTTCACCTCACTCTACCTTCCGGTAAAAATATAACGTACCTGGCCGGGCGCGGTGGCTCAAGCCTGTAATCCCAGCACTTTGGGAGGCCGAGACGGGCGGATCACGAGGTCTGGAGATCGAGACCATCCTGGCTAATACGGTGAAACCCTGTCTCTACTAAAAAACTACAAAAAACTAGCCGGGTGGGTTGGGGAGAGCCTATAGTCCCAGCTACTCGGGAGGCTAAGGCAGGAGAATGGTGTAAACCCAGGAAGCGGAGCTTGCAGTGAGCCGAGATCCGGCCACTGCACTCCCGCCTGGGTGACAGATCAAGATTCCGTCTCAAAAAAAAAAAAAAAAAAAAAAATAACGTACCTAAAAAATGGAAGGGTTCTAAGCATTTTATCTCTTTATAATGGATTTCAATCTTAATTATTAAGTCCTAGGAAATTAAGTCACTGTTAACAGTCAAGACTTACCGTAGACTTACACAAATAGAAAATATATAATTAAAAAATTATTTCAAAAGTTGCAATATTCACCTATCAAATACAATATAAAAATGTGGATTAGGTCCATAAACATCAGATTTTGCTTATAGATAACTAACAGATGGAGTCATAGACCCTATACAACAAGCCTCAGACATTTTGGTCCACATTAAATCAAGCAATATGTTATCAAATAGCTGGTAAATATGTTGTTTTAAAACTTTTTCCTAATGCATGGTACCAAAGAATCATTATACAATTTACTTGCTAATCAAGAGAAGAAAATGCGTACTTTAAAGAGCCATCTGGCAGTCACTACTGTAAGCAAGTGTTCAAACTAAACATCACTAATAGAGGGCAACTAAACATTATGTAACTTCTGAATTAATTTAGTATGAAGTGTCGGGCATCATCTCCAAAGAATTCCTTATTATTTTTTTTTTTGAGATGGAGTCTCAGGTTAGAGTACAGTGGTGCGATCCTGATCCCTCCTGGGTTCAAGCAATTCTCCTGCCTCAGCCTCCCGCACAGCTGGGATTACAGGCAACCGCCGTCATGCCCAGCTAATTTTTATATTTTTAGTAGACAAGGAGGTTCGCCATGTTGGTCAGGCTGGTCTCGAACTTCTGACCTTAAGTGATGCACCGTCTCAGGCTCCCCAAAACGCTGGGATTACATTTTTTTTTTTTTTAAGACAGGGTCTCATTCTGTTGCCCAGGCTATTGTGCAGTGGCTCGATCTTGGCTCACTGCAACCTTTGCCTCCTGGGTTCAGTGGGTCTTGGCTCACTGCAACCTTCGCCTCCTGGGTTCAAGTGATCCTCCTGCCTCAGCCTCCTGCATAGCTGGAATTACAGGCATCTGCCACCATGCCCAGCTAACTTTTGTATTTTTAATAGAGACGGGGTTTCGCCATGTTGGTCAGGCTGGTCTCAGCCTCCCAACGTGCTGGGATTACACGCATGAGCCACCCCGTCCAGCCCCATCTTCAAAGAATTCCAAAAATCTTTTAACTTGTTTATCAAACTTCACTTCCAGTTCATAGGAACTACAGGGACTAGAGAAACAAGTTAAATATCACTATTAGGAAATGATGAGACAAATCCAAGATCTAAGGAATTCTACAAGACAATAACTCTGGTCTCTTTAAAAATCCAGTATCACAGTTTTGGTTTTTTTTTAAAGATAGTATCTCACTCTGTCACCCAGGTTGCAGTACAGTGGCATGATCAGGGCTCACTGCAGCCTCAGTCTCCCGGGCTCAAGTGGTCCTCCCACCTCAGCCTCTAGAGCAGCTGAGACTACTGGTGCACGCCACTACACCCGGCTGATTTTTGTATTTTGTGTAGGGATGAGATTTCACCATGTTGCCCTGGCTGGTCTCAAACTCTGGGGATTAAGCAATGCAATACACCCACCTCAGCCTCCCAAAGTGATGGGATTACAGGCATGAGGCACCATGCCCAACCAATAAAAAAAATTGTTTTTAAGACGTAGAGGAACTGTTCTAAATTAAAATAAAGAAACATAACAAGCAAATATTAATTATGAACTTTGGATCCAGATTGGGGGAATAAAGTTATAAAAGGCATTTTGAGCACAAATGGAAAAATTTAAATATGAACAGAATTATTAGATATTATTAAAAATTATTAATCTTCTTAAGATGTGATAATGGTATTGGGGCTTTACATATAAGAATGTCCTTATTTTTAAGAGATGTATACCAAAATATTTAGGGAAGCAGTGTTAGGTCTTTGTGGTTTTCAAATAGCTAGGCAATTTTTTAAAATGTATATATGTACACACACACACATACATGTATATAAAAATCACAAACACAATAAAGCAAAGATGATAAAAATGTTAAATATTATTTAATCTAATGGTAAATCTACGGGAGGTCACTGCACTATCCTTTCAATTCTACTGTATGTTTGAAAGTTTCGGCCGGGCACGGTGGCTCAAGCCTGTAATCCCAGCACTTTGGGAGGCTGAGACGGGCGGATCACGAGGTCAGGAGATCGAGACCATCCTGGCTAACATGGTGAAACCCCGTCTCTACTAAAAAAAATACAAAAAAGTAGCCGGGTGAGGTGGCGGGCGCCTGTGGTCCCAGCTACTGGGAGGCTGAGGCAGGAGAATGGCGTAAACCCAGGGGCCGGAGCTTGCAGTGAGCTGAGATCTGGCCACTGCACTCCAGCCTGGGCGACAGAACGAGACTCTGTCTCAAAAAAAAAAAAAAAAAGAAAGTTTCATTACAAAAAGTTGGCAGTTAGCTCTGGTGTCTTTAAAAATTCAATTAATTAATTAAAATTAATCTCTTAACTCCTGTTATACCAAAAAATAAATTTAAAGCTCACTTTTTTCTAATATTAGTTTGTGATTTAAAATAAAGTCATATGCATTTTAAAAATATCCAATTAGTATCAAACAGTATATGATGAAGTGTCTTCCCTATTATCCTATATTCTCTCACCACTCCCCAGAACAGGAATAGCCATCCTTTAAAAAACCCAAATGGTTAACTTATATTGGGTACCTCTTATGATCCAGGTGGTATTCTAACCATTTTATATCTACACATTCATTTAATCTTCAAAATAGCCTTATGAGATAGGCACTATTTTATCCCCATTTAACAAATAAGAAAATGGGCCACAAGTTTACACAGCAAGTAGCAAAGCAATGATTTGGACCAGGCCAGAAGGCTACAGAGCCTAGGCTTTTGTTTTTCTTTTTTTCCTTCTTTTGGGATAGGGTCTTGCTCTGTAGCCCAGGCTGGAGATTTTTTCCTTCTCTTGGGACAGGGTCTTGCTCTGTAGCCCAGGCAATAATGCAATCCTGGCTCACTGCAGCCTGGAACTCCTAGGTTCAAGGGATCCTTCCACCTTAGCCTTCGAGTAGCTGGGACTACAGGCACATGTCACTGCGCCTGCCTAATTTTTTAAAATGTTTTTGTAGAGATGAGGTCTCACTATGTTAACCAGGCTAGTCTTGAATTCCTGGTCACAAGCAATCCTTTTCCTTCCAGCCTCTCAAATGACTGGGACTATAGGTGTGAGCCACTGTGCCTGGTCCAGAGCCTGGACCTCTAATCATGACTCTATACTGCCCCTGACAGCATGCTGCACACAGTGTTTTACACTAGATCATCGAGATCCTTCCATGCCTCAACATTTACATCTGCCTTACTGTAATGGTATGTAAGAGATTTTATAAAATGGACCACAGTTAAACTACTCCACTACTGATGGACATTTAGGTTGTTCGTCAACCTTTGCTATTTTAAACAATGCTAATGTAACTCTTTACTTACTTCTTTAGGCTGACGTATGAGTATAATTGTAGGATACACCCAAAAATGGAACTGCTGACTCAAAGGCTATGTATGCTTTTAAATTCTACCAAACTCATCTAGAAATAAAATAAACTGATTCTCTTAGCAAAAGTGCATTAAAAAGTGCATTTTCTCCACAGTCTAAGGAACACAAGGTTCTATTAGCTCTTTGTCAATCTATAATAGTAAGTAAAAAATGCTAATTCATTTGCATTTCTCTAATTCTAAATAAGGGCATCTCTTCAAATGTTTATAAGCCTTTCTTTTGTTTTTCCATGAACTCTTTTAGTTGTTCACTATAGAAAAAAACCATTTAAAAACAAAGCAAGTTTACCAGTGGAGAAAGGATAGCCACTCCATGAAAGTGAATAAGTGAGATACTTTCAGACTGAGCAGGGAGAAAGCTCTCTGCGGATAGTGATGCTTCTTGTATTCTGGCAAGACTTTTTTCACAGAACTTCTCATACTCCTCCATCTTCCCACAGTCACACTACAAGAGAGAAAAATGTTATTTTTAATGTACTGGGAAAAACAGATCTTATTTGGCAGAGTTTGCAGAGCATGAGAGAGTCCCTATAATTCACAATTCCTATAACTCGTCCTCCCAGAATTGTCTTACTAATCAGGAGCTAATTCTTGGGTATGGTAATTCACCTCAAGAACCTGTCCAATTAAGATGTCCTTGATATATTAAATATTTCTGAATATTAATGCATGTAAATCAATCTTTAAATGGGATTAATTTAGCTAAGAATTCATAACCTTCTTAAAGAAAACAAAGTTCTGTACACCTTTACTAACTTCAGATTGTAAAATAGGATATTATATTTTCTTTAACAGGACTTTCTACAAAGAAAACCTATATCATACAACGGTAGAAACACTGTAGTAAAAAAGCCTACTTAAATCAAAGAATATTTACTTTTAAAAATTTTCTATTTTGAAGTTCAAAGGTTACTTTTTTTTTTTTTTTAAAGAGATAGGGTCTCACTATGTTGCCCAAACTGGATTCCAGTGACTATTCACAGGTTCGATCACAGTGCACTATAGTCTCAAACTCCCAGACTCAAGCAATCTTCCTGCTTCAATTTGCCTATCTTAATACTATACTTGGACTCCATGGGCACCAGTCAACTCAGTCAGAGGTAAAAAACAGAAAATCGATTGGCTCCGATATTAATTATATTTTATTGTTGAAAATTGGAACCATCACCAAACTACTTAAAACAATCCCAGTAATTTCACAGTTTCTGGGAAATTGTGATTATGAAAATGCAAGGTAACCAGCAGGGATTAGGCATCATATTCATTCATTTAGCAAACATTAAATATTGATTGCTTATTTGCACAGCATTATGCGTGGCACCTCCTTTAAATAAATAAGGGAAAATAAAAAGACATTATCAGAATCATAACCAGCAAGGGTATGAATAATACAATAATGTTCCTTTATGTCTTCATTTTAAAAGAATTGGTTTCTTAACAAAAAAAGAGAGGGCAGGGAAATTCAATTCATGATGTGGGATATGCAAAGATGAAACAGGATATGTCCTTGGTAGGCCTCAAAGTACTTAAAAATTCAGTACACCAAAGTATCAGGGACAAATTACAGTGCAATGAGAAATGGGAAAAAAAATAGTCAAAATTACATTCAGGTTATTTAAAAATAAGATATAATGCTATTTTTGACTAAATAGTTTAATCATAGTTTAAGAACAAAATTTCTTCCTACTATTCAGTTGTAATTATTTGTGTTCAATCTATGCAAAGTAGGAATCTAATGATGAACAAATGGTTCTCTACAGTGTGAGTGAGACTATTTTATAAACTTTTATTTATTTTAAAAAAGCAAAAGTTAAAACAATACAACGCCTTAAGGCATAGCCTTTTTTTAGTCTAGGTTTCAACTCACATTATTTCTTAACAACCCCATTTCTGCTCAAATATTTTATTTTTTTAATACATGCCATGCATTCAGCAATACACAGAATGTAAATAGATTATACAAATAAAGTAATATATCTTCTATGGATACGCAAGCAAAGCATTAAATTCAAATTTAGAAGTGGGGGAAAGTATTAAGGAAATCTAATACTTTTATGGTCATAGTTTTATTTTTCTTTCCACATCATAGAGATATGCCTCATTGTTTCAGAAAGTTATTCACATCCCTTAAATAATACATGTATGTCCTACATCTTGCAGATGTATATAGTACTATATTATTATTACAGCACAACACAGCATATGACAATGCATTACTCATTCAAATATGAGTGCTAATATGGAGATTATACAAATTACTAGATGATCCTTAGAGCATGACTGGATCCTTCTTATCCTTTAGTCTCAGCTTGGATATCCCCTCCTCAGAGAAGGCGTCCCTGATGACCCCATCTAAATTAACTCTGTCTCGATCACTATCACATTACCCTGCTGTTTCCCAATTTTCATAGCACTTACCACTATCTGAAATTATCGTGTTTATTTCCTTGATTTTTGTCTGTCTTCCTCCACCAAAATGTAAGCGCCATAAGTACAGGTACCTTTTCAGTCTTGTTCACTGAATCCCCATTATACAGAACAGTATCAGCACACAGCAGGCACTTGATAAAAGTATTGAATAAATGAATAAGAATAATAATAAGCTCAAACAATAATGTAAACCAGAAGAAAAAAAGAAGGCAGACTATACACCAAAGCTAGCAAGGAAGAAGGGAATTTAGAGAATGGAAATTTCACCATGGCTCTATTCCCAGAGAAACTCGTACCTCTTAAACTGCAAAGGTAACCATTTAAGAAGTGAGCAGTCCATATCCCATGATTAAGCAAGAGGACACGATGCCTTTCACACTACAATTACCATTGTCAGCAAGGTTTTATTTTAAGGGAGTCTTGACTACGAGGCTACCCCAACCACAAATCTATTACCCTATACCTTGCCATCAGGCATCACTGGTCCACTTCCAGTAATAATTTGTCAGCTACAGCAGGTTCAGACACGCCCTGTCTTCTCCATTTATACCGTAGAGAACCACTGACCCCTGTCCAAATGAGCCTCTTTCCAAACCCCATAGACTCATGGTCCTATCTGCTCCTTACCCGTGCTCTGCCAGACATGTCACTGAAAGGAGTGGTAAAAGTAACACAGAACAGATCCTGCTTTTTTTTGTTTGTTTGTTTGCAGAACCTAGTGTTTCTTTGCCCATCAGTTCCCCCAAAGACGCAAACTTCTTGCAGAAGCGGTAAAGGGGAAGATTTCTTATTCAGATGCACACTAGCTGCAAGTTCTTGGCAAGCCAGTTACCATCCCCACACCTGTTTCCTCCTCTGTAAAAGAGGGATGATCAGGGTATCCGTCTCAAAGGAATCTTGCAAGAATTCAATGAGCTAATGCATGTAGGGCAATTAGCATAGTGCAGAACACGCAGAAAGCAACAAATAATGGGGACTGCTTTTCTTATTAAGAGGATAATGATGATGACGATTTTTAGCAGTAGAGTATGAATTCCTGGAGGGCAGCGACAGTGCTTGGTTCCCCGTAGGATTCAAATGGAATTGAAAATTATAGAAAAGGGGACAACGGGTTCCTCATTTCCCTGTCTCTAGACCTCTCCCCGTCAAATCAATCTCGAGATGGCTGCCATTTGCCTAAACTGGGGGTAGGGAGCTTGGATCGTAACCAGAATAGAATCAAAGGATGGGAATCATCTAGCAGTTCCAGGGGCAATCAGTTACTTTATTATCCTCAAGCTTATGCCCCAGAGTGGCAAAGGCGAAGTAAGCAGCGCTCCTAGGGCCTTGGTTGTGGTAACCGAGGCTCATAAACGGCCCATGCACACCCCGGGGAAGCCTCTCTCTCCAGCACCGTGGGAGGGAGAAGAAAAACAGCCCCCAAAATTTGATCACCACGATGGGGTTCTCCGGCTCTGGCCCTAGTTTTATTTACCAGGAAAAACCCCCTGCCCTCTCCCCAGCGCCCCATGCCCACCTCCTCCAGCTCCTCCGATTTAAGGCTCCAAACCGAGGGCCCTCCAAGCGGGGCCAGCATCGGAGCATCACCTCAGCGACCGGTGCTGGCTGCCCCCGGGGTCCCGCCTCCCTACAGCCGGCGCCTTTCCAGGCGAGGCTTGAGGCCCGGGAGCCCAACAGAGCCCGCCCTCAAATCCTCAGGGCGCCAATTTCGTCTCGCCAGACCATCTCTCAGCCCGGACCCGCCGAGGCTCGAGCCCCCTCCTCATGCACACACCTGATCCCCCACGGCCCCTTCAGCTCCTCTCCCCTCGCCACGGGCCTTGTCAGGAAGCGAATGGCTCAAATGGTACCGACAGAGCGCAGCTCGGTCCGCCGCCGCCTTCTCCTCCTCCTCCCCGCCATATTACAGATCTCAAGCGGCAACGCGGGTTCCTGGCAACCGCCGCCGCCGCCGCCACCCCGACTCCACCTCTCAGGGCCGGCACTTCCGGTGGTTGCTTCCCGGGCTGTTAAAAACCGCTGGGCCACCAGAACACTACCATCCCCGAGGTGCATTGCGCGCCCGCGATGGAGGACGTAATGCTTACGGCCAGCACGCTGCACGCTGGGAAACGTAGTCTTCAATGCAAGCTACAGTCTAGAATTTATTAATAAATGTACTTATTTAGTATAATAGGACCACCCCTCAGGGTCTGAAGCCCCCTGAAGTGTTCCTTGAGGTTGCTATTTTTTTCTTATCTGTATAAAGATAACCCCTTTCTATGCAGCCGTTAGAAAACATGTAACATTCACCAAAATATTTTCTTGTAGATAAAAACGCTGAACCCACCGGGGGTGATGGCTTACGCCTATAATTCCAACATTTTGGAAGCCGAGGCGGGAGGATCGCTTGAGCCCAGGAGTTAGAGATCAGCCTGGGCAACAAAGGGAGACGGCGGCATCTCTACAAAAATTTTAAAAATTAGCCGGGTGGGGTGGCGCTAGCCGGTGGTCCCTTCTACTTCGGAGGCTGAGGTTGGAAGATGGCTTGAGCCTAGGAGGTCGAAGCTTCAGTGAGCCGTGATTGTACCACTGCATTCCAATCTGGGCGATAGAGTGAGACTGTCTGGAAAAATAAAAAATAAAAAAGGCTGAATCCTAGTTGCCAACTGGAAGGCTTAAGACATTTATCCCCTTTTGCAAATCAGTGGGAAAATGCACTAAAGGAAAAAAAGGTAACGGAAAAAATCCCTGAATCTTTTTGGAAAGTTCTCTACATAAAACTGTTATCAGC
Source organism: Trachypithecus francoisi (assembly GCF_009764315.1). Lineage (NCBI taxonomy): Eukaryota > Metazoa > Chordata > Mammalia > Primates > Cercopithecidae > Trachypithecus > Trachypithecus francoisi. The sequence continues at coordinate 79,085,364 of NW_022681455.1, forward strand.
CTTCCAAAATATGTCCAGGGGTCCCTTTTCATTCCCTAACTCAGCTTTACGGTCTATCTCTCTTACCCTCCTTCCACTGCCTGTTTTTGCATATGTAAAATGGGAGTTTAAAAGTGTCTATCACAAGGGTGGTTGTGAGGCACAGTTGAGGTAACTCTTGCACAGCGCCTGGTACAAAAGCCCTTAGCAGAAGTAAGATTGGGGGAGGAGGAGTGAAAATGTCACAAGTCACTAGGGAGGCCTTTATGTCAGTCCCCATCCTGCCATTAACTGCTTAATTCACCTATCCTCAGTTTCCTCATCTATGAAATGAGGGAATCCTTAAAACCCCTTCCAGTTTTATAATCCGATTGTGCCTTCTTTGCTAGGCTCTTCCAGTCCCCCAGAATCAGGAAAATAAAGTCGATTGAAATCAGTTTCCTAAGATAATAACTGTTAGGCTGTATTGAGAATGAGATAAGCATATAAAGTGTTTGCTCACCAAGTATCTAGGACGTGGTAAGTGCTCTGTAAACGTTAGGTGTACTTGCTAACACTTTTATTTCCACCCACGAGAATGTGAGTCCCGTAAGAGCAAAAACCCTGTAGGTCCTGTTCAACTGTGTCCGGAGCACCTGGACCGGTATTTGGCACATCTTGAATTGAACTGAACTGAACGGAATTGAACTGAATTGAACTGATAGTCTAAGCATCCTGCCTCTCCAAGTTCCGTGGACTTCAGTTTCCTCAACGGCAGATAAAGGAGTCACTAAAATCCCTTCCAGTCCTACAGCTTTAGGACGGTTCTTAGCCCTCCTTTTCTCGCCTAGGAGTCTGAACGTCCAGGTTGAAGTTCAGACCCCAGAAAACCCTAAGCCAATTTGGGTTTGGAACGTGAGCCTAGGGTCTGGGGCCTGGGCCCGCCCCCGTTGCCAGGGAGCGGCTCCGCCCACTAGCGCTGCGAATCCCGATCTCTGATTGGCTGGGCAGCCGATTCCTTCTCTGGATGTGTCCGCTGCCGCCATTGTGCGGCGCTGGTCGCCTCGGAGGGTCCCCGCTGCTGCCGGTGCCTTGGACCGTCCCGCTCGCTTCTCGCTCTCCTGCCCCGGGAGCCCGGCGGGTCCGGGACTCCAGTCCGTGCCGGTGCGGGCGCCGGCATGTGGCTGTGGGAGGACCAGGGCGGCCTCTTGGGCCCTTTCTCCTTCCTGCTGCTGGTGCTGCTGCTGGTGACGCGAAGCCCGGTCAATGCCTGCCTCCTCACCGGCAGCCTCTTCGTTCTGCTGCGCGTCTTCAGCTTTGAGCCGGTGCCCTCTTGCAGGGTCCTGCAGGTGCTCAAGCCCCGGGACCGCATTTCTGCCATCGCCCACCGCGGCGGCAGCCACGACGCGCCCGAGAACACGCTGGCGGCCATTCGGCAGGTGAGACCCCCACGCCTCGCGCCCCTCGGTCCTCCCGAGAGCTCAGACTTCTACTTTTCCTTCCCAGGGTTCCCCGATCTTCTCAAGACGACCTTCCCACTTCCTCATTCGTCCACAAGGCACACTCCCGGCCCTTGATCCCTCCCACTGTCTAGGGATCTCCCGACTTCAGGTTTTATATTTACAGATGACAGCACATATGTATATAGTTTCTGTGGGACTAACGTTGAGATTACATCCAGGAACAAGGTCAAAAGTGTCCCTGGTTTACAGAGTGTACATCGGAGTGGGGGAGGCAAGCCTTAAACAAGTAAACACATAAATGAGATAACTTTAAGAGAGTGAAAGGTGCAATGAAGAAATCGGCGGAAGTGGAGGAGAGGAGTTACGCTATTTTATTTAAATGGAGTAGTCCAGAGAAATCGTCTCCGAAGAAGCAACATTTGAACAGAAACCGGAATTATAAGGAGCCAGGCAGACGCCGAAGGTCCTGAGATGGGAATAATATAGAGGTGTTCAGGTAACAGAAGAGGCAGTGTGTGGCCTGACTTCAAGGAACAGAACAAAGACTGGTGTGTGAATGAAGTAGGAAATGGGTCAGGTCAAATAGGGTCTTGGTCAGTAATTGAGGTTCGTCTAAATAGCTCACCCTTTACAGGACGTACCTTTGCTTGTCGTCTAAGTCACGTGAGTCATTTCCTTATCACCTTTTCCCCAGACACACACATTTGCACTCGCACAAGCCTGGCAGCTGGACTCATAAGAGTTTTTGCCCTCTCCTTTTCATAAGGCATTCCTGAAACTTTTTTTTTTTTTTTTTTTTTTTGAGGCGGAGTCTCGCTCTGTCGCCCGGACTGGAGTGCAGTGGCCGGATCTCAGCTCACTGCAAGCTCCGCCTCCCGGGTTTACGCCATTCTCCTGCCTCAGCCTCCCGAGTAGCTGGGATTACGGGCGCATGCCACCACGCCCAGCTAATTTTTGTATTTTTAATAGAGACAGGGTTCTGCTATGTTGGCCAGACTGGTCTCAAACTCCTGGCCTCAAAGTGATCCTCCCGCCTCAAACTCCTAAGGTGCTACGATTACAGACATGAGCCATCACACCTGGCCTCCCTCATTTCCTTTTTTTCTTTTTCTTTTTTTTTTAAACGGAGTCTCACTGTCGCCCAAGCTGGAGTGCATTGGCATGACCTCGGCTCACTGCAACTTCTGTATCCCAGGTTCAAGTAATTCTCCTGCCTGAGCCTCCCAAGTAGCGGGGATTACAGGTGCCCGCCATCACACCCAGCTAATTTTTGTTATTTTTAGTAGAGGGAAGGTTTCACTATGTTGGCCAGGCTGGTCTCAAATTCCTGACTTCCAGTGATTCGCCCGTCTTGGTCTCCCAAAGTGCTGGGATTACAGGCATGAGCCACCGTGCTCGGCTCCAGATTTATACTTTTTAAAATTAATTAATTAATTAATTTGTTTAAATTTATGGGGTTTGTTTTTTTTTTTTTTTTTGGTTTTGGTTTTTTTGTTTGTTTTTTGAGATGGAGTTTCACTCTTGTTGCCCAGGGTGGAGTTCAGTGGCACGATCTGTGCTCACTGCAACCTCTGCCTCCGGGGTTCAAGCAGTTCTCCTGCCTCAGCCTCCCGAGTAACTGGGATTACAGGCATGTGCCACCATGTCCAGCTAATTTTGTATTTTTTTAGTAGAGACAGGGTTTTGCCATGTTGGTCAGGCTAGTCTCGAACTCTCAACCTCAGGTGATCCGCCCACCCCAGCCTCCCAAAGTGCTGGGATTACAGACGTAAGCCACCGTGCCCAGCCAAGATTTATACTTTTAAAGCCACACTCTGACCCGTGTGGAGAATGTACTGTGGGTGTAATTTCATTCCTTTGCCACTGTTTATAATAGTGTATCTGTTTTTGGAATACACTCAATTCACATTTATCAAGTTTTTCCTTGTATATGTCGTTTATAATCTACCAGAAATTCTTGCACTGTCAGAAATGTATGTATGTATATAAACATTTGACTTTACCAATACTTTTATTTATTGATTTGTTTATTTATTTATTTTTGAGACAGGGTCTCTCTGTCACCCAGGTTTGAGTGCAGTGGGGCAATCTCAGCTCACTGCAACTTCCACCTCCCAGGCTGAAGCAATTCTTGTGCCTCAGGCTCCTGAGTAGCTAAGATTACAGGTGTGCTCCACGCCCGGCTAATTTTTGTTTCTTTTTTTAGTAGAGATGGCCTTTTGCCATGTTGGCAAGGCTGGTCTCGAACTCCTGACCTCAAGTGATCCACTTGCTTCAGCCTCCCAAAGTGCTGGGATTATAGGCATGAGCCACTGCCTGACCAACGTTACCAGTACTTCTCTGTTATTCCAGTAATTGAGATAGAAAGATGAACCCCTGGTTCTAGTTCACATATTAGTATATATAGGAGATATTGCAAGTTCAGTTCCAGACCTGAGTAAATAGTCAATAAAGCAAATATTGTAATAAAAGTCACAAATTCTTTGGTTTCCCAGTGCATATAAAAGTTATGTTTATACTATATTGTAATCTATTAAGTATGTGTGTATGTATAGATATGCATATATACACACATATATAGGTTTTCATCCATGGTTCTTTTCTCATAACTCTCAGCCCTTGCTACAGTCTTTTGTTAGGCATCCTAGGCCTTAGGAGCAGGCCTCAGGAAACGGAATCTCTCTGACCTTCTCCTGCCCTCCTTTCACCTGCCCCAAGGCAGGACTGGAATCTTTCCCTGTCTTTCAAATTGTGAGTCTTAAGACCCCCCTCAGAGAGGGACCCCACCCTATACCCTGGGGGAAGGAATGCTGACATCATGAAGCTTCCATAAAAACCTAAGAGGAATTTAAAAATAAAAATAAACCTAAGAGGACTTGAAGCCAATTGGTCAGAAGTTCCAGAGGCCCCAGCTTGCTGTTTGTGTCTGGAGGAGGTTGGGGTGCAGTGTTGGGGACCAAGCCCTCAACCTGTGATCTGACACTGTCTCCAGGTACATAGTGTCAGAATTGAGTCGGAGGATATTCAGCTGGTGTCCACTACTTATTGGTGGAGAAAAAAACCCACATTTTTGGTCACAGAAGTCGGGATTGATTATTGTGATGTGAGAGCACAGGGAAAATGTGGTGTGTTTTTCCAAAATAGTTGTACATTTGTGTCACATGGGAAAAGGAAGATTTAAATAAGGCAGAAAAATCTCCACCCATAAAGGACATTATTGATAAATTTGACTATATTACCTTTAAAGATGTGTTTAAAAGGACATAATAAATAACAATGGCTATTGAAATCTTAACTATTTACTAGCACAGTTTTCTGTGTTAAGTAAAAACCTATAAGGGAGTGACATGAGAATGATACACACACCAACTTTAAGATGGTAATTTCCTCTGGAGAGGAAAGGAAGAGAATGAAAGGGAGAATTTCAGCTGTATCTGTAGTGTTGATAGTAAAACTGAAGTGGATAAGAGTGCAACTTCTGCTGCATCCTAGCTTGTGTATCCCTGGACAAGTTTCCTACTCTTTGTCTCAATTTTCTCATCTGTTAATTGAGAATAGTAATAGTACCTACTTCAGGGTTGTGAGGATTAAAAGAGTTAATAATACATTTAAAGCACTTAGAAGAGTGCTTGGCAAATAGAAAAGGCTCAATAAATAATAGCTTTCTTTTTCTTTTTCTTTTTTTTTTTAGGGCAGAAAGAGATTGAGGAAATTAGGTCAAAACATTCACATATGTTAAATCTTTTTTACTGTGTATGTTTCCAGTAGACCATGACTTAGAATATTTTTTTAAAAATTAAAAATCTTGATCATGGCTGGGCACAGTGGCTCACACCTGTAATCCCAGCACTTTGGGAGGCTGAGGCAGGAGGATTGCTTGATCTCAGGATTTCGAGACCAGCAGGAGCAACATGGTAAAACCCCCATCTCTACAAAAAATCCAAAAATTAGCTGGATGTAGTGGCACATGCCGGTAGTCCCAGCTACTTGGGAGGCTGAGGTGGGAGGATGGCTTAAGCCCAGGAGGCAGAGGTTTCAGTGAGCTGAGATCATGCCGTTGCACTCTAACCTGGGCAACAGAGCCAGATCCTGTCTCAAAAAACATATATATATATATATAGATCATAATGAGCATTTCACATCTTTATTGTGATGAGGAAGCCAAGGAAGCACACGTTAGATAGTGTGTCTCCAGAGGAGCATGGCTCATGTAATTTAAGTGTCAAATTCTCTTTTTAGATAAATTCTAATCTACCTCAGCAAGCTTACCAACTTACTGGCCAACAGTCAGTGCTGGTTACATAAACAAAATGTGATATGTCCTAGAAGCAGGTGTGGTGTCTTTGTGGTAGAGGGTGGAATTAAACCAACAAAAACCTGACTCATTTATGCCAAAGTAGTGAAATATCTGACTCATCAACAACCACAGGGTGATCATCAGAACTGCTGTACCAACAAAGAGTGTAGGTAAACAGTGGAATTGTCTATTCGTAAGCCATTGATGAACCATATAGTTAAAGCATCCAGATAAAACGCAAGTTCCTGAAGTCTCCCAGTCTTGCACTGTGAAAGTAAGAAGAGTGGGGAAATTAAAGTTTTTAAGGAATCCATGAGTTAGGAGTTGAGATAAGGTTATATACACAGAAAACAGAAACAGGTCAGAATTGCTGTTTGGTGGGGGAAGTGGAAGGAAAATGAATCATTAAGGACAGCTGTCTTAGCCAGCCCTGCTGGTCTTTTGGGTGGTTAGATGCAAAAGGATGTTTGTGGCCAGTTGACAGCAATATTGTTGATGTTTTTGTTAAGGCAGCTAAGAATGGAGCAACAGGCGTGGAGCTGGACATTGAGTTTACTTCTGATGGGATTCCTGTCTTAATGCACGATAACACAGTAGATAGGACGACCGATGGGACTGGTCGATTGTGTGATTTGACGTTTGAACAAATTAGGAAGCTGAATCCTGCAGCAAACCACAGACTCAGGTAAGTAGTTTATTGGCACTTAAACAGATCTTTTAGCTTTTATTGGAAATGACAGATAGACACTGGTGCCTTCTAATTACATATGCCCCAGGAGAGTTGTCTTGTTTTGTTTTGAACTGTATATAGGTCTCCTAAGTAACGAGCAAGTGCCAGGAGCAACAGAAATTCGGCATTATGTTTTTAGTCTTTCCCACTGAGGCTAAATTTGGCTTCAGAATCATTCTCAAGATAATACTCTGTCTAGTCACTATAGAATCATGAGGCTGAAAGCCATTGCTCGGCAATCTTCTTGCCTTCAGGTGTACCAAGAAGCAAATTATACATTCATTAAAAGCTTCAAGTAATATTATAATATTACATTTTAACTTAACCCATTTAATTCTTCTGATCCTCATAACAAACTTCTGAGGAATCACAGACTTGTAGGAATAGAGAGTATCCTAGAAATCATCTAGAATAGCACTTTACAGTAGAACTTTCTGCAATGATGGAAATGTTTTACATCTGCACTGTCTAATATGGTGGGTACCTGTGACTACTGAGCACTTGATATGTGGCTAGTGACACGAGGAAGTGAATTTTTAATTTAAATGTAAATTTAAACTGAAATAGCCATATGTGGCTACCATATAGGATACTGTAGATCTAGATCAATCTTGCCTTTAGAGATAATCCCAGAGACGTAAATTATTTACTCAAGGGCAAATAACTAGTTCATAAAGAAGCCAAGACTAGAATCTATCCCAAGTTTTAGTCCAAATCATGCTGTTTTTAGCTGCCCCCAGTGTCTTTCAACCCTGTAAGAGCGAAAGTTCTTTCAGTGTCTAATTTAATTCTTTCCTGGTAGAGTGTAAACGTAGCTTCCAAAGTATATATACCAGAGCTAATCTTACAAGGTGTTCCACAAAAACAGGTTCAAATAAGATCAAATCGTGTACTCTGAATACTTCTGTTGTGGATAAACAGTCCACATCAGCTGATTCTTACTTGTAACTTAGCTTTTCTCAAACTTACATGACCACAGAACCTACATTCTCTTCCCCACTTACAGCTGTAAACACCCTTGGAATTGGTATGCTGAGTAATATGCTGTACTTTGGAATGTGGTTATTTAAATCCGTCTCTGCTCGTCATCTTTGCAATACTGAAAAGTGTGTGCTCACTGGTTATTCATGTAATATCAATTATCCAGACAATGATCGATTGTCTTTGAATATTAAGTATTTGACCCAACAATTAAGTTATACTTTTTCCTAAAAGATGATTCAGACCTATTTTCCTAGGATCTGAAAAACATCAGTCAGCCGAAGGAAATCATAATGTAGGCAGGAAAGAATATTGGTAACACTTGAGAATTATGAGTCCAGGTTGCTAGAATTGCTCTTGACTGTCATCAGATATTTTATTGCTATGCTTATGCAAGGAAAAGACTGGTTTTAATATTATAATGACATTGCAGCTAATAAAATATCAGGTTCAAAGTTAATACTTAAAGCAAAAATGTTTAGGGTCATCATTACCCTTAAAAATCCTTTAAGGGAGCACTGAGTCTATTTCTCTGGAATTTGTGCATCCTAGGAAAAAAGAAATTGTAATTTTCAAAAAATCCCTTAAGACACCATAGCAAAGGCAACATATTACACCAATATCTTTAACACAACCAGTCTTTGCTCTGCTATTGGAACAGAGTGTGTTTTCTGTGATTGAACACTAAGTGAAGTAATTGGCTTGTGTTTACGGATCATGTTGTGGGAAAAAAATAGATATTTTCTCTAGAATTATGCTCAGTGTGATGAGATGCTTGTCCTAAGAGAAGGGTAAGGAGGAAACTAAGATCAGCCAAAGGAACAACAAATTCAGGTCTCCCATCTTTCACTCTCAGGGAATAGAAATGGATGAGAATGGCTGGGGTAATTGCCTGTAATGTTTAAATTATCCTTATCTTTTTTTTTTTTTTGAGATGGAGTTTCACTCTTGTTGTCCAGGCTGGAGTGCAATGGCACGATCTTGGCTCACTGCAATCTCCACCTCCTGGATTCAGGCGATTCTCCTGCCTCAGCCTCCGGAGTAGCTGGGATTACAGGCATGTGCCACCACACCCAGCTAATTTTTGCATTTTTAGTAGAGACAGGGTTTCACCATGTTGGCCAGGCTGGTCTTGAACTCCTGACCTCAGGTGATCTGCCTGTCTCGGCTTCCCAAATTGCTGAAATTACAGGCATGAGCCCACTGTACCTGGCCTATCCTTACCCTTTTTTTAAAGCATGATCTTACAGTAGAAATAATGCAGTTGAGTTAGCATTAAGTTAGATCATAATTTTATTATAAGAGAAGAGCTAATTTCTTTTGTATCAAACACTTAGGCTTCATTTTCTTTATCAGAAAATTATGTCTTAGAAAATTATTTATTTTAAACAGTTGCACTTAAATAAATACACAATACAATTAACAGATTTATGTATTCCTAGGAATTTCTCCTGCATAGGGTTCTATTAGGGAAATTACAATCTGAAAATTAAGTCTCTGAGTTTTCCAAAGGTGGCATATACTCTGCCCTTTGGGGAGTAGGGTTATTAATAATGTTATTAATTCAATGGAAATTCACTGATTTCTTAAAAATTAAATGATTTTTGTTGTTGTTGCTGATCTTTGGTCAAGAATATCTGTATTTGAACACATGGAGGTTCCTGAATGATGGAGCACCCAGAAAGGGCATGGAAGCTCTGTGCCCCTTTCCCCATACCTCACCCTACACATGTCTTCATCTGTATCCTGTGTAACGTCCTCTATAATAAACCTGTAAACATGTTTATTTGAGTTCCACAAGCCACTCTAACAAATTAATTGAACCCAAGGAGGAGGAGGTGGGAACCCCAATTTATAGCTAGTGTCAGAAGCACAGAATCACCAGAAAAGGAAAACAAAACAAAACAAAAAACAGAAAAATAACATCCATTATACAATGTAAGAAACCAAAGACCATCAATCTCTAATGTCTGTGCTCAGGTATCTGTGTGCGTCAGTTCTTCTCATCTATGAGTCTTGGGTTTTCAATGCTCACTTGTCACCAGGATATGAATTAAAAATGTCTTGGGCACCACCATGTGATCCAGTTGTCTTAACCTTTCTAAAAGTGCTTGTGCAAGCCATTTACTTATTGCTTCTTACACCATTACAGCCCAACCTACTTGTGGTTAAAAGCAACCATAGCATGTTTGAAAGTTTCATGCAATAAAAGGGAAGTTTATGATTGCATTTAGTCTGTACTTACTGGATACTTTCAGTTTTATCAGTCCCAAGTACAACAAACTCTGGATAATATGATTAAATACTTCTTCCATGATTCTTTTGATCTTCACATCAATTTCGCTAAATATGGAATGATTGACTAGCCAGAGCAATCAGGAAAGAGAAAGAAATAAAAGGCATCCAAATTGGAAAGAGAGGAAGTCAGATTGTCCCTCTTTGCAGACAACATGATTTTGTATGTAGAAAAACCTAAAGACTTCACCAAAAAACTGTTAGAACTGATCAACAAATTTAGTAAAATTGCAGGATATAAAATCAATGTACAAAAATCAGTAGAATATCTATACGTAAATAATGAACTAGCTGTAAAAAAAAATCAAGAAAGCAATCCCATTTACATAGCTACCAAAAAAACAGTAAAATACCTAGGAATAAATATAACCAAAGAGGTGAAAGAGCTCTACAAGGAAAACTACAAAACACTGATGAGAAAAATTAAAGAGGACACAAACAAATGGAAAGACATCCCACGCTCATGGATCAGAAGAATTAATATTCCTAAAGTGACCGTTCTACTCAAAATAATTTACAATTCAGTGCAATCCCTATCAAAATATCAAAGACATTCTTCAGAGAAATAGAAAAGCCACAATCCTAAAATTCATATGGAACCATAAAGAAGCCCGAATAGCTAAAGCAATACTGAGCAAAAAGATCAGAGCTGGACATATCATACTACCTCACTTCAAGATATACTACAAAGCCACAGTAGCCAAAACAGCATGGTATTGGTATAAAAACTGACACACAGACACACGCACACACACGAAATAGATACATAGACCAATGGAATACAATAGAGAACCAAGAAATAAATCCATATATTTACAGCCAACTGATTTTCCATGAAGGCACCAAGAACATACAGTGGGGAAAGGACAGTCTCTTCAATAACTGGTACTGGGTAAACTGGATATCCATATGCAGGATATTGAAACTAGACCCCATCTCTCACTATATTTAGAAAATCAACACAAAATGGATTAAAAGTTTAAATTTAAGACCAGAAACCATAAAACTACTAGAAGAAAACATAGGGGAAATGCTCTGGGACATTGGTCTAGGCAAAGATTTTATGACTAAGACCTCAAAAGCACAGGCAACAAAAACAGGCAAATGCGACTATATTAAACTAAAAAGCTTCTGCACAGCAAAGGAAACAATCAACAGTGAAAAGACAGCCTGTTGAATAGGAGAAAATATTTGCAAACTATTCAACAGACAAGTAACTAATATCCAGAATATACAAGGAACTCAACAGCAAAAACAATAATAATCCCATTAAAAACATCTATTCAAATCCTAATTTGAATAGACATTTTTCTTTTTTTTTTTTTTTGAGGCGGAGTCTCGCTCTGTTGCCCGGACTGGAGTGCAGTGGCCGGATCTCAGCTCACTGCAAGCTCCGCCTCCCGGGTTTACGCCATTCTCCTGCCTCAGCCTCCCGAGTAGCTGGGACTACAGGCGCCCGCCGCCTCGCCCGGCTAGTTTTTTGTATTTTTAGTAGAGACGGGGTTTCACCGTGTTCGCCAGGATGGTCTTGATCTCCTGACCTCGTGATCCGCCCGTCTCAGCCTCCCAAAGTGCTGGGATTACAGGCTTGAGCCACCGCGCCCGGCTGAATAGACATTTTTCAAAAGAGGACACACAAATGGCCAACAGGCATATGAAAAAACACCACAAATTATTAGGGAAATGCAAATCCAAACCACAATGAAATACCATCTTACCTAGTTAGAATGGCCATTATTTAAAAGATTTTTAAAATAACAGATGCTGGCGAGGATACAGAGCAAAGGAAACTCTTATATTCTGTTGGTGAGAATGTAAATTAGTACAGCCATTATGGAAAACAGTATGGAAGTTTCTCAAAAAACTAAAAATATAGAACTACCATGCAATCCGGTAATCCCACTAGTTGGTATCTATCCAAAGGAAAGAAAACTAGTGTATCAAAGGCATACTTGCACCCCCATGTTTATTACAACACTATTCACAATAGCCAAGATACGGAATCAACCTAAGTGTTCATCAGTGAATGAATGGATAAAGAAACTGTGGTAAATATACTCAATGGAATACTATGTAGCCATAAAAAAGGATAATATCCTGTCATTTGCAGCAACATGGATGGAACTGAAGGTATTATGTTAAATGAAATGAGATAAGCCAGGCACAGAAAGGCAAATATTACATGTTGTCACTCATATATGGGAGCTAAGAAAGTTGATCTCATGGAGGTAGAGAGAAGAATGATAGTCACCAGAGGCTGCAAAGGGTATGGGGTTGGGGGAAGAGGAGAATGAAGAGAATTTGGTTAATGAGTATAAACATACAGTTAGATAGAAGGCATACATTTTCATGTTCAATAACATAGTAGGGTGATTATAGTTAACAATCTGTTGTATATTTCAAAAGAGCTAGGAGATTCAGATGTTCCTAACACAAAGAAATGATAAACGTTTGGGGTGATGGACATCATAAATACCCTGATTTTATCATTATACATTATGTGCATATCACAGAAATATGTCTAAGTGTATAGCAATAAAAATGTGGAAAAAATAATATCTATACTTTGGTTCAAATTATTACAGTAGGGCAGGCGCGGGGGCTCACACCTGTAATCCTAGCACTTTGGGAGGCCAAGGCAGGTAGATCACTTGAGGTCAGGAGTTCAAGACCAGCCTGGCCAACATGGTGAAACCCCGTCTCTACTAAAAATACAAAAAATTAGCCAGGCGTGGTGTCACACTCCTGTAGTCCTAGCTACTCGGGAGGCTGGGGCGGGAGAATCGCTTGAACCCGGGAGTTGGTGGTTCCAGTGAGCTGAGATTGCACCTCTGCACTCCAGCCTGGGCAACAGAGCAAGACTCCATCTCAAAACAAAACAAAACAGAACAAAAAAACTTATAGTAAATTATCCTTGGACTTTACTATGCTCGAAGAAAAAATATTGGAGAAAATACTCTTTCCTTTTGATTGGGAGACATTTGTAAAATGTTTGTTACAATAGAGGTCATCACTTCCTCTTTTTTGCTACAGTGTATTTTCTCTTCTCTTACAGGAATGATTTCCCTGATGAAAAGATCCCTACCCTGAGGGAAGCCGTTGCAGAGTGCCTAAACCATAACCTCACAATCTTCTTTGATGTCAAAGGCCATGCAAACAAGGTACAGTTTAAACCATGGACTTCAGTTTGTTAAAAAGGAATCTTATTTCATTGATAGTCATTTCCAAAATTACATATATTTTGTTATTTATTCTTTTTAAAACTTAGTTTTATAAATTATATTTGTTGAATGGAAGCGTACAATGCAGGAATCTACATCATTAAGGAAACAGTAAATTATGGAACTTTTTAACCTTTTATGGAACCTTTACAAAACTTCTGATATTCAATAACCAGCACAAAATGGAAGTTTCTATTATTTACATAAAGCATTTACAAAAGATATTAAGTAAACAGTGAAAAGCACTTCTAGAAAAAACCACTCAAGTAACCTCATAAAAAGGAATTCCGAGTTGTACACAAGACCAATTTTATCTAGCTTAAAAGTTAAGGGCCTTACATGGACAACTATGGACTGCATTTAAAGAGAATTCCTATATTAAAAGCTAATAGTTAACAGAACATATACCTTTTACATAGATTTATCCCTTTGTATAATTTATATCCCTTATGTATAGTTTTGTTATTCATTGATTTTAGCAGCTATACTTTTATCAGAAAATCATTTATTTTCTTCAAATGTGTTTGACATTCCTAGATAAAATTTGGCTTAAATTTTAGGGCCTGCACTTTTACTCATAAGAACATATTATTACAGTGAAAATCAGTGGGAAGATATGATTCTGATTACATTTGTTCCCTTATAACCAGCTTTTCAAGTGCAAGTACTTTTTTCCCCATTTGGGCAACTTGAGTATTTTTCCCCTAGCAATATTAATAATCGGTAATGGCCATCTACTGGTTGAAAATTCTGATGATGCCATTTTTTTTTTTATTAATCCCATGATATCATTAAAACCAGTTGTTAAAACCCAAAATGGGCTGGGTGTGGTGGCTCATGCCTGTAATCCCAGCACTTTGGGAGGCCGTGGCGGGTGGATCACCTGAGATCAGGAGTTCGAGACCAGCCTGGCCAACATGGTGAAACCCCTGTCTCCACTAAAAATACAAAAATTAGTTGGATGTGGCAGCAGGCACCTGTGATCCCAGCTACTCTGGAGGCTGAGGCAAGAGAATCGCTTGAACCGGGGAGACGGAGGTTGCAGTGAGCCACGACTGTGCCAGTAGTCCTCCAGCCTGGGTGACAGAGCAAGACTACGTCTCAAAAAAAAAAAAAACCTGAAATGTGGAGCCTAAGTATACACTCTAATTTTATTACAGTTAACTCCTATTTTTGAAGAAGGAAGAGAATGGTAACTAATTTATTATTCTGGTAAACTGATAGTTGTATACCACTAGGTTTTCTAATCGGTCTGCATTAGAATCACCCTGGAATACCTATTTTAAAATACAAATTTCCTGGGCCATTCTCCCTAGGGAAGAGATTCTGAAAATGTCTAGGGTGGGCTCAAGGAGCGTGTATTTTTAATGAGCACCTCAGGTACTCATTGTTGATGTTGCAGCCTGCATTTGGGAACGCTGATAGGTCCTACATTTCACCCACGGTATACTGACTTTCATGCTTATTCTCTTAGGTTTTTTTTTTTTTTTTTTTGGGACAGAGTCTCACTCTGTTGCCCAGGCTGGAGTGCATTGGTGCGATCTTGGCTCACTGCAACCTCTGCCTCCGGGGTTCAAGCAATTCTCCTGCCTCAGCCTCCCAAGCAGCTGGGATTAGAGGCATGTGCCATCACACCCGGCTAATTTTTGTATATTTAGTAGAGATGGGGTTTTGCCATGTTGGCCAGGCTAGTCTCAAACTCCTGGCCTCAAGTGATCCGCCTGCCTTGGCCTCCCAAAGTGCTTGGATTACAGGTGTGAGCCACCATGCCTGGCTTCTCTTAGAATACTTTTTAAAAAGAAGTAGACATTTTTTAAAAAATCTAGCTATTTGAGTTTTCTCGATGGGTGCTCATGGGTGTTCAGCCTAGACTGGGTAGAACATAGTGACCTAATTCACCAAGATGGTAGTAGAGAGGGACAAGTGTAGGCAACAAAGTGGAGCTAGTAGGGCACGGTGGCCAAAATCATGGGCTTGGGAGTCCAACAGACCTTGACTGAGTTCTTACTACAGGGTAACCTTAATTTTGATGAGCTTCAGTTTCTTCATGGGTAAAATGGGAATACTAAAAGCAGTTACCACATAGAGTTGTTGTGAGAATTAAATAATGTAAATGTGAAGAGTTTACAGCACGTCTTTGTTCAAACAGCAAAAACAAAGCAAAACAGCATTCTATAGCTCGCCTTCAGTTGCATTAGTGAAGAGGAGGCATGACATGGATAATTTGTGTTATTTTTTATTTTGATGGGGGAATGCATTTTGCTCATCATATTTGATTAGGGGTATGTTTGACATTCCAGAAATTAGCAGTGTTTCACAAATTATGCAATAGCAGCATTGCATCCCACATGGCTGGTGACTTTCTTTGGTTAGCTGCTATTGATGTCACTTCACTAGGGGTTACCAAATAATACTTAAATTCTATCATGTCTTCTTCATTTTGTAGCTACAGTACTATAAAAAGAAACTTCTATTCGCCTTGGGAAGAATTGGGAGCCTCTTAACTCTTCCCAGTCCCTCCTATCCCTGCCCCATTGCTTCTCCCTCCATATTGGTGATGAGTGATACGTCCTCTCAGTCCCCTGGACTGAGAAATCTACCCTC
This sequence comes from Trachypithecus francoisi, assembly GCF_009764315.1. Taxonomy (NCBI): domain Eukaryota; kingdom Metazoa; phylum Chordata; class Mammalia; order Primates; family Cercopithecidae; genus Trachypithecus; species Trachypithecus francoisi. Next base: position 79,100,913 of record NW_022681455.1, read on the forward strand.
TGTAGTTCCCAGACTGGCTGGCTCACGTTTCATTTGGAAAAGGCACAGAGAGATAGAGCTTTGGGTATGAAAGGACTTCTCATAGTGGATAAACTAGAGTATCAGGCAAGGAAAATTTTGCCTCTGGCCTACAGCTTACCACACTTTTCAAAAGTATGACAAAAGGGGTGAGGCCCTCAGAGGGAGTAAAGCAGCAATACCCCACCTTCTTCCTTGTTTGCTGCTGGTGTGAGTTTAAAATGCATCCCAGTGGATAGTAGACTCTGCCAATACTTTTAGCACCTCCATTTCTAGTAAACTTCTGTTTTATTCCATAGGGTTGTACTTAATATATGATAGTTATTGGCTGGGACTATCACATTTTAATCAATTTTAAATATATGAATCTCTTTATTTTACAGGCTACTGAGGCTCTAAAGAAAATGTATATGGAATTTCCTCAACTGTACAATAATAGTGTAGTCTGTTCTTTCTTGCCAGAAGTTATCTATAAGGTAATATTCAGGATTTTTCTTATCATATGAGGTGAGCTGGTGTAGATAATTGCACTGGGCTGTGTAAGCACAGGATAGATGCCTATTAAATTGAACTGCATCAAGATCACAGTTGAGAAGCTCCTCTTTTAAATTAATAAGAGAAATTCCAAAAAGGGAATGTACTCATACCCTTTATAGAATGCCATTCCTCTTTTGCCCCTTCTTTTATGTTATTTATAGGCTCACTCAGATTACTGTGGTAAAATTCTCAGAACAGGAAAGAATTATGTAGCCCCCACTTCTCACCAACTAACAGCAGAACATACCTTCATAAAATAAATTCTTAATTATGGAGAATCTAAAACATGCATAAAATAGAGTAGTACAGTGCACCCCTCCTCCACCGTAACCGTTATCCAGCTCATTTTACCCATAACCCCATTGATCTTCCCCAGTGTTATTTTGAAGCAAATGTTATTCTATCCATAAAATTGCATTAAGAATCTTTAAAAAGTGATGCCATTTTATTTTATTTTATTTTATTTTATTTTATTTTTTTTTTTGAGACAGAGTTTCGCTCTGTCACCCAGGCTGGAGTACAGTGGCCGGATCTCAGCTCACTGCAAGCTCCGCCTCCCGGGTTCATGCCATTCTCCTGCCTCAGCCTCCCGAGTAGCTGGGACTACAGGCGCCCGCCACGTCGCCCGGCTAGTTTTTTGTATTTTTAGTAGAGACAGGGTTTCACCGTGTTAGCCAGGATGGTCTCGATCTCCTGACCTCGTGATCCGCCCGTCTCAGCCTCCCAAAGTGCTGGGATTACAGGCTTGAGCCACCGCGCCCGGCCTATTTATTTATTTTTAAAGACAGGTTCTCCCTCAGTTTCCCAGGCTAGAGTGCAGTGGTGTGATCATGGCTTACTGCACTCGACCTCCCAGGCTCAAATGATCCTCCTGCCTCAGCCTTCCAAGTAGCTGGAACCATAGGCACATGTCACCACGCCCGGCTAGTTTTTTATTTTTATTTTTATTTTTTATAGAGACAGGGTCTCTCTATATTACCCAGGCAGTTCTCCAACTCCTAGGCTCAAGCAATCCTTCCACCTCAGCCTCCCAAAGTACTGGGATTACAGACATGAGCCACCGTAACCCACCTAGTGATGCCTTTTTAAAAACATAGCCACAATGCCATTGTCCCATCTAAAAATTATTAACAATAAATTCTTCATATCATCAAATATCCAGTCAGTGTATAAATTTTGACTTGTCTCAGAAATGTCATAAATGGTTTTTTGGTTTTCATAAATTGCTCATTTGAATAGGAACCAAATAAGATCTGCGTGTTACAATCATAAATCTTGTGTTTGTTTTTGAGACGGAGTCCCGCTCTGTCGCCCAGTGGTATGATCTCAGCTCATCACAACCTCTGCCTCCTGGGTTCAAGCAATTCTCTTGCCTCAGCCTCCCGAGTAGCTGGGATTACAAGCACACACCACCATGCCTGGCTAATTTTTTTGTATTTTAGTAGACACGGGGTTTCACCATGTTGGCCCGGCTGATCTCCAGGTCCTGACCTCAGGTGATCTGCCCGCCTCAGCCTCCCAAAGTGATTATAGGTGTGAGCCACTGTGCCCTGATGGCAACTGTAAATCTTAAAACTTGCAGGTTCTGTCTCTCTCTTTGTTTTTTTCTTTTGGCGGGGGGCAGTCCTTGTTTTGTATTTACTAAAGAAACCAGATTATTGTTTTGTAGAGTTTACCCAAGTCCAGATTTTGCTGATTATGCCATGATATGGTTTAATACTTTTTTCTCTTTATTTTCTATAAACTGGTAGTGAGAGCTGGAAGCTTGCCTTGATGAGGTTAGGATTGGTTATTCTTGGCAAGATAACTCTAGAGATGAGGGTGTTTTTCTGTCAGGAGGCACTTGACATCTGGTTGACTCCTGTTGTTGTTAGCTGCTATTGATGCTCATTGGCCAGATCTGTCCATTTTCTAGGGAGCTACAAAATGTTGATATTTTAATTCTATTATTTCTTGCATTAGCTGAAATAGATCTATAAAAAGAAACTTTTCCTCCTTTACTATTTAGTTACCGAAGAGGCAGAATAAATGCTTAATCTTGCCTATTATTTACCAGTTTCCAAAATAATGAGTTGGTTCCGTAGCGTTCTTTACCAGTGACCAACAGAGCATACATTGAAAATTTTTACAGTGAGGATAGAGCCTATCAATAGAAGCTATCATGGAGATGAATAGGGTCATGGGGCTTGCAGACATTTGGAACAGTGTTTCCCAAACTTCCTCGACCACAGAGTCCTTTAAAACGTGTAAGACATTCCCCAAGAGGAGCACAAGCGCAGAGAGTGAAGGAACTCCATCCACATCTCTCCATTTCTCTGTTGCCCTCTCCCATTATCTCATCACAATCCCTTCTCTCCCTTACCACCTCACTTCCCCATCCCCCTCCTCACCCCTAAAACTCTTTTCAGCCATTTGCTCTGGAAAGGGCCAAAACTAACCAGCACATCTTGAACTGACCTTGGTTCCATCCTCACTGAGTTCTAATTAATTATCTCTGGCCAAGATTTAAGTCGATATCCAATTAAAAGTTTATTCTCGTGACTTTGTTAAAATTTGGTCCTCTGGTTGTAATTTTTCCATTTTAAAGATAGGATTGCAGTTTTTAAGGATTGTGGAAAAAAATGTTCTCATATGTACTGTATATTAATGCTTTACATTCATCACATTATTTTCTCAAAGGGTTTATGATTGAGAACTTACTTCGTAGATAGCGGGGCAGGGTACCAACCATGACCACCTCATCTGATTGAGCACATTGGTTAAATCTAAACTAATAAGTATTCAACTTTATATATGATCATTATTTTACTTCCCCAAATTCCTTTTCAGATGAGACAAACAGATCGGAATGTAATAACAGCATTAACTCACAGACCTTGGAGCCTTAGCCATACAGGAGATGGGAAACCACGCTATGATACTTTCTGGAAACATTTCATATTTGTGATGATGGACATTTTGCTCGATTGGAGCATGCATAATATCTTGTGGTACCTGTGTGGAATTTCAGCTTTCCTCATGCAAAAGGATTTTGTATCCCCGTAAGTTGTAAGGTTTTTTATTTTACCCAGACACATGTCCTGAATGGTCTTATTTGACAGGAAGGATTCACAGAGTAGACACCCTGAATTGGTTCTGACCTGCAAAGCTTACCATGCCTCTAATTGGATTGCCAATTTTGCTTCTTAGGTGGGAAGAATTCAGGCATATTTCACTGTTTTCAGACCAAGTTGATCACATATTTTTGGTTTTTTAGTGTATTTTGAAGAAAAAAAGTGAACCTGTGAAACTCTGCTGAGAAAGGGATTTTATTTCTATGACTGGTTTTTTGGAAAGCCAACACAGGATCCTGGGCAGAACCACAGTGAGGACATCCTATGGGCACCAGCCTCCCACCTACCATCTTACATTATAGGCACTCCCCCATCTCTCCCCATAAAATTTCCGTTTCCTAACCTGCTAGCGATCTCAGAATAATTTCTTTGGCAATTCTAGATCTGTATATTTCAGCTGATTGGAGTTGTAAGTCTAGTATTATTTCAGACGTGCATGATTCAGTTCAATAAATACTTGATAAGTGCCTATACTATTGCAAGGTTCCATATTGAGAAGCTGAAGATGCAGTGGGTGAAGAATCAAAGCCATGATCTCTGTCTTTGTGATGTTTACAGCCAAGTGGGAGAGAGAGATGCTAATCAAATAAAAATCCAATCAATATAAAGTTAAAACTAAGATACAGGCTACGTCAGAGAGAACAGTGTGCACAGACTGTAATCTGATCTGGTCATCCAGATCCCCAAGGAAGTGATGGTTAAGCTAAGATCTGAAGGGTGAGTGGGAATTGGGAGGAATCCAGATGAGAGAGAAAAATGTATGTAATGTGCTCTGACGGGAAGGAGCATAGTTCTTTCTAGGAATTGAAAGAAAATTCATATTCTTTCAATTAATTTAAAATGAATCAGCCAGAAAAGAAAGGGGGAGTGTGATGTGAGATGAAGCCAAGGAGACAGGTTGGGGCCAAGTCAGGCACCCCTTCAGTGGCTGTGCCAAGGACAGTTGGGGGGTGGCAATCATTAGTGAGCTACTGAAATGTTTTAAGCTGGAACAGTGCAGAGAGGTTCATGGCATCCTGGGTTTTGGACCAGTCCCTCTGGTCACAGTGCAGAGGCCAGGTAGGAGGCATCCTCTGGGTACTATTGGTATGCAGTGAACACCATACTTAGTGGCCATTATAGATTCCTGAGACAGCTGCTTATTATTCTAACAGGATTGGTTTACCTCTTTCCCCAGGGCCTACTTGAAGAAGTGGTCAGCTAGAGGAATCCAGGTTGTTGGTTGGACTGTTAATACCTTTGATGAAAAGAGTTACTACGAATCCCATCTTGGTTCCAGCTATATCACTGACAGCATGGTGGAAGACTGCGAACCTCACTTCTAGACTTCTACCCTGGGACAAAACGGATTCAGAAACTGCCAGAGGCCTCATACAGGGATATCAAAATACCCTTTGTGCTAGCCCAGTCCCTGGGGAATCAGGTGACTCACACAAATGCAATAGTTGGTCATTGCATTTTTACCTGAACCAAAGCAAAACCCAGTGTTGCCACCATGCACCATAGAATGCCAGAGTTCAACACTGTTGCTCTTGAAAATCTAGGTCTGAAAAAACGCACAACAGCCCCTGCCCTGCCCTAGCTGAGGCACACAGGGAGACCCAGTGAGGATAAGCACAGATTGAATTGTACAATTTGCAGATGCAGATGTAAATGCATGGGACATGCATGATAACTCAGAGTTGACATTTTAAAACTTGCCACAGTTATTTCAAATATTTGTATTTAGCTATGTTAACATGTACTGTAGACATCAAACTTGTGGCCATACTAATAAAATCATTAAAAGGAGCACTAAAGGAAAACTGTGTGCCAAGCATCATATCCTGAGGCATACGGAATTTGGGGAAGCCACTGTGCAATCTAGTGAGGCTTCAATGTGCAAGAACCAAAATGGTAGGGAGGTCTTGAAGCCAGTGAGGGATTTACAGCATCTTGAATGGAGAGCTGCAAACCACCAGGGGGAAGAGTTGCACTTTTCCAGGCTTTTTAGGAAGCTCTGCAATAGTTGTGATCATAGATAGGCAATTAGAATTGGAAGAAACTTCCAAGAACATCTAGGTTTGTCCTCATTTTGCAAATGAGGAAACTAAACTCTGTGGAAGGGAAGGGGTTGCCTCAAAAGTCACAGTTTAGCTGGGCTCAGTGGCTCATGCTGATAATCCTAGCAACTCAGAAAGCTGAGGCAAGAGGATTACTTGAGGCCAGACTGTGCAATGTAGCAAGACCCCATCTCTAAAAAATTAGCCAGGCATGGTGGTGCATGCCTGTAGTCCCAGCTACTCAGGAGGTTGAGGTGGGAGGATCACTTGAGCCCAGAAGTTCAAGGCTGCAATGAGCCATGATTACACCATGGCACTACAACCTTGCTGACACAGTGAGAACCTGACTCAAAAAAAAAAAAAAAAAAGATAACTGGAACTTCTAGAACTTCTTGTTTACAGTTAACCAGAAACTATACAAGTGGTTTAACATGCATTATCTTACTCACTCCATACAAAAGTCTTAGGGAGGTGTTAGCACTCTTTCTACTGATGAAGAACTGAGGTACTTCATAAAACCACTTACCCAAGGTGTCTTGAGTCTGTTACAGTTGTCATTCAAATCCAGGTCAGTCTGCCGCCAGAGCCAGTACCCTTACTCCTCACTGAATCTGCCTTTATATTGTTGAGCCCATGATCCCAATTCTGCTGTTTCCAATTTGAACTTCCAGGGATTTTACTGTGAACTTAGTAGCAACATTAAAATGAAGTTGAATTTTTTGTTAAAGGCAACGCCGTGTGTCTCCTCTAGCTTACCCCCCTCACCTTTCAACCCCATCTGTGGCCTTTGTCCAGGCCCACAGCTTAGCCATGGCTTCCCTCCTGCATCCCTGCCATGGGTTGCCGGCCTCACACTTACAGCAGCCGAACAGTGATTTTAGAAGGCCATCAGTCCCCACAGCTACATGACAATGAGAAGCAAACTTTTTTGTGACATTGTATTGGCATAGGCATGATAGATGGTACGTTTTGAATCAGCATTTGCAAAAAAAATTGTCTTGAATTTTTAAATGAACAACAAAGATAGGTTCATTGAGTGGAACAAACGTCTAAACTGCATGTACTTCCGTGCCATGTTATGCCTAGAGTGAAAGAGGAAGGAAAAAGTGACCAAAGAAGATACATCAAGCCAGGCGCGGTGACTCATACCTGTAATCCTAACACTTTGGGAGGCTAAGGTGGGTGGATCACTTGAAGGCCAGGAGTTCAAGACCAGCCTGGCCATCATGGGGAAACTCTGTCTCTACTAAAAATACAAACATTAACTGGGCATGGTGGCACATGCCTGTAATCCCAGCTACTCAGGAGGCTGAAGCAAGGAGAATTGCTTGAACCCAGGAGTCGGAGGTTGCAGTGAGCCAAGATTGCACCACTGCACTCCAGCCTAGGCCAAAGAGCGAGACTCTGTCTCAAAAAAGAAAGAAAGAAAGAAAATACCCTCTGCGAACTGAATTCAGCCCTGGGGTACCTTCTGAGGGTGCACAGCAACTGGCAGGGAAGGATTTCTCTTGGGGGCAGTGTGAAGTTAATAATATCCCTTGGCCAGGCATGGTGACTCATGCCTATAATCCTGTCACTTTGGGAAGCCAAGGTGGGAGGACTGCTTGAAGCCAGGAGTTCAACACTAGCCTGGGCAACACAGTGAGACCCCATCTCTACAAAAAATTTAAAAATTGAGGCCAAGATGGGAGGATCACTGGAGCCCAGCAGGTTGAGGCTGCAGTGAGCTAGGATCGCACCACTGCACTCCGGCCTTGGCTACAGAGTTTTGACTCCAATCTCTAAAAATTTCATAATGATAATAATATCCCTTTGTGTTGTGGGAAGATCTCAAGAGCCAGGAGATCTCTGTCTCTTGATCTTCATCCCAAATCCGTTTTGCCTTTGATTCAGCCAGGCCAAATTAAGGATTTAGATCCTATGCTAAGATGGTAAGGGCCTCAAAAGGTGGAGAATTTGAATGATGAAATAAGGTGTTAATAACTACTATTAAGCACTTCCTTGGAAGGCTTAGTATAGGGTTAATAACAGGATTTGGAATCAGTGAAAGCCAAGTCTGCATTCCTAATCAGCAACTTACCAGCTGTATGACCTTGGGTAAGTTACTTAATTTATTTGTAAAATAGGGGTAGTATTCTTGTGGTGGTGGTGATTAAATGAAAGAATGCATGTAAAATCCTTGCTAATTAACATTTACTGACTGCCTATCATGTCCTAGACTGTTTAAAATGCTTTCCAGGTACAGTACTTTTTTAACTCAGGCTGAAGTACAGTGGTGCAATCTTGGCTCACTGCAACCTCCACCTCCCGGGTTCAAGCAATTCTCATGCCTCAGCCTCTCGAGTAGCTGGGATTACAGGAGCATGCCACCACGCCTGGCTAATTTTTGCATTTTTAGTAGAGATGGGGGGGTCTTACCATGTTGGCCAGGCTGGTCTCGAACTCCTGACCTCAGGTGATCCACCCACCTCGGCCTCCCAAAGTATAGGGATTACAGGCATGAGCCTGTAATCTAATGCATGTACACCTTCAGGAGAAGCAGGGCTGCACTGAAGTGGAGACAAGGGATGGATGTGAAGGGAGAAGCATTCCAGGTGGAAGCACTTAGCATCTGGTGAATAAGCAAAAGTGATGCTTTCAGAGAGAGTTCAGATTTCATTGTAGAAGCCCAGGCAATGGCTGGACGCGGTGGCTCATGCCTGTAATCCCCACACTTTGGGAGGCCGAAGCGAGCGGATCACCTGAGGTCAGGAGTTCGACACCAGCCCGGCCAACATGGCGAAACCCCGTCTCTACTAAAAATACAAAAATTAGCCGGGCCTGGTGGCACAGGCCTGTAATCCCAGCTACTCAGGAGGCTGAGGCAGGAGAATAGCTTGAACCCAGGATGGGGAGGTCGCAGTGAGCCAAGATTGTGCCACTGCACTCCAGCCTGGGAGACAGAGGGAGACTCCAACTCCATCTCAAAAAAAAAAAAAAAAAAAGCAAAGAAAAAAGCACAAACAGCACTAAGATGACCCCAAGGGGAATAAAATCACTTCCAACATCACTTCCATGGGCTGCCTGCACTGACCCCACAGACAAGTCTCCCTTAGTCCCTGTGCTTCTTCAGAGCATCTCCTGCAACTGTAATTAATTATTGCTTAAGCATTAAATTCATGTCTAAACCTGCTAGACAGGCAGCACCAGGAATTGTTCACCATCTTGTTCACCACTAACATTTGGTCGATATTTGTTGAATGGATGGATGGATGAACACTACATACAACTATTACCAAAAATTCCTTCGATGAAGTGAATTAATGAAAAAAATAAGTGAATGAAAAAGTGTGTGGTGAAGTGCAGTGGTGTGCGCCTGTAGTCCCAGCTACTTGGCAGGCTGAAGTGGGAGGACTGCTTGACCTAGGAGTTTGAGTCAAACCTGGCAACACACCCCGGACTCATCTCTTAAAAATAAAAAAAGGGAATAAATTACAGCACTGGTTGGGTGCTTGTGTTTCGAATGTATCTTAAATGCTTTCTAAATTCAGTTATAATTAGGTTTTATGACAGTGATTACTTAAGAGGAGGCTCCTCTCCCCTGAGTAATTGCACCTTTCTGCTGGACCCTTCAGTGTTAAGAACAGCCACTGTTCTCACTCATAGGTGGGAACTGAACAATGAGATCGTTGGACACAGGAAGGGGAACATCACACACCGGGTCCTATTGTGGGGAGGAAGGGGGGGAGGGATAGCATTAGGAGATACACCTAATGTAAATGATGAGTTAATGGGTGCAGCATACCAACATGGCACATGTATACATATGTAACAAACCTGCACGTTGTGCATATGTACCCTAGAACTTAAAATATAATAATAATAATAATAAAAAGAACAGCCACATGGCTTGTGAATCATTTGGCAAATCTGCAAAAAAATTATACACACACGTATTCATTACATATGTGCACACACACACATTCCACACATCACCACCAGTTTCATATTTGGTTTGAATAAAACTTTTAATTTATTTTATTTTATTTTATTTTTTTGAGACAGAGTCTTACTCTGTTGCCCAGGCTGGAGTGCAGTGGTGCAACCTTGCCTCACTGCAAACTCTGCCTCCCGGATTCAAGCAATTCTGCCTCAGCCTCCCGAGTAGCTGGGATTATAAGCATGCACCACCACGCCCGGCTAGTTTTTGTATTTTTAGTAGAGACAGGGTTTCACCATGTTGGCCAGGCTGGTCTTGAACTCCTGACATTAAGTGATCCGCTTGCCTCAGCCTCCCAAAGTGCTGGGATTACAGGCATAAGCCATTGCACCCAGCTAATTTCTTTTCTTCTCTTTTCTTTTTTTTCTTACCCAGTCTCCGTAGAGACTGTCAAAAATTGCCAGTGCTGATTATATTTCAAGTCATCACAGTGGGGTATTGGGAAAAGTTTCAATTAGCAATAATCACGTCTCGGGTAAATCTCACTGGCTACGACGGTACTGCCACTGTGCAAAGTTAGTTTGATGTAGGACTTTGATGATCATGTATAACACCCCATAGGGGCAGAACCTCCTCCATCCCCGACTCCAAAGACTCATGTAATCAATACGCAAGAAAGTTCAGAGATGAGACCTCTGGTTATATTCCACCTTTGGGACATGGGGGATGTTTTTAGTTCTAAGTCACAAATAAATGCAGGTTCTACAATTCAGAGGCTTCATATCCCTGCTTGAGGATTACATGTTTATTCAGGATGGACCACTTTTCTTAGCAACAGTTTCTAAACCTTTGCCAGGTCTGGGAAGTCGGGCAGGAGAGATTTCTAAGAACCAATCAATCATGCACACATTTCTTGAAGATAAAATACATTATTCCCTAGTTGTCTCTTCCTAGGTTTTTGTGGGCTCATTTCAATATTACAACAATCTTTATTGGAAAACCCCAAGTATTTTGTCTTGAAAAATCAGCAATCCAGGTGTAAAAAAAAGCAAGGAATGCCCAATTTTACTTTTATATTTACATTGTAGTCAGTTTCCACTCCTGGCTAAAGGCATGGATTTTCTTCTGGGCAGTTCCTAAAGGCACAGGTGGCATGAAAGAAATTTTCATCTCCTCCCTTTATTTGATTGGTGTCTGGTTACCAAAACAGTCATCAGGCCCTTGGATTGCCTTCTTGAACTGATCTTCTAAATCGCAAGTCTAGGTTGGACACAGGAAAGAGAAGTTAATGCAGGCACACTCTGCCCCATCTCTACAAGGGAGAGACCAACTTGGCCTTCAAGAGCCCATAGCTTCTCTTGCCTTCCTTGCCTCCTCCTTTTAGTTTCTATAATCTTCGCCCTTGAACTCCCATCACTGAAAGTCATCAGTAAATGCTATCCCCCCAAAATAAATGAGTTTGTTTGTTTCCTGCCCAGAATTCACTCTCCTGGCATCAGCCCCAGATCTTCTTTGGGAAGTCACCCTTCCCTACTCTCAGTCCCTATGGTCTTCATGGTTGCACCACCTGTATCTACAGATGAAATCATGTGACCAAGGGAACTGCCACATCTTTGTAGCCACAACAACTGGTTCATAGACAGGGATATCACCCAGTCAGACCCTATGAAACGCCATGAGAATCCTGGGTCCCTCAGTCTTTCCCACCAGACTGACTCTGAGAAAATATAAGAAGTTGATAAAGCTGTCTTGCACTTATTAAGAAGAGTCTATTGCAAAAGGGACTAACATGGGTAAGAACGGAACTGAAAAAAACCGGGTTCTGGTGACATTGTGAGTTCCTGCGTTAGGCTAGACCTAAAGCAAGAATTATTCTTGGAATTTTGCTTAAGCCAGTTTGGATCCAGTTTGCAACTGAAAAAGTAACGGACACACGAGCAATTCTTACACTTATCTTAGGATATTTCACCAGAAGTATATTAGTGTCTTATTCTGTCCCAGTTCAATTACTCACCAAGACTGCCATCACGTTCCCCCAAATGCAAAGCGTCTTGTTGCTGAAAAAGTAAAAAACAGGCAGCCATGTCACGGAGGAAGAATGCAGATTCTGGGTCTTGTTGCATAGTTGGCACAATTTGTGAGCCCTCCACCATTTTAAAATTAAGGGATGACGAATTAAGGCCAAGTCTCTGCCATAGAATATTGAACATTTTTTTTTAGGGAGAGTGATTCCATTCATTCATTCCACAGATAATCTTTTTTTTTTTTTTTTTTTTTTTTTTGACAGAGTCGTGCTTTGTCTCCCAGGCTGGAGTGGAATGGCGTGATCTCAGCTCACTGCAACCTCCGCCTCCCGGGTTCCAGCGATTTTCCCGCCTCAGCCTCTGGAGTAGCTGGGATTATAGGTGCCTGCCACCACGCCCGGCTATTTTTTTTTTTTTTTTTAGTAGAGACAGGGTTTCACCATGTTGGTCAGGCTGGTCGCGAACTCCTGACTCCAAGTGATCTGTCCACCTCAGCCTCCCAAAGTGCTGGGATTATAGGCATGAGCCACTGTGCCTGGCCGTTCCATAAATATTCACTGAGCATTCATATTATGCCAGGTAATAAATTAGGACCTGGGGTGACAAGTGCACAGACATGGTGCCTACCTTCAGAGGATCTATCTTTAGGCCTCTAGATCCCTTACCCAAATTGTGCTGACAGTATAAATTTGCACAGATGGTAAATTACATGTCAGTCACTTCTGTCAAGATCACAATTTCCAACATGAGTGGCATTTGCATTAAGGTGGATTTACTGTTCATCTGTATTTTCAGGACACTCAGGAAGCAAGCAAGGCTTTGGAATTAGAGCAGGGTTTCATGTATCTTTATATTCTCTTGGTAAGAATGAAATTGATTAAATCTTTTTAAGGGAATGATATAGCAATATCTATTAACATTGTCATGTACATGCTTTGTGGCAGAAATATTCACAAAAATACTTTTTTATTTATTTATTTATTTTTTGACATGGAGTCTTGCTCTATTGCCTAGGCTGGAGTGCAATGGCACAACCTTGGCTCACTGCAACCTCCACCTCCTGGGTTCAAGTGATTCCTGTTCTTCAGCCTCCCAAGTAGCTGGGATTACAGATGTGCACCACGACACCCAGCTCAGTTTTCTTGTTTGTTTGTTTTTGTTTTTTATATTTTTAGTAGAGATGGGTTTCACCATGTTTGCCGGGCTGGTCTTGAACTCCCGACCTCAAGTGATATGCCCACCTTGGCCTCCCAAAGTGCTGGGGATTGTAGGAGGGAGCCACTGCGCCCAGGTTAATTTTTTTAAGAGACAGGATCTTGTTCTGTCTCCCAAGCTGGAGTGCGGTGATGGGATCATAGCTCATTGTAGTCTCAAACTCCTGGGTTTGAGCAATCCTCTCACCTCAGCTTCCTGAGTAGCTGAGGCTACAGTTGCGAGCCACCATGTCTAATTATTAAAATTTTTTAAGGGATGGGGTTTCACTTTGTTGGTCTTAAACTCCTGGCCTCAAGCAGTCCTCCCCTCCCACCTCAGCCTCCTGAGTAGCTGCGATTATAAGCACACAAAAAATAATTGTAACAAAATGTTTCATTACCTACTGTTTTGAGTATTTAAAAACATAGAAACAACCCAAATATCCAAATATGTACAGAATTAAATATCATCCAAGACATAGTATTAAGTGGTGGGCTGCGGGGGAGGGAAGTTATGATACTATTTGTATAATATAGCCTCACTTTTGTAATAAACAAGTAAAGTGTTGGTAGATACAGGTATGTTTGCAGATGCCTAGGGAAATAGATTTGCAAGACTAGACACTGAAGTATTCATAGTGAGATGAGATTTCAGGGCCTTTTTCATATCAGCGGGATCTACTTCTGTATTATCGGGGCTGTGAAAAATAAACGTGCAAGTTCCATGAGGGCAGGGGCTTTGTTTTGCTCACCGTAACCCCAGCACCTAGAAAAACTACAGGCATGAAGAGTGCTGAATAAATGAATATTACTTTTTTTTAGTGTAGTGGCACAATCTCGGCTCACCGCAACCTCCGCCTCCTGGGTTCAAGCGATTCTTCTGCCTCAGCCTCCTGAGTAGCTGAGGCTACAGGCGCATGCGGCCACACCCAGCTAATTTTTGTTTGTTTGTTTTTTGTTTGTTTGTTTTTTGAGACGGAGTCTCGCTCTGTCGCCCGGGCTGGAGTGCAGTGGCCGGATCTCAGCTCACTGCAGGCTCCGCCTCCCGGGTTTAAGCCATTCTCCTGCCTCAGCCTCCGGAGTAGCTTGGACTACAGGCGCCCGTCACTACGCCCGGCTAGTTTTTTGTACTTTTTAGTAGAGACGGGGTTTCACCGTATTAGCCAGGATGGTCTTGATCTCCTGACCTCGTGATCCGCCCGTCTCAGCCTCCCAAAGTGCTGGGATTACAGGCTTGAGCCACCGCGCCCGGCCTAATATTTGTATTTTTAGTAGAGACAAGGTTTCACCATATTTGGCCAGGCTGGTCTCAAACTCCCGACCTCATGATCCACCAGCCTAGGCCTCCCAAAGTGCTGGGATTACAGGTGTGAGCCACCACGCCCGGCCATAAATATTACTTTTTAAGTAAAAACCACAGAAATACTTAGACAAAGAGCTTGGTCTGTAGTTCTCTGATGCGCCTTTTACAGGGAGGCAAGTTCGTGTCCCAGGGGTCCCCAAGGCAGCCTCCAACCTCACCTCCACCTCTCTGCTTTCCAGAATGAGTGAGCTGGGGTTTGCTTTCTTCTCCATATCCTGCAGCTTGATCAACTTTTCTATCAGGAACATTTTATCTTTGCCCTCCTACCAAGAAGGAAAACAAAACCAGAAAGAAACAAAAACATGAATGAATGATGGTATGGAATTGAGAAAGCAATTGATGGGAAGAACGTCGATTTTCAGGCAGGTAGGGTCCTAGAAGTTGGATGGAGGTTGCTGCCATCTTTTGGTGAAAGAAAAGAAACATTTCACAGTAAAACCAAAGTATCCCCCAGAGCCTTCCTGCACTGTAATATTCTCCTCTAAAGCAACTCCCCTAACAGGCTTGAGAAAGTAGCCTTCAGAAGTCGGCTGCTGGAAGCAACTTACATGCCACGTCTCAATAGCCAGGAAAAATGGTTTCCAGTCTCCCCCATAGGCATGTGCCCCAGAGTGAGACTCCGTGTCAAAACAAACAAACAAAAAAGATATATGTAGGATATGGAAAATATGAAACAGATGACCTGCATTCTTTAAGAATAAAAAGAAAAGAGGAAGTGGGGAGGAGAGGTGGTAAATGGTTATAGAGTAAAAGAAAGTTAGGCATTTTGGCTGGGCACGGTGGCTCATGCCTGTAATCCCAGCACTTTGGGAGGCCGAGGCGGGTGGATCACTTGAGGTCAGGAGTTTGAGACCAGTCTAGTTAACATGGTGAAACCCCATCTCTACTAAAAATACAAAAATTAGCTGGGCATGGTGGCACACACCTGTAATCCCAGCTACTAAGAAGGTTGAGGCAGGAGAATCACTTGAACCAGAGAGGCAGAGGTTGCAGTGAGCCAAAATCATGCCACTGCCTTCCAGTCTGGGAGACACAGTGAGATTCTGTCTCAAAAAAAAAAAAGAAAAAGAAACAAAGGCACATCAACCAAATGCAACATGTACCCCCTTTTCAGATCCTGAATTGTGCAGTTCTAGTATAAAAAGACACTTAAGGGGACAACTGGGGAAACGTAAACATTGGATATAAGACAATAATAATAAATTATTGGTAAGTTTTTTCTTTTTAAGTATGATGATGATATTGTAGTTATGTTTTTTTAAAAGTCTTTATCTCGGCTGGATGTGGTGACTCACGCCTGTAATCCCAGCACTTTGGGATGCCGAGGTGAGCAGATCACCTGAGGTTGGAAGTTTGAGACCAGCCTAACCAACATGGAGAAATCTCATCTGTACTAAAAATACAAAATTAGCCGGGTATGGTGGCGTGTGCCTGCAATTCCAGCTACACGGGAGGCTGAGGCACAAGAATTGCTTGAACCCGGGAGGCGGAGGTTGCAGTGAGCCAAGATCGCTCCACTGCACTCCAATCTGGGCAACAAGAGTGAAACTGTGTCTCAAAATAAATAAATAAAATAAAAGTCTTTATCTCATAGAGATGTACATACAAGTTTTAATATATAAAAAATAATATAAAGCCTAAGATTTGCTTTAAAATAATCCGGGGAGCCAGGTGGAGTGGCATCTGCCTATAATCTCAGCCACTCCGGAGGCTGAGTCAGGAGTTCAGGAATTTGAATCCAGCCAGGGCAACATAGCAAGACCCCCACCTCTAAAAAAATAAAATAAGGCTGGGCGTGGTGGCTCACGTCTGTAATCCCAGTACTTTTGGAGGCAGGTGGATCACCTGAGGTCAGCAGTTCAAGACCAGTCTGGCCAACATAGTGAAACCCTGTCTCCAATAAAAATACAAAAATTAGCTGGGTGTAGGGGCGGGCACCTGTAATCCCAGCTACTTGGGAGGCTGGGGCAGGAGAATCGCTTGAACCCTGGAGGTGGAAATTGCAGTGAGCTGAGATTGTGCCTCTGCACTCCAGCCTGGGCAACAAGAGCAAAACTCTATCTCATAAAATAATAATAATAATAAATAATAAGAATAAAAATAAGGGATTTGCTGGGAAGAGAAAGTGTAGATGAAATAAGAATATAAAAACATTGATGGCTGTTAAGGCTGACAGCAGGGATATGAGAGTTCATTGTAGTATTCTCTTTACTTTGGAGGATGTTTGAAAGTGTCCCTTATACAGCGTTTAAAAAGGGTTATGGTGGACATCAGAGGGATCCAAGGGGACTTACATTAATGATCTGCTCATGCAGCAGCCTGATCATAATCTTCCTTCCCTCTGTGATCTGCCAGTAAAAATAGGTGATGATTCTGAAAGAGGAGAAAAGAAAGAATGACAGACACTCTTGCCAATGTTTTGCAGGCTCCGAATTTCCACTGGATGAAAAGGAATGGGAATCTGTGCCTGCAGATGGATTTGGGCCCAAATGTGTTTTTGAAAACTCATGTCAGGGTGAGTTACAGTTTAAATACATTGGAGCAATGGTTCTCAACCTGGCTGCTCATGGAATCACCTGGAAGGGGGAAATAAGCCCATGCCACAGCCCCTCTTCAGACCAATTAATTTAGCATCTCTGGGCATGTCATCTCCTTAAAAGGAGAACAGCAGGTATTGCTTTCTTAACAGAACTAGTTAAAAAAAAAATCCCTAAGACGACGGGGTGTGGTGGCTCATGCCTGTAATCCCAGCACTTTGGGAGGCCAAGGCAGGTGGTCAGGAGATGGAGACCATCCTGGCTAACACGGTGAAACCCCGTCTCTACTAAAAATACAAAAAGATTAACCGAGCGTGGTGGTGGGTGCCTGCAGTCTCAGCTACTCAGGAGGCTGAGGCAGGAGAACGGCATGAACCCACAAGGCAGAGCTTGCAGTGTGCTGAGATTGCACCACTGCACTCCAGCCTGGGCGACAGAGTGAGACTCTGTCTCCAAAAAAAAAAAAAATTCCCTAAGCCAAGAAGATAGTATATAATCTTTCCCCACTTCCCCCAGAGACGGGGTCTTGCTCTGTTGCCCAGGCTGGAGTGCAGTGGCACAACCAGAGAACACTGCAGCCTCAAACTCCTAGGCTCAAGCAATCCTCCCACCTCAACTTCCCAAGAAGCTCAGACTACAGGCAGAAGCCACTGCACCAGGCTAAATAACTTTTAAAAAAAAACTATCAATGCAAGGTTGGGCAAGGTGGCTGACACCTGTAATCCCAACACTTTGAGAGGCTGAGGCAGGAGGATAACTTGAGGCCAGGAGTTTGAGACCAGCCTGGGCAACACAGGGAGACTCCATCTCTCAAAAAAATTTAAAAATTAGCCAAGTGTAGTGGTGCACACCTGCAATCCCAGCTACTTGGGAGCTGAGGTGGGAGGATTGCTTGAGCCTAAAAAGGTTGAGTTTGCAGCAAGCCATGACCATGCCGCTTCAGTCCAGCCTGGGTGATAGATCATGACCCCGTCTCAACCAAAAAAGAAAGGAAAGAAAGACAAGGAAGGGAAGGGGGAAAGAAGGAGAAAGAGAAAGCAAGAAAGGGAGAGTGAGAGAGAGAGAGGAAGAAAGAAAAAAGAAAAGAAAAAAGAAAGAAAGAAAGAAAGGAAAGAAAAGGAAAGAAAAGAGAATGTAAAGGAACAGAAAGGGAAAGGAAAGGAACGGAAAGGGAACGGAAAGGAACGGAATGGGAAGGGAAAGGAACTTGAGAGAGAGAGGGAGGGAGGGAGGAAGGGGAAGGGAAGAGAAGAGAAAAGAAAAGGAAGGAAGGGAGGAAGGGAGGAAGGAAGGAAGGAAGGAAGGAAGGAAGGAAGGAAGGAAGGAGGGAAGGAAGGAAGCAAAACTACCTATGCAAAGGTAGAGTCACCCAGAACACTGAGCTATACTACAGCCATTTGCTTTCCAACCAAACATCCCTACTGCTGTTTCCCCCGAATGCTCCTGGCTTTCCTTGCTAGATTCCCCAGATACCACACTCACAACACAATGAGGGTGAGGATGAAAAAGAAGTGCACGCTTCCAATGAGGTTCCGATAGATCCAAACCACCCACAGGTAGCCAGGCCGTGTACTCAGGGTGTCGATCCAGCTGTAGATGGAGTGAATGAAGAAAGGCAGACCTTGAAAAGGGCCACAGTCAGCTGAAGGCTTCAATCTGGTAAAACAAAGATGGAAGAACACCTCTAGCACAAGACTCAGGGATGGTTATTTTAGAATCAGGGTGTCCTTTCTGGGCTCTGGACCTGAAAACATCAAGTCTTGCCTGATCCACTCATACCCACTTCCCAAAGAAACCCTCTTGCTCACAGCCTTGCTGGGGTGACCTGCACTCCAAGGACTGCCTCTCAGATCAGAGGGATCACCTCACCCAACAGCAGCCAATCCAAAGGCCAGGCAGTGACTTCTGCAGTAAGTTGGCTCAATGATATGAATGGGGGCAGTCAGACTCTTTTTCTTAAGAACTTGAATTAAGGCCAGGCACTATGGCTCATGCCTCTAATCCCAACAGTTTGGGAGGCCAAGGTGGGAGGATCGTTTGAGCCCAAAAGTTCAAGACCAGCCTGGGCAACATAGTGAGACTCCATCTCTACAAAAAAATAAAGAATTAGCTAGGCATGGCAGCACATGCCTGTGGTCCCAGCTACGTAGGAGGCTGAGGTGGGAGGATCGCTTGAGCCCAGGAGGTTGAGGCTATAGTGAGCTGTGATCATGCCACTGTACTGCAGCCTGGGCAACAGAGCAACACTGTCTAAAAAAAAACTTGAATTAAAGCCAAATATGGTGGCTCGCCTGCAATTCCAGCACTTTGAGAGACCAAGGCAGGAGGATCACTTGAGGCCAAGAGTTCAAGACCAGCCTACGCAATGTAGTGAGACCCCCATTTCTAAAGAATAATAATAATAATAATAATTAGCCAGGCATGGTGATGTGTGCCTATAGTCCCAGCTACTTGGGAGGCTGAGGTGGGAGAATCACTTGAGCCCAGGAATTTGAGCTATGATTGTGCCGCTGCACTCCAGCCTGGGTGACAGAGCAAGGCCCTGTCTCAAAGAAAGAAATTGAATTAAGAAGCATAAAGAGGGAAGCCTGTTAGCTATGGAGGAATGAGCAGAAACTACAGGGCAACAAGGAACTAGTGAGGAAGAGAGAGAAGAGAGTGGATACGCCAAGAGGAGCAAGGACATTGTGGAGCAAAGAACTGAGGGCCCCAGTTTCACAGGTGTCCTAAAAATCATCTCCCTTGTTCATCAACCATGGTTTATTCTGTTAAGCACTGTCAGGCTCTGGGGACTTCACCTGAAGCAAGTCCCTGCCCTATTGGGCTTACGTTCTGGTGGGAAAAATAGACAATCGTTGAGTAACAATTAAACAAAGACTCACACAGAGGCATTCCTGATTATGCATGATGGAATGAAGGAAAGAAACTCAGGCCCGAGAGGGAGAAGCAGTGGGGAACTGAGAGCAGACAAGGAGGGCTGTGAAAGTCAGATCTTGGAGAGGACCTTGGAGCTGAGAATCAGAGGGTGGAGAGGAGGCAGCCAAGCAAAGGGAGTGGGGAGAGGACTTCACTCAGAGGACTCTGCCCATGTTGGGAGGGGCTTGCTGGCTTCCAGGAATGGGGTGAGGGCGGTGGGGTAGTGTACAGTGGAGCCAAAGGGAGGTGGGGTTGTCGAGGTGGGAGGAGCCGGATCAGTCTGTTAATTTAGATGAAGTTCTGTTCCGGATGTGGAGGAACAGGGTGCGGGGGCATCTCCCCATTCTGGGAAGCTGCAGTTCTTGGCAGAAGTGAGAAAGCTACTCCTGACTGTGGCTGTCAGATGGGTGGTGATCAAACGAGGATGTATTCCCTCCCTGGCTTTTAGTGTCTGTTGGGTAGCCAGGGAACTTAGGTTAGACACTGTATTCAGCGTGTCTTTGTATTCTGATGTTTTGACATCTGGGGTCTTACTGATTCCAGCTCCCTGGGCTAGCTGCCCTTCCTTGGACTAGCTTACAAAGCCCAACTTTCAAATGCAAACCAACGGATCCAGATCCCACACCCTAAACTGCCCCCTTTATCAGGATCTCACATCTGGGCCACCACTCCGCTGTCCTAAGCACCCCAGGGCCAGGTGCCAGACAACTCAGGGCAGATCCACATCCCACAGCCTACTGACAAACCAGCCAACCCTAAACCTGCTTCCCCTGCCTTGCCCATTCCTTACCATAGAAAACCACAAGAAAGGCTCTAGCCCACATTTCCCCTCACTCCCTCTGCCTCCTGACCTACCCCGATGCTTCCCTGTGTGGTCCTTTGTGGCACAGAGTGCCTCCCCTTCTCAGGAACTGAGAGTAATAAACTATCTTTCTAGTGGTGGTCATTCCTGACCTGTTGGGCTTCACCACACCTAGTTATTTATTTATCTATCTATCTATCTATCTATCTATCTATCTATCTATCTATTTATTTATTTATGTATTGAGACAGAGTCTCACTCTGTCGCCCAGGCTACAGCGCAATGGTGCAATCTGGGCTCACTGCAACCTCCACCTCCGGGGTTCAAACGATTCTCCTGCCTCAGCCTCTCTTGCAGCTGGGATTACAGGCATGCACCACCATGCCTGGCTAATTTTTGTGTTTTTAGTAGAGACGAGTTCACCATGTTGGCCAGGCTCATCTTGAACTCCTGGCCTCAAGTGATCCACCCGCTTCGGCCTCCCATAGTGCTGGGATTATAGGCGTGAGCCACTGCACCCGGCCTCACCATACCTGAATTATAATAAAACCTACATTTTAAAACACACACCCATCCACCCAGTCTGTAAAACCTCCCCCAAGGCCCCCTTCTCCTACCTCCAGATGGTGATGGCCAGGGTGCACAAGACCGCGGTGAAGGATGGGAAAAAGAGCAAGAAGATGAAGAGAGTCATCATCTGCGAGGCCCGCCAGGCTTTGCTCGGAGGCTGGAAATTCATCATCAGACTGATCTGAAGAGAGAGAGGCAGCCACCTCCCATCTGCAGCCAGAGCAGCAGCAGAAGGACCCCAGCCAGGCCCAGCTTCCTGAGACCTTTGCAGAGCCCCCTTCCCCAGCTTTAAGCGCCACCAGGTCACAGGCGTTGGAGCAAAGCTGACTGATGGCAACGTCGGACTGACTCACGTTTTTGGCGTAGAACATGATGAAAAGCATAATCATTTGGATAAGGGGCAGCAGGGGGCAGAAGAAGATTCCAATCCTGAAAGGCAGAGAGGGTGAGTGTCAGAGGCCGGGGGAGACAAAAGGAGTCGGGGTGAATCTGGGAAGCTTGGAAGGAAGAGAAAGAGGATGTTGTGGCCTGGATTGTGTGTCCCCAAAATCCATATATTGAGGCCTTAACCCCCAATATCTCAGAATGTGACTGTATTTGGAGACAGGGCCTTGGAGAGGTGCTTAAGGTAGAACGAGATCACAGTAGGAGGCCCTAATTCAGTATAATTAGGTGTCCCTAAAAGACAAGATTAGGAGGCCAGGCGTGGTGGCTCACGCCTGTAATCCCAGAACTTTGGGAGGCCAAGGCACGTGAATCACCTGAGGTCAGGAGTTCGAGACCAGCCTGGCCAACATGGTGAAACCCCATCTCTACTAAAAATACAAAAATTAGCCAGGCATGATGGCGCATGCCTGTAATCTCAGCTACTTGAGAAGCTGAGGCAGGAGAATCACTTGAACCTGGGAGGCGGAGGTTGCAGTGAGCCAAGATTGTGCCATTGCACTCCAGCCTGGGCAACAGAGCAAGACTCCATCTCAACAACAAAAAAAGAAGAGATTAGGACATAGACACACAGAGAAACGAAGACCATGTAAAGACATGGGGAGAAGATGGCCGTCTATAAGCCAAGGAGAGAGGCTTGAGACAGATTCCTCCCTTATGACCCTCAGAAGAAACCAACCCCACCCGCATCTTGATCTTGGCCTTCTGACCTCCAGAACTGTGAGATATGAAATTGCTGTTGTTTAAGCCACTCAGTGCGTGGGACTTTGTTATGGCAGCGCCAGCCAACTAACACAGAGGGGGCCTGCTTCCATCCCAGCAAATTAGGCAGATTCCCACCATACCCAGTATCCTCAGCTGCCTTCTTCCCAGCTCTGAAAAGGAGATTTTATAGAGAAATCACCCATCCACCTACTAAACCAACAGATGGTATTCAGCATGCCCTAAGCTAGCGTGTCCCAAATTTAGGGCATACCCTATGCTTTCCCCTGCTTTTGCTTCCTTCCCCATGGTATTCAAGGTCTGAGGTTCTGTAGGGACAAGGCATTGAACAGCACTGAGTTCCAAATGAGAAAGGCATTCCCTTTCCAACTCTCCTGCAGTGCTCATGAGCAACAAAAGGAGAAAATCTCAGTGTGGTTCTAGAATAATGTAACTCCTAACACATGCCAATCTCCCTTTTTTTTTTTTTTTTTTTTTCCTGAGACGGAGTCTTGCTCTGCCGCCCAGGCTGGAGTGCAGTGGCCGGTTCTCAGCTCACTGCAAGCTCTGCCTCCCGGGTTTACGCCATTCTCCTGCCTCAGCCTCCTGAGTAGCTGGGACTACAGGTGCCCACCTCGTCGCCCGGCTAGTTTTTTGTATTTTTTAGTGGAGACGGGGTTTCACCGTATTAGCCAGGATGGTCTCAATCTCCTGACCTCGTGATCCACCCGTCTCGGCCTCCCAAAGTGCTGGGATTACAGGCTTGAGCCCCCGCGCCCGGCCCAATCTCCCATTTTTTAACAAAAAAGGAGTAGGCTTTGGGCTGAGAGCCTTGGCAAACAGTAACATCTCGCTAGAATTTAGTGACATTTTGGAATGGGATTGCTTTTATTTTTCCAGTTATTTGTGATTTCTATCAAATGGCACTGGTTTTCCATTTATGATTGTAAATAAAGACTCTCTTAAAAATGTATGTGAGAGGCCAGGCGCAGTGACTCACGCCTGTAATGCCATCACTTTTGGAGACTGAAGTGGGCAGATCATCTGAGGTCAGGAGTTCGAAACCAGCCTGGCCAACATGGCAAAACCCCTGTCTCTACTAAAAATACAAAAACGCCTGACGTTTTGACATCTAGAGTCTTACTGACCCCAGGAAGACTGCCGATGTTGGGGAAAGCAGTCTGGCCATTTACAAAGGCCTTTCTTCCACATCATTTCAACTAGGATGCCGTTGGGCAAGTTACTTAAACTCTCTCTAAACCTTAGTTTTCTAATCTTTAAATGGTGGACATACTAGTACCTACTCACAGAGTTTTTTGAGAGGAATAAATGGGCATGGTGGCTCACTCCTGTTATCCCAGCACTTTGGGAGGCTGATGAAAAGCAGTTATCATCTACCATGACATTAAAAAAATGTATTTGAGTAAAAAAAAAAAAGGCAAATAATAAAAAAAATTAAGTAGATAATAGCACAGGTGAAATATCACTATACCAAAAAATAGGCAGGCTGGTGTACATAGACTAAAACTTGGAAAACATGTTCCTCACTTCATCTCTATCACTGTCCCTAACATATATCCTTTTCTGTCATTATATTATCTTCTTATAAAACTCATCATCAAAGGCAATATTCTCCTAAAACCCACAAAGGTTAGAACTGTAATAACCATGGAAAAAAGAAAAGATATGTGTTTTCGATTGTGCTTATTCATGATTTAGCAACAAAAATCTCAAAGGCCCAGAAGTCATAATGGTAATTTCTTTTTTTTTCTTTTTGAGACGGAGAGTCGCTCTATCTCCCAGGCTGGAGTGCAGTGGCATGATCTCGGCTGACTACAACCTCTGCCTCCCTGGTTCAAGTGATTCTCCTGCCTCAGCTTCTCTAGTAGCTGAGATTACAGGCATCTAACCACAGCCGGCTAATTTGTATTTTTTAGTAGACTCAGGGTTTCACCATGTTGGCCAGGCTGGTCTTGAACTCCTGACCTCAAGTGATCTGCCCACCTCGGCCTCCCAAAGTTCTGGGGTTACAGGTGTGAGCCACCACGCCTATTTAATCACCTCGAAAACACTGTGAGTAGGTATCTCTACCATTTAAAGATTAGAAAACTAACGTTTAGAGAGAGTTTTAGTAACTTGCCCAATGGCATCCCAGTTGAAATAATGTGGAAGAAAGGATTTTGTAAACTGCCAAATTGCCAGCAGGTGATTCAGCAGCATGCAAACACATTACCTAAACTACCAAAGAAAGGTCCTCATTGTCTCTAAAAAATAAACTCATTAACTTTGAGTTATTTGCAGACAGTCAAATCACCCAGGGCAACTTTAAAGAGTCAGAAAATAAAACACTCTCCCGTTGTATGACATATTGGTGTTTACAAAGCAGTTTTCATCTACCATGGCATTTAATCCTCAACATGATTCAAAGGCAGCTATTCTTTTTTTTTTTTTTTTTTATGAGACAAAGTTTCATTCTTGTCGCCCAGGCTGGAGTACAATGGCACGATCTCTGTTCACCGCAGCCTCCACCTCCCAGGTTCAAGTGATTCTCCCGCCTCAGCCTCCTGAGTAACTGGGATTACAGGTGCTCGCAACCACGCTGAGTTAATTTTTTGTGTGTATTTTAGTAGAGACGGGGTTTTGCCATGTTGGCCAGGTTGGCCTCGAACTCCTGGCCTCAGGTGATCCGGCCTCCCAAAGTGCTGGGATTACAGGCATGAGCCACCGCTCCTGGCCTTTTTTTTTTTTTTTTTTTGTGGCAGAGTTTCACTCTTGTTGCCCAGGCTGGAGTACCATGGCACGATCTTGGCTCACTGTAACCTCCACCTCCCGGGTTCAAGCGATTCTCGTGTCTCAGTCTCCCGAGTAGCTGGGATTACAGGCGTGTGCCACCATGCCCGGCTAATTTTGTATTTTTATTTTTATTATTTTTTTATTTTTTTTTTAGTAGAGATGGGGTTTCACCGGGTTAGCCAGGATGGTCTCGATCTCCTGACCTCGTGATCCGCCCGTCTCGGCCTCCCGAAGTGCTGGGATTACAGGCTTGAGCCACCGTGCCCGGCCTAATTTTGTATTTTTAGTAGAGATGGGGTTTCACCATGTTGGTCAGGCTGGTCTTGAACTCCTGACCTCAGGTGATCCGCCCGCCTCAGCCTCCCAAAGTGCTGGTATTACAGGCTTGAGCCACCACACCTGGCCTTAAAGGCAGCTATTCTTACATGCATTTATAGATGAGTCTGAGGCTCACACAAGCACAGTGATCTCCATGAGTGGCAGAGCCAGTCTCAGAACTCAGTTTATCCTGTTCCAAATCCAACACTTTCAAGTCAGTAACACCCCATCAGACGGAACCTGGGAATGTGATTCACCATACAGAATTCCGGCATTAACTGCATCATGTTAAAATAAATATGCAAAAGTAATGCAGGAAGATTGCTTGAGCCCAGCAGGATGAGGCTGTAGTGAGCCATGATCATGCCACTGCACTCCAGCCTTAGCAACAGAGTGAGACCCTGTCTCAAAAATAAATAAATAGGCTGAGCATGGTGACTCACACCTATAGGTGGCCTCCAGGTTGGGATCCCTGCTCTATGCTGATTCTTGTCTGAAGTCCTTAAGCTCTCATAAAGGAAAATGGTAGTCTAAATGCTAAATTCATGGTACTCAGACTGGTTGGATGGCGTATCACCCATGCAGTTTTAAAAACAACAGATTCTGGAACTTTGCCACCAAAACACCAACTCCACAGTCATGTGGGAACCACTGGGCATTTTGCTGAGTCACAAAACTTACCACACCAGAGTTTGTGCATAGATCAATTCTAGAACGTTCCTGGCAATGTCAAACTCTGGAAGGCCAAGACTTGTGATCAGCTGCATCCCGATGATCCTGTGAAAACATACTGAGTTTAGTACCCAAACCATAACTCCCACTTTCAGAAGATCCCCCACAGACTAGGACAATCAAAAGAGACCCTCACCGGCTTGAAATAAAGTCATAAGTTCCCTTGAAAATTTTTCAACAGTTGTAAATCTATAAGCATGTTTTTGAAGAAGTATTTGAAGGGATTGAGGGAAAACTAATTTAACACAATGCAGTCAAGTGGGGGTACTGCTAAAGTGGTTTAAAAAGTTCTAGAGAACATTTGTTACCCTGAACATTTAAATTATCCCACTATTATCTTACACCCCTCTTTGCTAATTAAAGCTTCTTTTTTCATGAACCGGATGAACTCAGCACCTCTCAACTCAGATAAACATTTTTAAATTTTTGGTTGCTGCTATCAAATTAATTATATTTCCCTGTATTCTAAATCCACAAGAAGGAAACCAAGTTTCCATTTACTCTGGGGAAACTTGATTCCATATTAATTTGTTCATAAAGAGGAGTTGCCAATTTAAAAAAATTTTTGTCAAAAAAAACTTCTTCACCTTTTTTTTTTTTTTTTTTGAGATGCAGTCTTGCTGTGTCACCCAGGGTGGAGTGTAGTGGCGCAATCTAAGCTCACTGCAACCTCCACCTCCCGGGTTCAAGCGATTCTCCTGCCTCCGCCTCCCAAGTAGTTGGGATTACAGGCACGCACCACCACGCTCGGCTAATTTTTGTATTTTTAGTAGAGATGGGGTTTCACCACATTGGCCAGGCTTCTCTTGAACTCCTGACCTCAGATGATTCACCCGCCTTGGCCTCCCAAAGTGTCGGGATTACAGGCATGAGTCACTGCACCCGGCCAAACCTTTTCACCTTTATGTCCAGGCCCTCAACAGAGGCTAGAATAAAAGCACATTCTGGCAAAAATGAATGAGGAAATTTGGCATTGAATCTACCCACTGATAAAAGAATCAACATCAGACCATCCTATCTGATGGTCAGACCATCTTATTACTAGAACAGCTTGCGGAAATACATAAATGTCTGTAAGGAATGAGAGGCTCATCATATTATTAAAAAAAAGAATTACTAAATTTTAAAAACCAGACATGGGACAATAACAGTGCCTCAATTCTGTATATATTGTATCTAATATAAAATTAGTACATCAATTCAATTAAAACAATGAGATAAATCTACATGTGCTGACATGGAAAGATGTCAAAGCATAGGGACAGATCAATAAAAGCAAATTCTACAATATGTTGCAGTGTGACTCCATTTTTGCTTTTGAAAATTATGTAGTATTATATAGTAAAGACACACACAGAACAATGTGTGCATAGAAAAATCTGGAGGAATATATACTAGAATATTAAAATTATCTATAGTGGATAAGATTTCTTTTTTTTTTTTGAGACGGAGTCTCGCTCTGTCGCCCAGGCTGGAGTGCAGTGGCTGGATCTCGGCTCACTGCAAGCTCCGCCTCCCGGGTTTACGCATTCTCCTGCCTCAGCCTCCTGAGTAGCTGGGACTACAGGTGCCCACCACCTCGCCCGGCTAGTTTTTTGTATTTTTTTTGTTTTTTTAGTAGAGACGGGGCTTCACCGTGTTAGCCAGGATGGTCATGATCTCCTGACCTCATGATCCGCCCGTCTCGGCCTCCCAAAGTGCTGGGATTACAGGCTTGAGCCACCGTGCCTGGCCCAGATTTCTTTTTTTCTTCTTTCTTTGCCTTCTTCTTCTTCTTTTTTTTTGAGACAGGGTCTTCCTATTTTGCCCAGGCTAGTCTCAAACTCCTGGCCTCAAGTGATCCTCCTGCCTCAGTCTCCCAAAGTGCTGGGATTATAGGCATGAGCCACTGCCCTCGGCTGGATAAGATTTCAAATGGCTCAGTTTCTGTCTTTTATTTCTAGAATTTGTTTTCAAAAGGTTGTAAAAGGTCAACTGAACCAAGTGAACTATGACAACAGAACTGTTAGGTTAAGGTGAAATTTTAGCTAATTTAAACGTGAACAGTATCCCCAAGGACACAGGCAGACTTGGAACAATGCATGCTTTGAGTATGTCAGGGACCTGTACGTCCTACTCAGCCAGGATCAGGTTCTGGTTATAGCATCAGGCACTAATTACTTAAGAATGACAAATATTTACCTCCTCAGAAACTCTCCCAGGAAGGAATCGGCTAAAGAGAACACAAAATCCATCAGAAGGAGACGGTAGATGTCCTGGCCAATGAGAGTTTCCCAACACTGGAAGGCAAACAAGAGTCCAGATGTGGGAAGGGGCTGCGGCCTCAGCTCAATTCTCCTCTGTTCCTGGCTCTATGTACCCATTCGGACATAGCTAATGGTTGGGTTTGACCAAGTCCTTGTGTACTCAAAAAAGTAGATTCACTCTGAAAAAATGCAGCTGAGTTTGTTTTCAAGGGTGGTGTTCTCTTTTGGGTTTCCTTCTTCCCCCGATTAAAGCTTGCCTTCCACACATACCCAAACTTTCCCAGTTCGTGATCTCTCCCCATAAAACTTTTCATCCGTGCCCTATCCCCTCTGGATCCCATTGTTCAGCCAAGGGTAATCAGTTTCTTCAAGAGAGCAGGAAGTGCCAATGGCTAAGAATGCCTTCACTCTTTTTGCTTATTGACCTTAAAAAAATTAATTAATGTCTGCTTGATTAAGAAAGTGGCCTAGAGGTTTAGTAGGCTAGTGTAAACTGGAAGCTCAGATTAGTCAGTTTATAAAAGTAGTGGCTAGGAACTTTTGCAGGAAGTCAGTGCTATCAGCTGATAGACTGGGAGCTTTTAGATTTGGCTGGAGGAGAGGAAACTTTTGGGTACACGGCCCAAGGATGGATGAATGATGGATAAGTAAATGGATAGATGGACATATAGATGGATGGATGAATGGATGGATGAATAGATGGCTGGATGAATACATGAATTGATAGATGGATGCATGCATGAATGAATACATGAATAAATGGATGGATGGTTAGATAAATGGATAGACTAATACATGAATGAATAGATAAATATATATATGGATTAATGGATGGATGGATCCATACATGGATGGATAAATGGATAAGTGGATGGATGTATGAATGGATGGATAGATGGATACATGGATGGACAGATGAATACATGGATGGATGAATAGATGCATGGATGGATAAATGAATGATAGAGGGATGATGGATGGATGCATGAATGGATAAATGCATGGAAGAAGAATATGGTATCTGCTGTAACCATACTAACTTACAGGGCTGATTTTGATTCTCTTCGACAATTAGGGAGAGAAGTTGAGGGTGCCATGTTCATGTAAGATGGTTTGAGTCTAGACACAGCAGAGCTATTTTAGGGCCCAGGAATAATGGGTGACAGAGAAATAGAGAGAGGCTCCTGATTCCCTGACTCTACTTCCAACCCCAGGGCATCCTGGGTATCTGAGGGCTCATGATGACCATCAGCTAAGGATTACTGTGTAATGTGAAGGCACATTATCATGGGGGATGCAGTAGCAGGGGCAGAGGCATCCCAATGAGAAGGCCAGGGAAGTTGGCTTGTTCCTAAATCCACACGGGACACTACCCTCAGGCACCCATTCTCTGAGGTTAGTGAAGACTAGAAACTCTAGTCAAGTGAAGAAGGGCCAGGAACAGTCAGCATTAGGACATAATTGTTACTGCCAGCATTTATGAGTTTACAGATTGGTAAAGCCCAGGGTATCTAGGTTACAGGGAAAATAGAACATCAAGGATCAAAAAGGATTTTGTCCAACCCCAAGGCTGTTAGGACAGACTAGCGCTAAAATTACTAGCGTCCACTGCATATGCTGGGCACTGAACTTATACTACACATGATATTGTTTAATCCCAGTTTTACAGATGAGAAAACTGAGGATCAAAGAGATTAAGTGACTCGGCAGATGACACAGCACAGCTGGCCTTTGAATCATGTCCTCCTGACTCTAGAACCTGAGCTTTTTTGTTGAGACCCATTTTGCCTTACGTTGCTTTCCAGATTAGTTTTCGTTCTCTTTCCACAAGGGATTAATACCAACTATGGAGTGTGATGACTCTTGAGAAACCCATGTCCTCCCTGTTGGTCAAATGCTAAGAAACCAAACTTAAGGCAGAGAAGCTTAGAATCTCACCTCTTCACCAGACAGGGCCACGTTGTTGAGCCAGTAGTAACAAAGAATGCCAATTATTGATATTTTCAAAAAGATGTTTCTAAACAGAAGAGACAACATTTATGATTACTTTCAATGGCAGTCTTTCACGCTGTCTGCCAATAGTTCCTTTGGGACACATGGTAAGATCGAAATTCCTGGTGAATGGTGAATGAATTGTGGTAAATGAATTGTGAGCAGAAGCAACCTGTGTCACGTCTAAGCTGGAGCACGTAATGCCCCTGTGAGACCCTCCAGAACTCCCCATCTTCCTTTTGGAAAGGCAATCAATGATATTCAAGATGATTGCTGCTCTCTTAGCCTGGATCCCTCAGTGACTAACATAGGAAGGTCCCTCCTGCCAATCCACACTGTGTACGTAACATGAGTAAGAAATAAACCTTTGTGTTCTAAACCACTGAGATTTGGGGGATTGTTACTGAAGTATAACCTGATTTATTCTGACTGATATGTTCTCTTTTGTTGCATCTCCAAATGATCTGATTTCACTTCCCATTATAATAGTAAATGTACATAAAGTTTATTGGGTGCTGATGCAACATACACTGCCAAGCTCTTTATTGAATCATCCTCCTCAGTCTTTACAACTCCATCATCTAGTAGATGGTAATTTGTGCCCATCATACTCAATATGCAAGGTTATGGGGTGCAGTGAGACCTAATATTTCCCCTTCTATATGTACTTTAAAAAGTGGCACCATGGATTGGTGGATGGGATGTGGGGAATAATGAGGGCATAGGAATATGGTCAGAGTTTTCTTTCCCCTTCCTCCCTCCCTTCCTCCCTTCCTTCCTTCCTTCCTTCCTTCCTTCCTTCTTTCTTCCCTCCCTCCCTCCCTCCCTCTTTCTCTCTTTCTTTCTTCTTTCTTTCTTCCCTCCCTCCCTTCCTCCTTCCTTCCTTCCTTCCTTTCTTTCTTTCTTTTTTCTTTCTTCCCTCCCTTCCTTCCTTCCTTCCTTTTTTTGAGACAGGGTCTCACTCTGTTACCCAAACTGGAATGCAGTGATGTACTCTTGGCTCACCGCAGCTTTGACCTCCCAGGCTCAAGCACTTCTCCCACCTCAGCCACCTGAGTAGCTGGGACTACAGGTGCAATCAACCATGCCTGACTAATTTTTAAATTTTTTGTAGAGATGGAGTCTCACCATGTTGCCCAGGCTGGTCTTGAACTCCTGGGCTCAAGCAATCCTCCCACCTTGGCCACCCAAAGTGCTAGGATTACAGGCATGAGCCACTGCACCTGTCTGGAATTTTTCATAATATGAATTGGATATAATCGACTGACTGACCGATTTGCTCATTCATTCACCAACCATTCTTGAACACCTATGATATCCCAGGCACTGTGAACAAAGCAAAGATTTCCCCCATAAACTGTAGGGGAGGAAGATAATAAATAAATACAAATATGTCAGGAAGTGGTAAGAAAATTATACTGCAGAGAGTGAGCTGGGATCGTGCCACCGCACTCCAGCCTGGGCGACAGAGTGAGACTCCATCTCAAAAAAAAAAAAAAAAGAAGGAGAAAATTATACTGCAGAGGAGAAAAGGTGGTAGGGAGCTGTTATTTTTAATGGGATATGTAAGAAAGAGTGCAACATGAGGGTGATGTTTGAAGAACACAAAATGCATTCAGGAAGCAAGCCATGTGGTCGTGTGTGGGAAGAACGTTCCAGGCCCATGCAAAGGTCCAGAGGTGGGAATACAGTTTGGCATGTTTGTGAACGCTTAGGAGGCCTGTGACGGGGACAGGCAGTGAGCAAGGACGGGGGAGAAAATGAAGCTGGAGTGCTCGCTGGGAGCCAGATCTCACAGACCATGGTAAGGCAAGGGCTATGGAACTGATCAGCAAAGAAACTCAGTCTGCATTGTACAGACCTATACTTTTTTTTTTTTTTTTTGAGACGGAGTCTCCCTCTGTCACCCAGGCTGGAGTGCAGTGGCACAATCTCGGTTCACTGCAACCTCCGCCTCCCAGGTTCAAGCAATTCTCCCACCTCAGCCTCTCGAGTAGCTGGGATTACAGACGTGCGTCAGCACACCCAGCTAATTTTTGTATTTTTAGTAGAGACGGGGTTTCTCTATGTTGGCCATGTTGGCCAGGCTGGTTTCAAACTCCTGACCTCAGGTGATCCACCTGCCTTGGCCTCCCAAATCACTGGGATTATAGGCATAAGCCACCGCACCTGGCCTACAGATCTATACTTATAAACCCCAGCATAACCAGGAAGAAGTCAGGGAAGAAACTAGAAGGACAAAATTTGGGTAGTTCCAGACTTTGTGTATCAAAACTCCGGGATCACTTCTAGCACATATGGTACCTTTGTGGGAATCACAAAAAGGCACCCCGTGGAGGCCAGTGAGTTGCCCAAAGCACTCCTCCCACCTTTGTTTGGGTGGTGGAATTACAAAAATGCGCCTCTTCCTCCCATCTGAGGCAGTGGGTACCAGGACTCACAGCTTGACTAAGGGGAACGCTGGATGATTTCAGTCCCCTCCTCAACCCAGGAGCCTTTGTGTGTGCACTGCCTGCCCATCTGTACATCCCATACTTGAGAACTACATCAATCCCCCGCTGGTAGCAATCAGGAAAGCAATCAATCCATGACTTTGAGCAAAAGCCCACACCACACAAACAGACTTCGCTCGTTTGTTGTTAAAACAGGGTCTTGCTCTGTTGTACAGGCCAGAGTGCAGTGGTGCAATCATAGGTAACCTCAGACTCCTGGGATCAAGTGATCCTCTCACCTCAGCCTCCTGAGTAGCTGGCACTAACAGGTACATGCCACTGCATCCAGCTGCCTTTTTGTATAGCCAGCATCCAGCTATGTTGCCCAGGCTATTCTCGAACTCCTGGTCTCAAGTGATCCTCCCCTCTCAGCCTTCCAAAGTGCCGGGATTACTGGCATGAGCCACCACGCCCAGCCACACTTTACTTTTGAAATTCCTTCTTTCTGGAGAACAAAACTTTGACACTAAAGCATAATCTTTTCTAGCTACCATCCCAACTTCTCCCCGTGGAAATAGAGGCTGTTGTTGGGCACGACAGATCACCTACCGGATCAGGAGAATGTAGACTTCGTGCTGTGGCATCTCGTACCTCTCCACGAGCCTGAACATGGAGTAGATGCATGGCACGGCCAGATTAATGCAGGACACAACGAAAGGCAGTAATAGCACCGCTCCAGGGTTACTGTGCGTCTTCAGGAACTGCAGGGGATCGGGAAGAGAATGGAGGGCTGACTTGTACACTGTACCCCTTTCTGCCTCACCCAAAAGTCTCCCATGATAGAAAACCTGCGGAGTAGCTCCTCTGGGATTAACTCTTTAGCTATTTATTTATTTTAATTTTTTTGAGATGGAGTCTCACTCTGTTGCCCAGGCTGGAGTGCAGTGGCGCTATCTCGGCTCACTGCTACTTCCACCTCTTCAGTTCAAGTGATTCTCCTGCCTCAGTCTCCAGACTAGCTGGGATTACAGGGATGCACCACCATACCCAGCTAATTTTTGTATTTTTAGTAGAGATGGGGTTTTCCCATGTTGGCCAGGCTGGTCTCTAACTCCCGACCTCAGGTGATCCATCCACCTCGGCCTCCCAAGATGTTGGGACTACAGGCACGAGCCACCGCACCTGGCTAGGTTAACTGTTTTAGTAACTGTTTTAGCTAGGTACCATTAATTTGCTTACCCTGTGCCAAGCAAACTGAGGCTCAGGGAGGGGAAGACACTTATCCAGGGTCACCTCGCAAGGAAGTGGTAGATTGGAGCCTAGGGGGGTCCCACTCAGGAGCCTGAGCTCCAACAGTCATTCTGTGGCTTTCTGTTTTCTACCAAGATGCCCGGGGCAATGAGGATGTGCTCCCGCCTGTTGACCATAAGCTGAATCTCCTGAAGCTACAGCCCAAGGGGATCAATCACCATGGAATTTCTCCTTGCCTCTCCTGCGTGGCCTTGTTCATTTTCACCAGGCTTCACCTGTCTCTGAGTTCTGAATTAGGGGGGTTGGGGTCTACTAGCCCGTGCTGCACATTTTTTTTTCTTTGGAGATGGAGTCTCACTCTGTTGCCCAGGCTGGAGTGCAGTGGCATGATCTCAGCTCACTGCAACCTTTGCCTCCCAGGTTCAAGTGATTCTCCTGCCTCAGCCTCCCGAGTAGCTGGGATTACAGGGGTGCACCACCACACCTGGCTAATTTTTGTATTTTTAGTAGAGATGGGGTTTCACTATGTTGGCCAGGATGGTCTCGAACTCCTGATCTCAAATGATCGGCCCACCTCGGCCTCCCAAAGTGCTGGGATTACAGGCGTGAGCCACTGTGCCCAGCCCCATGATGCACTTTTGTGTGAGGCTGGGAGAGGCACTGGGCCTCCAGGATGAGGTAGCACTCCGACATTTGGCTGGGAATGGAGCCAGGACTGCACCTCTGCCAGGCATCCTTTGTGACCCTTGGAGTTACCTGATATGTCACATTCCCACATCCTCCCTGCCTGGCCTCATCCTACCTCCGTCTACCTCTGGATGGTTCAAAAGCACCACTTGCATTTTTGGTGGTATCTTTGGAGCCAGGGTAACCTGGGTTCCAGTATGGCTCCCTCCCCACACGGAAGCTGCACAGTCTAGGGCCAGATCCTTAGCTTCTCTGAGCCCCTCTTCTCCATCTGTACAATGGAGAAATGATCACATAACCCATAGAGAGGTTGCAAGAATTAACTGAGATTAAACAAGGCAAGGTCTGGCCCCAGGGCTGTGAAACGACACAGCTGAGCTACCGTTCATGTGAAATCATAGTCACCAATGAATGACCGCCACCGTAGCCAGGACTACAGGTGCATGCCACCATGCTGGGCTAATTTTTAAAATTTTTATAGAGATGGAGTCTCCATGTTGCCCAGGCTGGTCTCTAACTCCTGGGTTCAGGTGATCCTCCTGCCTCAGCCTCCCAGAGTGTTGGGATTACAGGTGCAAGCCACTGTGCCTCACCCCTGCATTTTTAACAAGTTCTCTGCTGGTGCTGATGCTGCGGGCCATAGATCCTGGGTTGAACCGTGGGCTGCACAACATCGTTCCCCTCCAGCACCTCATCCCTACACCTGGTTCTCTCTGCCCTGGACCCTGGTGTTGGTTACCTCTAAGTTGTACTCAGCCAGGTAATAAACGGCTACACAGCAGGCTATGGCCACCCCTGTAGAGACAACCCAGGCCATCACATAGGCAGAGAAGCGGGTCAGCTGCTGATTGAACGTCAACTTGGCATTCTCCTGACGGAGCTCTGACAGGTTCTCCTAGAAACATAAGAAAGTCAAGTTTATGGCTGGGCATGGTGGCTCATGCCTGTAATCCCAGCACTTTGGGAGGCTAAGGAGGGTGGATCACTTAAGATCAGGAGTTTGAGCCCAGCCTGGCCAACATGGTGAAACCCTGCCTCTACTAAAAATACAAAAATTAGCCAGGCGTGGTGGTGCATGCCTGTAATCCCAGCTACTCGGGAGGCTGAGCCAGGAGAATCACTTGAACCTGGGAGGTGGAGGTTGTAGTGAGCAGAGATCGCACCACTGCACTCCAGCCTGGGCGACAGAGTGAGACTCTGTCTCAAACAAATAAATAAATAAACAAATAAATAAATAAAAATAAATGAAAGTCAAGTTTATCTAGAGATCCCTCTCCACTGCTAGCAAAGATCCCCAGGGAATGCTTGCCACACCCAGAGACATAAATCCAGCCCAAATCCATAGGCGAGACAGAGACGGAACATTTATGATGAACAGGGATTATGGGAGACCCATGGAGGACTCTGAAATGGGCCAAGAATCTCCAAACACTGCTTCCATCTTACAGAAACAGTTGGGATTCATAGATAGGGACCATGTTCTTCAGAAAAGCACACTGAGGTCACAAAATTCTTTCTTGAAGAATAAGATTGGGTATCTACACTGAGAAAGAAGCTCACATCTGTAGCCTCTTGTCCAAGCCCCTTTATCTGGCTGGGTTTGGTGGCTCACACCTGAATTCCCAGCATGTTGGGAGGCCGAGGTGGGAGGATCACTTGAGCCCAGGAGTTTAAGACCAGCCTGGGCAACATAGTGAGACTCTCTCCCTGAAAAAAATTTAAAAATTAGTTGGGCACGGTGGTATGCACCCGTAGTCCCAGCTACTCAGGAGGCTGAGGTGGGAGGCTAACTGCAGCCCAGGAGGTCGATACTACAGTGAGTTATGATTGCACCACTGCACTCCAGCTTGGGTGACAGAGCAAGACCTTGTCTCGAAAACAATAAAAAAAATTTAAAGCCCCTTTATTTATAAAATCAGCTTGCTCTTTTTTTTTTTTTTTTTTTTGGAGATGGACTTTTCACTCTTGTTGCCCAGGCTGGAGTGCAGTGGCGCAATCTTGGTTCACTGCAACCTCCACCTCCCGGGTTTAAGTGATTCTCCAGCCTCAGCCTCCTGAGTAGCTGGGATTACAGGTGCCCGCCACCATACCCGGCTAACTTTTTGTCCTTTTTTTAAGTAGAGATGGGGTTTTATCATGTTGGCCAAGCTGGTCTTGAACTCCTGACCTCGTGATCTGCCTGCCTCGTCCTCCGAAAGTGCTGGGATTAGAGGTGTGAGCCACCATGCTCAGCTGCTTTTTCTTTTTTAAGTTTGTGTCTATAGACCAGCATTTCTCGACCTCTATACTATTGACATGGTGGGCTGCATAATTCTCTGTTGCAGGAGCTGTTCTACGCATTGTAGGATGTTTAGCAGCATCACTGGCCTCTACCCACTAGATATCAAGAGCACCCTCTTCCCAATTGTAACAATCAAAAAAGTCTCTAGATGTTGTCAAATGTCCCCCTGAGGGGCAAGATTTCTCTGGGTCGAAAATCATTGCCCTGGTTGGTTCATGCCTGTAATCCCAGTACTTTGGGAGGCCAAGGAGGGTGGATCACTTGAGGCTAGGAGTTCGAGACCAGCCTGGCCAATATAGTGCAACCTCATCTCTACTTTAAAAACTCCAAAAATTAGCCAGGTGTGGTGGCAGATGCCTGTAATCCCAGCTACTTGGGAGGCTGATGTAGAAGAATTGCCTGAAACCGGGAGGCAGAGGTTGCAGTGAGCCAAGATCAAGCCACTGCACTCCAGCCTGGGCAGCAGAGTGAGATTCCGATAAAAAAGAAAAGAAACAAAGAAAGAAAAACAGCCAGGCATGGTGGCTTGTGCCTGTAATCCCAGCACTTTGGGAGGCCGACGCGAGTGAATCACGAGGTCAAGAGATCGAGACCATCCTGGCTAACACGGCGAAACCCCCTCTCTATTAAAAATGCAAAATAATAAAATAAAATAAAATAAACCAGGCGTGGTGGTGGGCTCCTGTAGTCCCAGCTACTTGGGAGGCTGAGGCAGGAGAATGGTGTGAACCCGGGAGGCAGAGCTTGCAGTGAGCCAAGATCGCACCACTGCACTCCAACCTGGGCAACAGAGCAAGACTCCGTCTCAAAAAAAAACCACACACACACACACACAAAAACCAAACAACAATAACAAAAAAAAATTGCCTGAGAGTAAATATTTTTCTTTCTTTTTTTTTTAATTTATAGAGACAAATTCTCGCTGTGTTGCCCAAGTTAGTCTTGAACTCCTGAGCTAAAGCGATCCACTTACTTTGGCCTCCCAGAGGGCTGGGATTACAGGCGTGAGCCACCTAGAGAAAAGCGCCTGGCCTAGAGTAAAGTTTAAACCCGGAACTGTGGGGTCAAGAAACAGGTACATTAACCAGGTGCAGTGGCTCACACCTGTAATCCCAGCACTTTGGGAAGCCAGGATAGGAGGATCACCTGAGCCCAGGAGTTCGGGACCTGGAGAACATAAGGAGATCTTGTCTTTACAAAAAATAAAAGTTAAAAAATTAGCCAGGCATGATGGCTCATGCCTGTAATCCCAGCTACTTGAGGGGCTGAGAAGGGAGGATCACTTGAACCCAGGAGTTTGAGGCTTACAGTGAACTATGATGGAGCCATTGCACTCTAGTCTGGGCAAAGTACATTTAACAGTGATATAAATTGCTAAACTGGCCTCCAATAAGATTGTATGAATTACAAAGCCAGTATGTCATGGGAAAACATCCATTTCTCTACACTTTACCCAGCTCTAGGCACTATGAATATTTTAATTTTTTTTTTTTTTTTTGCCAGTCTCATGGGCAATAAAACAATACTTCATTATTACTTTAAGAAAAGTTACATGTATATTGGAGAAGGGAAGGAGACCAGCCGACAGCAAATGAGTAAAGTGAGCTCGCCTTACCCTTATCTCGGTGCTAAGATTCTTCTGTTTTAGCTTCACAGCTTTTTCATGAGTGACAGTGAAGTCCCAGCAAAAGATCAGCTTAGTGATCCCTCCAGAGTAAATGTGGGGGTTAATGAAGTTGTCCCGGAAGTACTTGGCCATGCTAGAGAAGGCAGATACCAGAATACCTGAAGGTTATTACGGCAGTCATTGGGAGCACAGGGCTTCAACAAAGGGCAGTCCTATTATTAATGGTAAAAGGCAACGTGAAGACTTAGCCCCAAGCTGTTGGCCTGGAGCAGTGTGGTCACAACACAGTGGTTAAACAAGCACTGGCTTTGGGGCCGCACAGGCCTGGCTTGCAACTCTGGCAACTGAGTTGCCAACTGAGGGATTATTGTCTTGTGAATGGTTCTGATTCTGAGCCTCAGTTTCCACATCTGTAGAGAGGGAATAACAATAGTACTCACCTTACAGAATTTTTTTTTTTTTTTTTTTTTTTTTTTTTTTTAGACAGAGTTCACTCTTGTCTCCCAGGCTAGAGTCCAGTGGCGTGATCTCCACTCACCGCAACCTGCACCTCCAAGGTTCAAGCGACTCTCCTGCCTCAGTCTCCCAAGTAACTGGGATTACAGGCATCCATCACCACGCCCAGCTAATTTTTGTATTTTCAGTAGAGGCAGAGTTTCACCATGTTGGCCAGGCTGGTCTTGAACTGCTGACCTCAAGTAATCCACCCAGTTCCCTGTTGCTGCTATAACAAATGACCACCAACTTAGTGGCTAAAAACAACACAAATTTGTTCTTTTTACCCTTCCAGAGATCAGAAGTCAGAAAATTGTTTTTTCTTTGTTTTTATGTTTGTTTGTTTGTTTAGAGATGAGGTCTTGCTGTGTGGCCCAGGCTGGAGTGCAGTGGTGTAGTCATAGCTTACTGCAGCCTCCACCTCCCAAGCTCAAGCCATCCTCCCGTCACAGCCTCCAAAGTAGCTGGAACTAACAGGCACATGCCACCATGCCCAGCTAATCAGAAAATGAGTCTCACAGGGCTAAAATGAAGGTGTTGGCAGGGCTATGTTCCTTCCAAAAACTCTAAGGGAGAATCCATTTCCTTGTCTTTTCCAGCTTCTACAGGGTGCCCCCTTTCCTTGGCTTGTGGCCATCTCCTCCATCTTCAAAGCCAGCAGGGTAGCATCTTCTCATCTCCCCGCTTCTCTCTGACCTCCTGCCTCCCTCTTATAAAGACCCTTGTGATTCCATTGGGCCCACCCAGATAATCCAGGATAATATCCCCACTTAAAAATCCTCAATCACATCTGCAAAGTACCTTTTGTTATGTGAAGTTACATATTCACCAGTTCTGGGGGATTAGGCTGTAGACATCTCTGGGGGATGGGGGGAGATTATTCAGCCTTCCAAAGAGTCCATGCAGTGCTTACAGCAGCAAGCAGTTGATGAAGGCACTGTTATTGTCACGGGATGTCTCAGGCCCAGGAAGCCCTGAGCACCCACACAAAAATGCTGCATAAGACAAACGGATGCTGCTGTTCTGAAATTTGCCACCACTCAGTAACAGCAACTTAAGAATCATTTCTGGCCAGGTGTGGTGGCTCACACCTGTAACGCCAGCACTTTGGGGGGCCCAGGCGGGAGGATCACCTGAGATCAGGAGTTCAAGACCAGCCTGGCCAACATGGCAAAACCCCATCTCTACTAAAAATAGAAAAATTAGCTGGACTTGATGGCACAAGCCTGTGATCCCAGCTACTCAGAAGGCTGAGACAGGAGAATCACTTGAACCCGGGAGATGGAGGTTGCAATGAGCCAAGATCGCACCACTACACTCCAGCCTGGGTGACAGAGCAACACTGTCTCAAAATAATAATAATAATAATAATATCATTTCCTACTTTGACAAAACAAAACAAAATCTCATTTTAGTTTGAATTAGCATGCTGGCAGTCAGGTTGCTGTGGGTTGAACTGTGTACTTCCCAAAATTCATATGTTGAAGTCCTAATGCCCCAGTACCTTAGAATGTGACTGTATTTGGAGGTAGGTCTTTTAAGTGGTAATTAAAGGCCAGGTGCAGTGGTTCATCCCTGTAATCCCAGCACTTTGGGAGGCCGAGGCAGGTGGATCACTTGAGGTCAGGAGTTTGAGACCAGTCTGGCCAACATGGTGAAACCCCGTTTCTAATAAAATTACAAAAATTAGTCTGGCATGGTGGCGTGTACCTGTAGTCCCAGCTACTAGGGAGGCTGAGGCAGGAGAATCCCTTGAACCCAGGGAGGCAGAGGTTGCAGTGAGCTGAGATCACACCACTGCACTCCAGCCTGGGCAACAGAGCAAGACTTCATCTCAAAATTAATTAATTAATTAATTAATTAAAGTGGTAATTACATTTTTAAAAAATGGGGTCATTAAATTGGGTCCTAATTCAATAGAAATGGCATCTTCATAAAAAAGGGAGATTAAGACACAGAGGGACAACCACGTGAAGACACAGGCAGGAGATAGTGGCCATCTACAAGCAAAGGAGGAGGGAACCAACCCTGCTGACATCTTGATCTTGATCTTGGACTTCAGGCCTCCAGAACCATGAGAAAATAAATTTCTGTTGTTTAAACCAACGGTCTGTTGTACTTTGCCAGGCAGCCCTAGCAAACTAATACAGAGATTGCATGTTGTTTTTCTTTCTTTCTCTCTCTCTCTATTTTTTTTTTGAAACAGGATCTCCAGTTGCTCAGGCTGGAGTGTAGTGGAATGATCTCAGCTCACTGCAGCCTCAACCTAATGGGCTCAGGTGATTCTCCCACCTCAGCCTCCCGAGTAGCTGGGACTACAGGCGGGCGCCACCAAGCCAGGTTAACTTTTTGTATTTTTAGTAGAGATGGGGTTTTAGCATGTTGCCCAGGCCAGTCTCGAACTCCTGGACTCAAATGATCAGCCTGAATTGGACTCCCAGAGTGCTAAGATTACAGGCGTGAGCACCACACCCAGGCTTTCGTATGTATATTTTCCATTTGTACCTCCTGTCTGATAGTTATCTTTCATGTTCTTCTCTTCATATCATTGCTGGGTAATTGCACCCTTATTATCAAGCTGACCAATTTCTTTAAAAGCACACAAAAACCTCTCTCCCTCTGTCCAACCTCCTATTTTATATTGCAGGACAAGGAATAATCGGACAGCAATAGAAAGTCAAAACTGCAGGCTGGGCACGGTGGCTCACACCTGTAATCCCAGCACTATGGGAGGCCAAGGCGGGTGGATCACCTGAGGTCAGGAGTTTGAGATCAGCGTGCCAACATGGTCAAACCCCATCTCTATTAAAAATACAAAAATTAGCAGGCGCATGGTGGCAGGCACCTGTAATCCCAACTACTGGGGAGGCTGAGGAAGAAGAATCACTTAAACCTGGGAGGCGGAGGTTGCAGTGAGCCAAGATTATGCCACTGAACTCCAGCATGGGTAACAGAGCAAGACTCCGTCTCAAAAAAAAAAAAAAGAAGGAAAGATGGAAGGAAGGAAGGAAGGAAGGAAAGAGAGAGAGAGAGAGAGAAAGAAAGAAAGAAAGGAAGAAAGAGAAAGAAAGAAAGAAAGAAAGAAAGAAAGAAAGAAAGAAAGAAAAAGAAAGAAAGTCAAAACTGAAGAAAAATTGTTATCTGGGTAATTTTTGAGTTTCTTGGATTTTTGCCGAAATCTCACATGACCCTCAGAATCAGGAAATGCAGATGCTTCCATACCTGAATAGCAAACTGAAGAAGCAGGTGGTCAAGCATGCTCCGATCGTGAAGATGTAGGCCAGTTGCATGTTGTAGGATGCCCCGCTGTTCCCGTGCTGGATGGTGGAATTGGTGTAAAAGCCATAGTACATCACTGTGTCCCTAAAATAACCCTGAAAGAGACAATAAACCCTAGGTCAGGTGGATCTCCCGAAAAAAAAGGTAAACGACTATGGTCATGAGAGTTGACTTCTCCTGAATACAAGAAGCTTGGGCCAGTCAGTTTCGACATTTTGTTGTCCAGGAAAGGGGCACTGAGAATGTGGACATGGTGTCACTGGGCTCTCAGACTTGAAAAGGAATCCAACGTAATTTTATAATTTTAGACCATTGGTTTAAACAACAGAAATTTATTTTCTCACGGTTCTGGAGGCCTGAAGTCCAAGATCAAGATGTCAGCAGGGTTGGTTCCCTCTGAGGTCTTTCTCCTTGGCTTGTAGACAGCCACTGTCTCTTGCCTGTGTCTTCACGTGGTTGTTCCTCTGTGTCTTAATCTCCCTTTTAATTTTACAAGCCGTTACCACCTGGACCCGGTGACCAAGTGAAACATCAGCAAGAACACGACAGCCAGGCCTGTCGTATCACCAGTATTATGTCCCTCTGTCACCAGTATTATGGCTAAACGTACTTAATAGGAAACAAATCAAGCCTTTAGGCCTACATTTCAGTGCAGAGGAAATAAGAAGCCAGATAAACAAATTCTAGAAACTACTAGGAAATAATCAGACAATACGAGAAGGTAGGATGTTGGAATCTACATAGCGGCAGGTCCAATTTCTGCAATAAGCCAATGTCAAGAAAAAAGAGGCTGGCCTGGGAAGATGATTTTTTTTTTATTTATTTTTTTGAGATGGAGTCTTACTCTATCACTCAGGCTGGAGTGCAATGGCAAGACCTTAGCTCACTGCATCCTCCACCTCCCAGGTTCAAGCAATTCTCCCTGCCTCAGCTTCCCTAGTAGTGGGTACTACAGGCACCCGCCACCACATCCGGCTAATTTTTGTATTTTAAGTAGAGATGGGGTTTTGCATGTCGGCCAGTCTGGTCTCCAACTTCTGACCTTGAGTGATCCACCAGCCTCAGCCTCCCACCACGCCTAGCCGATTATTTTGGATTAATAGAGATTTAAGGGGGGGAAAAAAAGCACAGAATGTAAAATCTGATTGTTGACTGAATCATAGTCTGAATAAGCAAGTTATGAAAGACATTTTGGGGTCCAGGTATGGTGGCTCACACCTGTAATCCCAATACTTTGGGAGGCCGAGGCAGGTGGATCACTTGAGGCCAGGAGTTCAAGACCAGCCTGGCCAATATGGTGGAACCCCATTTCTACTAAAAATACAAAAAATTAGCCAGGTGTGGTGGCACATGCCTGTAATCCCAGCTACTTGGAGGCTGAGGCATGAGAATTGCTTTAACCTGGGAGGCAGAAGTTGCAGTGAGCCGAGATCAGCCTGAGTGATAGAGCAAGACTCCGTCTCAAATACATACATACATACATATGTACAAACATACATACATACATACATAAATACATACATAACATTTTGGGCTGGATGCAGTGGCTCACACCTGTAATCCCAGCAAATCCCAGCACTTTGGAAGGCCAAGGCAGGCAGATCGCTTGTGCCCAGTAGTTTGAGACCAGACTGGGCAACATGGCGAAACCCTATCTCTGCAAAAAACTAAAAAAATTAGCTAGACATGGTGGTGGCATGTGCCTGTAGTCCCAGCTACTCGGGAAGCTGAGGTGGGAGGATCATTTGAGCCTAGGAGTAGAAGGTTGCAATGAACTGAAATCGCACTACTGAACTCCGGCCCGTGTGACAGAGGGAGACCCAGTCTCAAAAAAAAAGAAAAAAAAAAAAAAAGACATTTTGGGGAAAATTGGGACAATTTGAATATGGTCTGGATTTTAGATGATACTAATTTTTAATTTTCTTAGGTGTGATAATGGTATTGTGACTGTAGAGAGGTGTGCTTATTTTTCAGAGATGAGTGTTGAAAAATTTCAAGTTAAAAATATCTTGACATCTGTAGTTTACTTTAAAATGCTTCCAAAAATAATGAAAGAAAACAAATATGGCCATTTAAGACCTACACAGTGGCTATATGGGTGTTTATTACACTACTCTGTATATTTTTGTATGTTTGAAATTTTTCATAATAAAATGTTCCCTATATTCAAATATACACTATATATATACTGGGCCAAGCACGGTGGCTCAGGCCTGTAATCCCAGCACTTTGGGAGGCTGAGGCTGGAGGACTGCTTGAGGCCAGGAGTTTGAGACTAGCCTGGGCTACGTAGTGAAACCCCATCTCTACAGAATTTTTTTTTAATTAGCCAGGCATGGTGATGTGGGCCTGTAGTCCCAGCTACTGGTGAGACAGAGGCAGGAGGATTGCTTGAGTCTGGGAGGTCAAGGCTGCAGTGAGCTGTACTGCACAACTGCACTGTAGGCTGGGTGACAGAGTGAGACCAAAGAAAGAAAGGAGGAAGAAAGAAAAGAAAGAAAGAAGAAAGAAAAAAA
This sequence comes from Trachypithecus francoisi, assembly GCF_009764315.1. Taxonomy (NCBI): domain Eukaryota; kingdom Metazoa; phylum Chordata; class Mammalia; order Primates; family Cercopithecidae; genus Trachypithecus; species Trachypithecus francoisi. The sequence continues at coordinate 79,145,742 of NW_022681455.1, forward strand.
GGAAGGAAGGAAGGAAGGAAGGAAGGAAGGCAGGAAGGAAGGCAGGAAGGAAGGAAGGAAGGAAGAAAGAAAGAAAGAAAGAAAGAAAGAAAAAAGGAAGGAAGGAGAAGGAAGGAAGGAAGGAAGGAAGGAAGGAAGGAAGGAAAGAAAGAAGAAAGAAAGAAAGAAAGAAAGAAAGAAAGAAAGAAAGAAAGAAAGAAAGAAAGAAGAGAAAGAGAAAGAAAGGAAGGAGAAAGAGAGGGGAAGGAAGGAAGAGAGAAAGAAAGAGAAAGAAGGAAAGAAAGAAAGAAGGGAAAGAAGGAAGGAAGGAATGAAGGAAGGAAGGAAAAAGGAAAAAGAAAGAAAGAAAGAGAGGGAGGGAGGAAGGAAGGAAGAGAGAGAGAAAGAAGAAAGAAGAAAGAAATAAAGTACAATCCTATCCTGTTTTTATTTTTAAAAGCATAATAATCTATGCATCTGTCATCTATTATTTACTCATTTTTATCAAGTATGTATCTATCAATGTTTGTACAGGAAGAAAAAACAGTCTACAAAGATATATCTCAAAATGGGGAGTTGGACAAAGGAAAAATATAAAAAGAACTTTCTCCTACTTTTCTTCTATAGTAGGAATTTTTCCAAAGGAACATTTTGTAGAAATAAAAATAAAATGAAAGAAAATATAGATCTATAAACACCAACACAAGAAGATGTCCACCACATATTGCTAAGTAAAAAAAAAAAAAGCAAGTTGTAGATAATATGCAATGAATAATTCATCTTTTGTAAGAAAAGAAAAGGATGCCTGTGTACATGCACAGAAGCGTCCCTATGTTTGCCAAAAAAATGTGTGGATAAAAACAAACTGTTCAAGATGGTTGCCTCTGGAGACAGAAATTCCACTATGATGTGTGTATATTACTTTGCAGGAAAACACTTTATTGATTGATTGATGATTGAGACAAGGCCTCGCTCTGTTGCTCAGGCTAGAGTGCAGTAGGGGAATCTTGCTTCACTGCGATCTTTGCCTCCTGGGCTCAAGCAATCCTCTCACCTTAGCCTCCTGAGTAGCCAGAATTACAGGTGTGCGCCACCATGCCCTGCTAATTTTTGTATTTTTGTAGAGACAGGGTTTTGCCATGTTGCCCAGGCTGGTCTCCAACTCCTGAGCTCAAGTGATTCACCTGCTTTGGCCTCCCAACTTGCTGGGATTACAGGCATGAGTCACCACACTCAGCCAGGAAAACATTTAAACATCCACTTTCTCCATCAGTTGATCCCCAGACAAAATGAGATGTGTGAGTGGGTGACCGGCAAGCCATGTCCCTGGGTTTCCAAGGTAATTGGTGCACTTGGGGTAGGGGAAACGGAGAACTTACCACCCCAGTGAAAAGCTCCAGCCCAGTGAACTGGAGGGTGTTCTTTTCGGCTACGGCAAACTGAGGGATTATGATGAAACTGAAGTTCACGATGAATGAGAAAATGTTGAACTTCAAAAGCCATCTCAGAAAGTTGAAATAGGAGAGGACGCTGGTTCCAAACTTGCCTCCAATGATCTTCAGCGTCTTCTGCCATAGGCTGATGGAATTGAGAATTTCTGACAGGCTGTTCTTGGATCTCCGATAAGCCTGGAGTCAGGATTCAAAGCAGGTGGCTTACTGTTGACTCAACAAATATTGATTGAGCAGGTACCATAATAACAAAAAAGGCCACCATGTCTGGAGTATTGCTAAGTGGAGGCACCATGCTAGGCAAATTTACAAACATTATGTCACCTCTAAGGTGGAGGTATTATGACCTTCCCAGGTTTGCTGTTGAAGGCGCCACTCCCAATGGCCAAGTTGGCCAATGAACTCAGCAATCTCTTAGTTCTTCCCCACACCCACTTCATTTTCCCACCCCTGTGCTAACCGATGGCTCTGAGCGATGAAATCGCTCTGATTTTTGGTTCGTCTTCCCCCTGAGTCCCCTTCATCCTCACTCTCCTCCCTCCCTGTTTTCACCCTCTTGCTGTGCCTGTTTTACTGACTTACCCGTGAAATGGAGTTCAGACACTGAACACAGCAATTGAGCTGAAGGATACGACGGGTCTGTTTGCTTTTTTCTTTGTCAACTATTTTCCTGTAGGGAACAGCAAGAGAATATGAGATACAAATGTTGTAACTCGTTCACAAAATAGTTATATGGTGGCTCATGCCTGTAATCCAACACTTCGGAAGGCTGAGGCAAGAGGATCACTGAGGCCAGGAGTTCAAGACCAGCCTGAGCAAAACAGTGGGACCTTGTCTCTGTTAAAAAAAAAAAAATTAATAAAAAATAGCTGGATGTGGTGGTGGTGCCTGCCTGTATAGTCCCAGCTACTCCAGAGGCTGTGGTGGGAGGATTACTTGGGCCCAAAAGTTTGAGACTGCAATGAGCTATGATCACACCATTGCAGTCCAGCCTGGGCAACTGAATGAGACCTCATTTCTTTCTTTCTTTCTTTTTTTTCTTTTCTTTTCTTTTTTTTTTTTTTGAGACGGAGTCTCACTCTGTCACCCAGGCTGGATGGAGTGCGGTGGCCTGATCGAGGCTCACTGCAGCCTCTGCCTCCCAGGTTCAAGCGATTCTCTGCCTCAGCCTCCTGAGTAGTGGGATTACAGGCGTGCATCACCACATCCCGCTAACTTTTGTATTTTTAGTAGAGACAGGATTTCACCATGTTTGCCAGGCTGGTCTCGAACTCCTGGCCTCAAGTGACCCACCCGCCTTGGCCTCCCAAAGTGCTGGATTACAGGCGTGAGCTACTGCGCCCAGCCAAGACCTCTTTTCTTAAAAAAAAAAAAAAAAAAAAAAAAAAAGTTATTGATGTGTTGGACATCATCCCAGGTGTTAAGACAACAATCTCCCTGGTTTACAGAGCTGACATCCTAGTTGTAAGTGAAAGACAGTAAGCAACAAATACAATAATAAAGTAGGGAAACTATGTAGTATATTAGAAGGTGATTTGTACTATAGAAAAAGAAAAAACAGAGTGAGGTAAAGAGATGGGAAGTAATGGGACGGGGACGGTATTACAATTTGAAATAGGGTAAAATCTGAGCATTGCCCTATTTGAAGGAGAAGAGGGATTCATATAAAAATGTCCTGTGCATAGGGAACAGCCAGCACAAAGCACCAAGGCAGGCAGCACAGCAAGGGGGCCAGGGTGGCTGGAATGGAATCAACAAAGGGAAGGGGGGAGGATATGAATAACATCCATGGAGCAAGTATCCCTATATGTCAGTGGTTCTGATTTGGCTTGGCTCTGTGTCCCCACCCAAATCTCACCTTGAATTGTAATAATCCCCATGTGTTATGGGAGGGACCCGGTGGGAGGTAATTGAATCATGGGAGCGAGTTTTCCCATGCCGTTCTCATGATAGTGAATAAGTCTCACGAGATATGATGCTTTTTGTGTTTGTTTGTTTGTTTGTTTGTTTGTTTGTTTTTGAGATGGAGTCTTGTTCTATTGCCCGTGCTGGAGTGCAGTGGTACAATTTCAGCTCACTGCAATCTCTGCCTCCCAGGTTCAAGCGATTCTCCTGCCTCAGCCTCCTGAGTAGCTGGGATTACAGTCGTCTGCCACCACACCCAGCTAATTTTTGTATTTTTAGTAGAGATAGGGTTTCACCATGTTGGCCAGGCTGCTCTTGAACTCCGACCTCAGGTGATCTGCCCACCTTGGCCTCCCAAAGTGCTGGGATTACAGGCGTGAGCCACCACATCTGGCCTGTCATGTCTCTTTAGAACTTTCTACTCCATGACAGTTTCTCAGACTTTCCTTGTTTTTGATGACTTTGACAGTTTCAAGGGGTACAGGCTGAGTGTTTTGTAGAATGTCCCTCAGTTGGGATTTGCCTAATGTTTTTTGCTGTTTAGACTGGGGTTGTGGGTTTTAGGAGAGAGTAGCACAGAGGAGACGTGTTTCCCCCATCACATGACTTATCTTTGGGGATGTTAACCTTAAGTCTTGGCCAAGGCAGTATTAGGCAGACTCTCCACTGGAAAGTTCCACCCCTCTCTTCCTCCCACGCCCTACTCTTTGGAAGCAGCTCACCAAGCAGAGTCCACACTCCAGCCCAAGAGCAGGAATTAAGCTGTAGCCCCTGGATAAAGGAGTGCCTACAGAGGGAATTTGAAATTTTTCTGTCAGGAAGATTTGTCTCTTCTATTGTGCTTATTTATTTCTTATCTTTTTGAGATGGGGCAAAAGTAGAAGATTGAGGTTCACTTGAAATCTGGGACAGAAGAAAAGCCTTTGGCCATACCTAAGGTTCCTTTTCTCTTCCATGGTCCTTGGCTGGTTCCTGATGGCTTTAATTCTGTCTCTGGATGTCATGGGTATAAGAGATGCAATTAACTTCTGTCCTATGAAAGAAATTAATGGAGTTTAATTTCTTTTTTCTTTAACAGAATCATAACACTAAAATGTGGTGCTGAAGTCAGAGCAAGTAACACAAGGAAAGAAGTATATGGACATGGGGATCTCAAAGATCACAAAGGAAAACAACAAAAAGACACATATATGTGTTAAAAGCTCAAAGCCAGAGCAAATGAATAATGGCTGCACTCTCTTCCAGTTCAGTGTTTTTCTCTTTCCTGCAACAAAAAACATTTAGCAAAGTCAACAAGGTCCTGCATATTTGGTCAGCCTACCTCTTCTCTCTCACTACTTTTTTTTTTTTTTGAGACAGGGTCTTACTGTGTCACCCAGGCTAGAGTGCAGTGGCATAATCACAGCTCACTGCAACATTGATCTCCTGGGCTTAAGTGATCTTCCCACCTCAGCCTCCCAAAGTGTTGTGATTACCACCATGCACCACCATGTCTGGCTAATTTTTTTATTTTTTTGTAAAGCCGAGGTCTCACTACATTGCCCAGGCTGGTCTTGAACTCCTGGGCTCAAGCAATCCTCCCACCTCAACCTCCAGAGTAGCTGGGACTACAGGCACACACCACAACAACGAGCTAATTTTTTTAAATTATTATTATTTGTAGAGATAGGGTCTTGCTATGTTGCCCAAGCTGGTCTCAAACTTCTGACCTCAATAGATTCTCCCACCTCAGCCTCCCAAACTGCTAGGATTACAGGTGTAAGTCACCACGCCTGGCTCTCTTGCTTTAATATCCCACATCACCTCCTTTTGCCCCTGACCCCAGGTTCAAGAGACTTTTCACATTCCTTGACTATTGCTGAATGCTCTCCCACCTTCCTAGAAGTACGCCCTCCTTTTCTCCTGCTAACTCACATTCACATTTGCAGTCAATCTGGCAGACACTATTGGTTGTCTACCCCAAATTCATTTCCTCCTTGTTAATGGAATCCCAATTGTGTTTAGGAATCTACCTGCCTCCCTCACATGGCCCTGAGCTTCCTTGAGGTGGAGCCTATCTCCAGGCCCAAAGAGCAAGTCTTAGTCTGAGTGAACCAATCCTCACGGTCCTGTCCCTTTGCAGGTGACTGATTTAAGCACAGGCACATGACACAGCGTTAGCCAATATCCTCTGAGAGGTGGTGTGCTGAGAAATTTCTTGGAGAAGATTTCTTCCTTCTCAAAAACAAAAAAAAAAAAGGCAAAAACCAAGAAAAAGACAGATGTCTCTTCCTCTGATTATTGTTGTGTCTGCATGTGATGTGAGAAGTGCTGTTGCCATCCTGTAACAAAGAAGCCAGCAGGCGGGGCAGCAACACTGGGCTGAGGGTGGCTGAGGGACGGAGGGAGCAGGCTGGCTCCTTGGTCATAGCACAGGGCTAGAACTGCCCACTGGCAAATACCATCTTCATTGTAATGACATAGTTGAGGTGTAAGGGGAATCCCCAAAAGAGGCCCACCAACTCTCTCTGCTGAAGATGAGGAATTTGTGCCTCTCCTGGGCAGGAAGGGTGAGTAGACTGAGAGGAAGAAAGATGGAAGAGGGAGCTATACAGAGATCCAGGGAGCCAGCAGTGTGAGAGGTGATGCCCCAATCTTCTTCAGTAAAGGGGCTAAACCCACTAAATGCTTTGTGTAAGTAAAGGGATGTTTTTCTTCTCCCTGAAATCATCAAGAACTGCTAGACTTTATGCGTGGAATACCGTGGGGGTGAAACAGAAACAGCATCTCTGGGCCAAGCACGGTGGCTCATACCTGTAATCCCATCCCAGCACTTTGGGAGGCTGAGGCGGGCAGATCACCTGAGGTCGGGAGTTCAAGACCAGCCTGGCCAACATGGTGAAACCCTGTCTCTACTAAAAATACAAAAAAAAAATTAGCCAGGCATGGTGGCAGGTGCCTGTAATCCCAGCTACTTAGGAGGCTGCGGCAGGAGAACTGCTTGAACCCAAGAGGCAGAAGCTGCAGTGAGCTGAAATAATACCATTGCACTTCAGCCTGGGCAACAAGAGTGAAATTCCATCTCAAATAAATACATTAAATTAAATTAAATTAAATTAAAAGGAACAGCCTCTCTGATGGCCTCAGGAGCAGAGAGGCTGGAAGGTATCAGCTAAAATCTGGTTTCCTGATGGTCTTGCCAACAAGAGGCATCCTATCTGTTGCCTGAAGCCAGGGTGAGGAGGAATCGACTCAAAGTGAGACAGCATGGTGGTTAAGGATACAGGCTTGAGGCTGGACATGGTGGCTCACGCCTGTAATCCATTCCAGCACTTTGGGAAGCCAAGGTGGGCAGATTGCCTGAGGCCAGGAGTTCGAGACAAGCTTGGCTAGCATGGTAAAACCCCATTTCTACTAAAAATACAAAAATTAGGTGTGGTGGCATGCACATGTAATCCCAGCTACTCAGCAGGCTGAGGCATGATAATCACTTAACCCTGGGAAGCAGAGGTTGCAGTGAGCCGAGATCATGCCTCTACACTCTAGCCTGGGCGACAGCAAGACTTTGTCTCAAAAAAAAAAAAAAAATGCATGCAGTCTTGGGAATCAGATAGACCTGTATTTGGGCCCCAGATCTTCCAGGTCACTAAATGTATCTGAGCTATAGTTTTCTCATCAAGTACATGGAAATGCCTGCCTCAAAGGTGTGAAGTGCAGGGAGTACATAAAATTCAATTCGATGGATAACAAAAAGCAGGTGCTCTGCAGAGCACAAGGCATATGAAATAAGCTTGATAAAAATAAGCTCTTGTTAGGGATGTCTTAAAGTGATCCCTTCCTTTGTTTTGGCTTCCTTAGTTCAACCACAAAACCTTCCACCCTTCCATATTACTCAATGTCCTTCTTTTAGAGACAGGATCTTACTCTGTCACCCAGGCTGGGGTGCAGTGGTGCCATCAGAGCTCGCTGCAGCCTCCAGCTCCTGGGCTCAAGAGATCCTCCCACCTCAGCATCCTGAGTAACAGGGACCACAGGTGTGCACTGTCATGCCTGGGTATTATTTTTTAAATTTTTTTGTAGCAATGAAGTCTCCCTTTGTTGCCCAGGCTAGTCTCGAACACCTGGGCTCAAGCAATCGTCTTACCTTGGCCTCCCAAAGCAGTAGGATTATAGGCGTGAGCCACCATGCCTGGCCCCACTCGATATCTAAAAAGTAAAATATGCTGTGGAAAATGAGGAAGTCTTTTTTCCTACTCCCCTACTCCTCTTCCCCAGCATTTCACTACCTTGAACAGTTTCACGTGAAGAACCAGGAGTGTCTATGCCCATGCATTCTAGGCTATGAAGGGTCTGAGACATCGATTCATTCAGAGATGTTGAAAACTGCAGCACCTGGTTGCCCTTTTGGTCACTCCTTTTGCTGACTGTCTGAGAATCTACCACATTGATGTCAGATATTGATGAAACCATGCTGATGCTTGAGTCTAGCAGCACCTTTTCCTGAAAAATCTGATTTGAGGATGGGTGGCTTTGGACCCCAGAGGAAACATTCTCAATCTCTATGATGATTTCATTCACGTGGTCATCGGATAGCATCTCCTGCCTCCTGCAAACCTTCTTCCCCTTTGGGGCGGGCTTCCTGAGACTTCATACAGCAGTCAACGCTGGCACAGATTGGGACTCGCAGGGAAAAAGTAATGATGATCACAAAGGGATACACCATTCACATGTTTTTTTTAAATGCCAGGATGAGCTCACCAAATCCAGCCCTACACAAATCACAATATAACTCCCTGCATCTAACCCCAGAGGAGTTTTTCTCAGGAGGAAGAGTGTTTTCCTGCAGAGAATTCTGTCTTGGTAGCTAGGCAAGAAATTGAAAACAGAATCTTTCATTTAAGACAATGGGATTCTAGAAACAGAAGGAAGATATTTTTCTAAATGACTCATAGTCAAAAGGCAAGATTTTTTTTTAATTTAGTGCCTCTGGCCTAGAACTTATATATACCACACACATATATGTGTGTGTGAATATATATGTATTTATATATAAGTATTTATATATGTATATATACACTTATATATAAATATATGTATATATACACTTATATAAATATGTATGTATATATACACTTATATATAAATATAGTATATATAAGTAAACTAAATATATACTAAGTATATATACACACATATATACACATACTTATATATACTTATATATATAAATACTTACATATGTATATATAAACTTATATGTATATATATTTACATATAAAATATATATAAAATACATATACATACATACTTATATACTTATATTTAAGTATATATACATACATACTTATATTAAGTATATATACATACAAGTTTATATATATACAAGTATTTTATATAAGTATATATGTAAGTGTGTGTGTGTGTCTATGTGTGTGTGTATATATATAATATATATATATATTTTTTTTTTTTTTTTTTTTTGAGATGGAGTCTCACTCTGTCACCCAGGCTGGAGTACAGTGGCACGATTTCGGCTCACTGCAACCTCCACCTCCCGGGTTCATGCCATTCTCCTGCCTCAGCCTCCCGAGTAGCTGGGACTACAGGCACCCGCCACCACGCCCGGCTAATTTTTTGTGTTTTTAGTATAGATGGGGTTTCACCGTGTTAGCCAGGATGGTCTCGATCTCTTGACCTCATGATCCGCCTGCCTCGGCCTCCTAAAGTGCTGGGATTACAGGCGTGAGCCACCGCACCCGGCTGAACTTATATTTGTTCAGCTTATTTTATATTTATTTATTATTTTATATATTATTTTATATCTATTTATAATATTATTTTATATATTTATATGCCTGTAATTTTATATGCCTGTAGAAATTCACATGGGTTTACAGTGATAAAAGTATTATCTCCTGATGCCTTAGGTAGTGAACTCTGCTATTTGTCTGGCTTTCAGTCTCTAGTTTCCTTTTTTCTCATACCAGCAAAAAAGCTCCATTTCCTATGCAGACATAGTGCTCAAAGTCTCCCAGTGTTCTTTGCGGCTAAGGGTGGGCCTGTGACCCAGTTTTAGCCAATGAGACTTGTGGCTCCCAGCAATGCTCTTTCAAAGGGGACAGTTTGCCTGGGTTCACAATTTGCCCTTCACCAGTCTTCCTCTAGACATTTCTGAGAATGAACGTTCACCTGCTAAGGATGGTAGAGAAAAAGGCTTCTGAAGGGGCTTCAGTCCTTGAGGGCATCATGGGTGGAGCTGCTGTACAAACTTTGCACTTCCTCCCTCCATGCTTCTTGTTTTTTTACTTTTTAAAAATCTTTATGTATTTATTTATTTAGAGATGGAGTCTCGCTCTGTCGCCCAGGCTGGAGTGCAGTGGCATGATCTTGGCTCACTGCAGCCTTTGCCTCCTGGGTTCAAGCAATTCTCCTGCCTCAGCCTCCCGAGTAGCTGGGGTTACAGGTGCCTGCCATCACACCTGGGAAATTTTTGTATTTTTTGTAGAGACGAGGTTTCACCATGTTGGCCAGGCTGGTCTTGAACTCCTGACCTCAAGTGATTCGCCTGCCTCAGCCTCCCAAAGTGCTGAGATTACAGGCATGAGCTACCACTTGTAAAACAACAGTACACATTTTTAAACTTTTTTTTTTAGAGATGAGGTCTTGCTCTGTCACCCAGGCTGGAGTGCAGTGGTGTGATCATAACTCACTGCAGCCTTGACTTCCTGGCTCAAGCAAATCTCCTGTTTCAGCCTCCTGAGTAGCTGGAACCACAGGGGCAACACCATGCCCAGCTTTTTTTTTTTTTTTTTTTTAAGCCACAGGTGTTGCTTTGTTGTCCAGGCTGGTCTCGAATCCCTGGTTTCAAGCAATTCTCCCACCTTTGCTTCCCAAAGTGCTGGGATTACAGGTGTGAACCATCGCACCTAGCCCACACTTCTCGGTACACGAGAAAAATAAACCCCTTTATTGCTAAGCCACCTTTCTGTTTCAGTGCCAGGCACAGAAACACGATTCCTATCCAATAGACCTAATTTCAAATCACCTAGGCCTAGTTGTTTACTTAACAATTGGAGAAATTGAGGTGCAGAGTGCGGAACAGACACTGCTCCTCCTCATCACACTTTCATTAAATGTCAAAATTGAACTAGAACCCATGTACTCCTCCCAACAGTGATAATTAACAGTAATGATACCTGCCATTACTGCAGGCCAAGTACTTTAAATAGAGCACAACATTTACGCTATGAAGTAAGTATTAAAATCAACTCCATTTTATAGCTAAGAAAACTGATGCTCCATGAAATAATTTGTGTGTCACAAAACTAGCAAGCAGTAGAGCTGGGGTCAAATCCAGATAGGTCTGAACCCAAAGCAGAACTCTTAATCATTTCACTCTGGCCCCTTCCTGTACCAAGAGGCTGGTATATCGTTCATTCATTCTTGCCAGGTGCAGTAGTTTATGCCTCTAATCACAGCACTTTGGGAGGCCGTGGTGGGCAGATCACTTGAGGCCAGCAGTTCAAGACCAGCCTGGCCAACATGGTGAAACTCTGTCTATTGAAAATACAAAAATTAGCCCGGCGTGGTAGCAGGTGCCTATAATCCCAACTGCTCGGGAGGCTGAGGCTGGAGAATCACTTGAACTCAGGAGGTGGAGGTTGCAGTGAGCTGAGGTCACTCCACTATACTCCAGCCTGGGGACAAAGTGAAACTCCATCTCAAAAACAACAACAGAAAACATGCTGGTGTATCATTCATTCATTTTTGCCAACTGAGGTGGTGGCTCACACCTGTATTCCCAGCTACTTGGGAGGCTGAGGAGGGAGGATTGCTTGAGCCCAGGAGTTTGAGAACAGTCTGGGCAACATAGTGAGATTCCATCTCAAAAAGTGAATGAATGAATATTTAAATTAATGAATGAATATTTAAGCATGCACACTATGTGGTGGGCGCTTCCTAGGGGCATAGCATAATTAATTCATCAAAGCTACACTTTATCAGGCTCTCTTTTGTTTTTCTTTCTTTTTTTTTTTAGGCAAGTTCTCACTCTGTCCCCCAGGCTGGAGTGCAGTAGGGTGATCTTGGCTCATCACAGTGTCTGCCTCCTGGGCCCAAGGGATCTTCCCACATCAGCCTCCAGAGTAGCTGGCAGTGCAGGTGCACGCCACCAGGCCTGGCTAATTTTTCTTTTCTTTTTTTTTTTTTTTTTGAGTCAGAGTCTCATTCTGTTGCCCAGACTGGAGTGCAGTGGCGTGATCTCAGCTCACGACAACCTCCGCCTCCCGGGTTCAAGTGATTCTCCAGCCTGAGCCTCCTGAGTAGTTGGGATTATAGGCATGCACTACCATGCCCAGCTAACTTTTGTATTTTTAGCAGAGACAGAGTTTCACCATGTTGGCCAGGCTCAAACTCCTGAATGCAAGTGATCCACCCGCCTAGGCCTCCCAAAGTGCTGGGATTACAGGCATGAGCTACCATACTTGGCCAAATTTTCTATTTTTCATAGACATGGGGTTTCACCATGTTGCTCAGGCTGGTCTTAAACCTCTGAACTCAAGTGATCCACCTGCTTCAGCCTCCAAAAGTCCTGGGATTACAGGTGTGAGCCACTGCGCCCAGCCTGGGCTATGATTTAATTGTATGTGGTTTGTGAATCAGATTCAACTCAAAGCAAAATGATGAAGACAGCCAGGTTCATCTTTTGGTCCTCTATTTCTTTACTACTCTCTGCCTTTTGGGGACTCCTCTTCTACCAGGGTTCCTGTGATATTATGATATATAAATATATATGTATATATTTTATGTTTTTCCCACCGATGGTTTCTGGCTCATAACTCCCATAGCCCTTATTATAATGTTAGAAATTTAAGCCTCAAAAAACAGAATTTCTCTCTCTGACCTCCTGCCTCTTTTCACTTGCTCTTTTTTCTCCTCAAGGCAGGACTCCAGTCTTCCCTCACCTTTCTGTCTTGGAGTTGGCCATAAATGAATTCTCCCTCATTTCAGAAGGGGTCCTGCCCCAAACCCTGGAGGAAGGAATGTGGCACAGAAAGCCCAAGAAGCATCTGAACAGATAGGCCTTGCTGGGATTCCCCAACCCGTCTATTAGTACGAGATCATATACCTTTTGACCTTTTTGAGAAAAAGTCTTGATCTGTCACCCAGGATGGAGTGCCATGGCAAGATCTTGGCTCACTGCAATCTCTGCCTCCTGAGTTCAAGCGATTCCCCTGCCTCAGCCTCCCAAGTAGCTGGGACTACAGGTGCGTGCCACCATGCCCAGCTAATTTTTATATTTTTAGTATAGACAGGGTTTCACCATATTGGCCAGGTTGGTCTGGAACTCGTGACCTTAGGTGATCTGCCTGCCTCGGCCATCCAAAGTGTTGGGATTGCAGGTGTGAGCCACCATGCCCGGCCATCCAATCACATTTCTACATGGTTGTCAATCATGTCTATGTAATGAAGCCTCCCCATAAAAGGCCCAAGAGGACTGGGTTCAGGGAGCTTTCTGATAGCTGAACACGGGGAGGTTCCTGGAGGGTGGCTCACCCAGGGAGGGCAGGGAAGCTCTGTGCCCCTTCCCCTATACCTCACCCTAGGCATCTCTTCATCTGTGTCCCTTGTAATATTCTTTGTAATAAGCCAGTAAACATAAGTTTCCCGGATTACTGTGAGCTGCTCCAGCAAATTAACCAAACCCAAGGAGGAGGTTATAGGAACCCCAACTCGAAGCTGGTTGGTCAGAAGTTCTGGGGCTGGGCGCCGTGGCTCACACTTGCAATCCCAGCACTTCAGGAAGCTGAGGTGGGTGGATCAGTTGAGGTCAGGAGTTTGAGACCAGCCTAGCCAACATGCCGAAACCCCGTTTCTACTAAAAATACAAAAATGAGCTGGGCGTAGTGGCGCACGCCTGTAATGCCAGCTACTCAGGAGGCTGAGGCACAAGAATCACTTGAACCTGGGAGGTGGAGATGAGGTATCTCCAGGTAGATAGTGTCAGAATTGAATTGGAGGACACCCAGCAATGTCTGCTGTAAAACTGATCACTTTCTTGGTGTATGGGGAGAAACCCCCACCCATTTGTTCACAGAAGCCTTCTGTGTTGATGGTTGTTGAATGAGAGAACAGAAAAAACACTTTGAGTGTGTGTTTTTCTATACAGTCTCCAAACCTCATGCTGGCTGGACAGAGTAGTCATGAAGTTTAAAGGTATTTCTTTTTTTTTTTCTTTTTTTTTTTGAAACGGAGTCTCGCTCAGTCGCCCAAGCTGGAGTGCAGTGGCGCGATCTCGGCTCACTGCAACTTCCGCCTCCAGGGTTCAAGTGATAGTCCTGCCTCAGCCTCTTGAGTAGCTGGGATTACAGGCGCCCACCACCATGCTCAGCTAATTTTTTGTATTTTTAGTAGAGACGGGGTTTCACTGTGTTAGCCAGGATGGTCTCGATCTCCTGACCTCGTGATCCACCCACTTCAGTCTCCCAAAGTGCTGGGATTACAGGCGTGAGCCACCACGCCCAGCCATTTAAAGGTATGTCTTCTCCCTGGTAATTAAAGCCATTCTCTGCCCCAGTGGGGACCAAATAGAGAGTGTGATCATTTATATCCCAATGGTTTTCCCTTCCAAGTAGCAATATCTAACCCTCCGTGAAAAGGCATACATCTCTTGAAGGATGAGGCTAACGGTTATCTTACAGGCGATGGGGTTGAAAGGTAAGAGTTCTAAGTGGCTTCTCTCCACAAGCATCATTATATAGAGGACCTCATTAATTTATTCCTTGTTGCTCATAGATTTGCCTTGTGGCTCCAGCATTCCCTTGTCTCTCTCCTCTGTTGCTTCCTTTTTTGTTTTTGTTTGTTTTTGAGACAGGGTCTCGCTCTGTCACCTAGGCTAGACTGCAATGGCGTGATCACAGCTCACTGCAGCCTCAACCTCCCAGGCTCAAGCAATCCTCCTGCCTCAGTCTTCCAAAATGTTGGGATTACAGGGATAACCCCCGTGCCTGGCTTGTTGCTTCCTTTTTATTTTTCAGTCTCTGCCTCTGATTCAACCTTCATCACCACACACAGTGATCCTTAGAGAGCTTCCTAACTGATTGCAGCACCTTCTATCTTTCACCAGTCTGATTGCTTCCACATTGCATCATCATACTAATTATACGAATATTCAGAAAAATTTTGATCAATGCATCTTGTCCCCACCAACACAGACATTAGCCACAGGATAGACAGGTGACTCAGTCTTGTCCCCTATGGTAAAAATGATTGGTCCAAGTGTGGGCATGTGCTCCAGTTAGACTGGCCAGAGTCCCTCCCCTGCATTAGAGATGGACCCAGGGAGGAAGCAAGACTTCCTAATGAGGTGGCTAAGCAGAGGGCTCACGTGGCCTGCTATTGGCCATGTTCTTTGGCCTGTGGACAAATTCTAACTCTGATGGAGATGAATGAGGTCTAACTTAAAGAGGAGCTGAGGACCAGGAGCCGAGGATCCAGGACACACCTATACATATAGAACTGAAAAGCAAGTTTTACACAGATGAGAAATGAATGGGAAACCAGAGTCCAGGTGACACTGAGTTCCCGACGTCAGACTGAGGTCCTGATTTCTGTACTCATTCAACAAGTTAATCTAACAAATATCCCTAAAATACCTACTATGTGCCAGGCACTGTACTAGGTGCTGGAAGGTATTAATATTTCTACTGTCAAGTATTTAAGTTTCCCCCATATGCTTCTACCACAGGAGCCAATGAATTCTCCTTGGGCTAATGCCTGTTTGAATTGGGTTTCTGTCACTTGCAACCAGAAGATTCCTAATGAAGACACCCTGATCCCCAGAAGACAACAAACTATATATCTAAAATAAAACTTCATAATTATATATTAAGCAGGTTCTGCATTAGTAACCACACCAGAGGCCAAGAGAAAATGGCAATGGCTGGATTGTCTTGGACATGTTCCTTCTCCAGGGTTGACTTTTTGGTCACTGTCCTTTAAGTCTTACTGTATTAGTCTGTTTTCACACTGCTATAAAAATACTGCCTGAGACTGGGTAATTTATAGACAAAAGAGGTTTAATTGTCTTACAGTTCCTCATGACTGGGGGCTGCATGACTGGGGGCGTTTCTCAGGAAACTTACAAACATGGTGGAAGGCAAAGGGGAAACAAGGCACGTCTTACATGGGGGCAGGAGAGAGAGTGGGTGCAGGCAAAGCTGTCACTTTTAAACCATCAGATCTCAAGGGAACTCCCTCACTATCATGAGAACAGTATGGGGGAAACCATCCCCATGATCCAGTCACCTCCCACCAGGTCTCTCCTCCGACACATGGGGATTACAATTTGAAATGAGACTTGGGTGGAGACACAGAGCCAAACCATATCACTTACCTTGGGGTGACTTGTGCCAATCATATTCAGACAATGGTGGGTTTCCAGAAGCATGGACAGGACCACTTTCACCTACATAAGCAGGGTTCACTGGAGGGGAGAGGAAGGAGACATTGCCGATTAGTCTCACCACACTAGACATTCCTGGCATGCAATAGTTATGATGTGCTAATAATGGTTCCTAACGGCTAATGAGACTGAGACCTTATCTTTGAGGTGCTAACAGACTACCGATTAAGAACTTGGGTGGAAAACAGGACAAAACTTCAGTCTAGATCAATGGTTTTTCATTTGACTAAGCCATAGTTAAAAATAATTGTTGGCAAGGCGAGATAGCTCACGCCTGTAATCCCAGTGCTTTGGGAAGCCAAGGTGGGAGGATTACTTGAGCCCAAAAGTTCAAGACCATCCTGGGCAACATAATGAGACCCTCTCTCTAAAAAAAAAATACATATATATATATATATATATATATATATATATATATATATATATATATATATATATATATATATATATATATATATATATATATATATATATATATATATATATATATATATATATATATATATATATATATATATATATATATATATATAAAATATATGATATAAAAATATAATAATATTTATTATTTATAAATATATTTTAATATAAAATATATAATATAAAAATAAAAATACATTAAATATATATATTAATATATATTTTAAGACAGGTTATCACTCTGTCACCTAGGCTGGAGTGCAGTGGTGCGATTTCAACTCACTGCAGCTTCGACCTCCCAGGCTGAAGCAGTCCTCCCACCTCAGCCTCCTGAGTCGCTGGGACCACAAGCATGCACCACCATGCCTGGCTAATATTTTGTATTCTTTGTAGAGATGGGATTTCACCATGTTGCCCAGGCTGGTGTCGAACTTCTGGGCTCAAATGATCTGCCAGCCTTGGCCTCTCAAAGTGTTGGGATTACAGGCATGAGTCATGGAGCCCAATAAAAAAAAATGTGTGTGTGTGTGTCTGTGTGTGTGTGTATAAATAATGGTTGCACTGAGATCCAGGACACACCTATACATATAAACAGAAAAGCAAGCTTTACAAAATAATTCTTTGTTTGACTATATAAACTGCACTCTAACATAGCCTTACTCATAGCCTTACTCTAGTCCACTCTTTTTTTTTTTTTTTTTTGAGACTTGCTCTGTCACACAGGCTGGAGTGCAGTGCCACAATCTTGGCTCACTGCAACCTCTGCCTCCTGGGTTCAAGTGATTCTCCAGTCTCAGCCTCCCACGTAGCTGGGAGAAATGGAGAAAATAGAGCACATTTTGATGGAGACAGTATGCAAAATTACATTGCAAGACGTTCTGGAGTTTCTTGCCTGGGAATCAACTCCCAGCCCTGTTACTTCCTAATTGTGCACCCCCTGGGTGTGTGTCTTAACAGCTCTGAGCTTCAATATCTTAGTCTTTAAAATAGGGATAATAGGCTGGGTGTGGTGGTTTATGCCTATAATTTCAGCACTTTGGGAGGCCAAAGTGGGACGATCCCTTGAACACAGGAGTTCAAGACCAGCTTGGGCAACGTGGCATAATCCTGTCTCTGCAAAACATAAAATAATTGGCTGGGCATGGTGGTAGTGTGCCTGTGGTCCCAGCCACTCAGGAGGTGAAGGCTGCAGTGAGCTGAGATTGCAGCATGTGCGACAGAGTGGACAGTTTGTCTCAAAAATCAATAAATATATAGGGATAATAATAGGACCTTCACACAGGATTGTTGGGGGGAATTGAATCAGTGAACACATGTGAAATAATTAAACAATTCTAGAACATAGTAAACTCTAACATATATTAACTGTTGTAGTAGATTAATTGTTATTCAGCAAACATTACACTTCCCCTACCTTGACCACCTCCATTGATATTGGGCTTAGTGGTGTGACTTGCTTTTAACAATGGAATGTGGCAGAAGGGACAGTGTGCCAGTTCCAAGCCAAGGCTTTTAAAGATACCGTGTGTTTCTGCTTGCCATTTTGAGCACTTTCAGCTTATGGCATGGGAAGACACTGCCCTAGGTCACTCACTGGTCCAAGAAGAGGGACACTAGAATTAAATAGAACCCATGACGTAGAGCCAAGCACAACAAACTCAGCCTAGTTCAGCCAAATGCCAACCAACCTTGCAGACCCATAAGAAATAAATGCTTGTTTATTGTACGACTCTGGATTTTTGGAGTTGTTATGCAGAATTCCTGCGTCAATAGCTAGCTGATACAACTCTTGCAGTTGTTGTTGTTGTTATTAACCCAGTTAGCATTTTTCGAGCACCTACTGTGGGCCAGGCACTGTGACACTAGGAAGAGCACCTAGAGCCTTGGAGGGTACATAGATGAATATAGGTTGTCCTGAAGGAGTGAACACTTTATCAGGATGGGGTGACACTGGACAAGTGATTGCCAAGGGCTGCAAACTTTGTCCTACAAAGGATCCTACAGAAGTGACCTATACTGACCTGCTTTTTTTGTTTTTTAAGTATTTTAACTCCCCATGTTCTATATAGCTTCGTGACCACGAATCTGTTTGTGTTTGCCCTGATTCAGTCTAGCACTAATGCAGGGTAAATAAGAGGTCAGGTTTTGGGTAGAGAAACGGGATTCAATCCTGGCTCTGTCAATTTAGTAAGTGAGTGACCTTGTGCATGTTTCTTTCTAAGCCTTAGTTTTCCCATCTGTTAAAACAGGGAGAGCAACAGTGCCTGCCTGAAGGGCAGTTGTGCAGATTAAATGAGGTCATCA
The DNA here is from genome assembly GCF_009764315.1 of Trachypithecus francoisi. Lineage (NCBI taxonomy): Eukaryota > Metazoa > Chordata > Mammalia > Primates > Cercopithecidae > Trachypithecus > Trachypithecus francoisi. The sequence goes on from NW_022681455.1 coordinate 79,164,243, forward strand.
AAGTCAAGTGCTGGACAGCGACTCCAGGGCATAGGAAACACTCAAGATTTGCTTGCAATTATAAGTTCCACTTGCACTGGAGCAGCGCAGTATGTCTCAATCCTGTTTCATTATCAGCCCCCTAAGCAGGGGAGACATTTTTTCTTCATTGCCATCCTCTAAGAAATTTTAATACCAAAGATATACTGTATCTGTTTATGTACTACATGTGTATCTCTGCTTTATACATCAAAAAAGTGAGATTGTTTTCTGGCCTTTCAAGAGCGGACATTTCCCCATTGGGATTTCTATTGCCCCAATGGAGGAATGCATGGAATAAAGGTTTGGAATAGCCCTGGGCTGGACAAGTGATGTCTGTGCTCCCCAAGGAATATTTTCTTTTTTTTTTTTTGAGATGGAGTCTTGCTCTGTCACCCAAGTTAAAGTGCAGTGGTGTGATCTCGGCTCACTGCCAGCTCCACCTCCCGGGTTCACGCCATTCTCCTGCCTCAGCCTCCCGAGTAGCTGGGACTACAGGCACCTGCCACCATGCCCAGCTAATTTTTTGTATTTTTAGTAGAGACGGGGTTTCACCGTGTTAGCCAGGATGGTCTCGATCTCTTGACCTTGTGATCCGCCCGCCTCAGCCTCCCAAATTGCTGGGATTACAGGCGTGAGCCACCGTGCCCGGCCAGGGATATTTTCTTTTCTTTTTCCTTCCTTCCTTCCTTCCTTCCTTCTTTCCTTCCTTCCTTCCTTCCTTCCCTCCCCCTCTCCCTCACCTCCCCCACTCTTTACCTTCCCTCCCCCAATCTTCCCCCTCCGCCAATCTTCCCCTCCCCTCTCCTTCCCTCTCCGTCTTCCCTTCCTTCCTTCCCTTCCCTTCCCTTCCCCTCCCCTCCCCTCCCCTCCCTTCCCTTCCCTTCCCTTCCCTTCCCTTTTCCATCTGTCCTTTCTTTTTTTGTGACAGGTTCTCGCTTTGTCACTCAGGCCAGAGTGCAGTGGTACAATCATGGCTCACTGCAGCTCAACCTCCCAGGCTAAGTGATCCTCCTGTGTCAGTCTCCCAAGTAGCTGGGACCCCAGGTGTGTGCCACTATGCCCAGCTAATTTTTAAAATTAGACCCAGAATGAAAATATTCTGTGCTAACAGTCAGTGTTTTCATTAGTACAGGGCTATGCATCCTGTCCCCTCCTCTCTACCTTCTTCCAAACCTTCCCCATCTACTCCTCAAGGCTCATCAATCCTCCATCTGCATCTTCCAGCGCTTGGGTCTCTTGTTCTCTTCTTATTGGCTGAACACTTCCTCACTTTTCTCACCTCTACAGGCTCCAAATTCCTTTAACATTGCCTGGCTTTTTTTTTTCTTTTGTGCCATCAAATGGCTTCCTGGAACACGTCTTTTTTTCCTCCTGGAAAGTAAGAACTGTTCAGAATTGGCCCAGGCTCAAACTTGTAATCCCAGTACTTTGGGAGGCCGAGACTGGAGGACTGCTTGAAGCCAGGAGTTCAAGACCAGCCCAGGCAACATAGCAAGACCCCATCTTTCTCAAGCATAAAAAAAAGTGCCAGTCATGGTGGCATGTAAGTGCAGTCCCTGCTACTGGGGAGGCTGAGGTGGGAGGATTGCTTGAGCCTAGGAGTTCGAGGCTGCAGTGAGCTATGATCAGCCTGGGTGACAGAGCAGGACAGTCTAAAAAAAAAAAAAGAACTGTTTAGAATTTTTTTTGCCTCCTGGAGCTAAGCATCTTACCTATACACACAACCAATTATGAGGACACATGATTTTTCAAATATTAATAGTTTGCTTGCTAACTTTCTTTAGTCTTTTTTTTTTTTTTAAACAGAGTCTTGCTCTATTGCCCAGGCTGGAGTGCAGTGGTGCAATCTTGGCTCACTGCAACCTCCGCCTCCTGGGTTCAAATGATTCTTCTGCCTCAGCCTCCCGAGTAGCTGGCATTACAGGTGCCCTCCACTACACCTGGCTAATTTTTGTATTTTTAGTAGAGACGGGGTTTCACTATGTTGGCCAGGCTGATCTCAAACTCCTGACCTCAGGTGATCCGCCTGCCTCAGCCTCCCAAAGTGCTGGGATTACAGGCGTGAGCCACCACACCCGGCCTTTTCTTTAGTATTGATGTAGCACTTTTGTTGATCTATTTAGACTTTAAATAACACGAGGGCAGAGCTACCTCTTAACTCCCTTTTCCCTCGGTAGGTTCTGAACACGTATGTGCTGATTGCCTGAATGCCTTTGGGATATCCTAAACTACAGGTGACCACTGGCAGCTAACAAAAAATGTGATTTTGTTTGCCAAGATCACTGTTTTTACTTTTAAAAATTATTTTGGAACATATAAACATCAGGTTTCACATAAAACCCCAAATATATGGCTTCTGAAAAATATGAGGATCTGGCCACAATGAGCCCACATTGCCACATAGCCACTGTGGACTGAGCTTCAGCACCTCCGCAGGCACAGGGTGCACAGGTCCCCATTTTCCACAACCCTTACCCAGCGTTTTTTTAAATAATTGGTGACAATTAACTTGGCTTCTCTAAACACTGAATTCTCAACTTTTGTATGTAAAAAAATCCAATCTGAGATTGGAAGGATACACCAATTCTCCTATTGCCAAGTCTCCTTAATGACCGCACTCCTAAATCCACTGATTTTATTTTCTTCCCAAGATATGATCCCAGCTTAACAAATGCTTACCATAGCCATTTCCAGGAGCACCCGGCAGAGAGTGGCCATATGAGTTTGCCATCTCCATGGATGCCATTTCAATGCCTTCAGGGTAATCTTCATTCTCTCCCCAAAGGTTGCTCAAGGGGCCATCACTCCTGTGATGAAATGAGGGCCGGATTGAAGATGTTCTGCTGAGCGCCCTAAAATCCAAAATGATGGATCACTATCCAACCAAGAGTATAGTATAGTATAGTATGGATTGTCATCCATCCATCCATCCATACATCCATTCATCTATCCATCCATGTATGGATGGATGAATAAATGGATGAATACATTTATCCATCCATCCATCCATGTATCCATCCATTCATTCATGTATTCATCCATCCATTTACCATCCATCCATCCAACCATACATACATTCATCCATCCATGTATTCATCTGTCCATCCATGTATCCATCCATTCATTAATGTATCATCCATCCATTCCATTCCATTCCACAAATGCAGACTAAATGCCAACCCTCAGTTAGGGTAAATGGGCTAGGAGGTGAGAATACAAAGAGGAAAACATAGGGTATCTGCCCTCAAGAAGCTCACAGTACAAGTTGGTACAGCTTCTTAGACACAGCTATGAACAATCATACTACAAGTAGAAACTGGCGAGTATCCGAAGACAGGCCCAAGGAATTTGGAGGAAGGAGATTTCTTGCTGAGAGTTTCGGGAGAAATCTGCATGGAAAAGATATATCTGAGCGAGAATTCGGAGGACACATTCATATATAGGGGGAGGGCATTCCAAGGATAAAGAACAGCATAAAAAAAGGTGTGAGGCCAGAAAGTGCTGAATATATAAAGGAAACGCTATGAAAATCAATTAATGAGTAATGATTCTCAATTTACTACATATACCAATTCCCAAGCCTCGTCCTGGAGAATTAAATCAGAAGTTCTGAAAGTTTGGCTGAGGCATCTGTATTATTTTTAAAGTTCCCCAGTTAACTGGGTAACTCTAAGGATCAGCCAAAGTCAAGAACCACTGACCTAGAGTATAGGGTCAAGGCAAGGGGCAGACAGGAGACTTAGGAGATCAGTCAGGCTGGTCTTTGGCTGGCATCTTACATTAACATGACGTATCCTTATTCATAAACGTTCTTTAAGTGAAATTGGGTGGCCTTTCTCCAAAGGCTATGGGGACCCAGGGAAGATGAAAAGCAAAAGAGTGACAGGATCAAAGGTGGGCTTTGGAATGATGAATCAGGCAGTAGGTGATAAGACCAAGGAGGACATTTTCACCTGGTCCTGTTAACCCTACTATTTGGGTTCTAAAGACATCATGACTGCTGCACACCCAAGTCCTATATCCTTGTTCCTAGAGATAAACACAAGCCACCAGTTTTTTTTTTAATCAAATTCATAAATATTACTAGTAGAAACAGTAAATGCAAAATCAGACTCATGTTGGTTAAAACTTCACATGGTAAACATATTTACTGATTAAACCACAAACTGACTTTAAAAAATCACATCCTAGATTGGGCACAGTGGCTAGCACCTGTAATCCCAGTACTTTGAGAGACGGAGGCAAGCATATCATTTGAGATCAGTAGCTCAAGACCAGCCCGGCCACATGGTGAAACCCTGTCTCTATTAAAAATACAAAAACTAGCTGGGCATGGTGGTGCATGCCTGTAATCCCAGCTGCTTGGGAGGCTGAGGCAGGAGAATCACTTGAACCTCAGAGACGCAGGTTGCAGTGAGCCGAGACTGCACTCCAGCCCAGATGACAGAGTGAGAGTCTGTCTCAAAAAAAAAAAGTACATTTTGTTGGCAACATAAACGTGAAAAAACTTAACCCCAGGAAAAATTAGATTTGGTAGAACTAAGTCACCCAGACTAATGCTGTCAGTGTCCAGAACTGCATCTGGTAAAATTTGTCAAGGAAAGAAAATTGACAGAAGATCAAAATCTTTTAGACAAAATTTAAATCTATAGAATCTAAACCTGGAAAAACTGGACTTGCTATTTAAAAATAGGCCAGGAGCAGTGGCTCACGCCTGTAATCCCAGCACTTTGGGAGGCCGAGGCAGGTTGATCACCTGAGGTCGGGAGCTTGAGACCAGCCTGACCAACATGGAGAAACCCTGTCTCCACTAAAAATACAAAATTAGCTGGGTGTGGTGGCGCATGCCTGTAATCCCAGCTACTCAGGAGGCTGAGATAAGAGAATCGATTGAACCCGGGAGGCGGAGGCTGTGGTGAGCCATGATCATGCCATTGCTCTCCAGCCTGGGCAACAAGAGCAAAACTCCGTCCCAAAAAATGAATAAATAAATAATTAACAACATAAAAAAACGGCCTTAAAGGAATACTGAAAATGGTGAAAATAATAATTGATAAAATTAGATTCAAATAGTGCAGATAATCAGTGAATCAAACCTGCAGTAAAGTTTTGGTGAAAAGTCATCAATTCTGACAATCTCAGTAAAATAGAAATAAAAGTGTAAAAATCAGAAGTGGTGCAAACATGGCCGGGCATGGTGGCTTATGCCTATAATCCCAGCAGTTGGGAGCCTTCTTCAAGACTAGCCTGGGCAACATGGCGAAACACCATCTCTACAAAAAAATAAAAAACTAGCTGGGCATAATAGGTGCACACCTGTAGTCCCAGCTACTTGGGAGGCTGAGGCGGGAGGATCGATTGAGTCCAGGAGGTTGAGGCTGTGGTGAGCTATGATTGTGCCACTGCCCTCCAGCTTGGGTGACACAGCAAGACCCTGTCTCAAGAAAAAAGAAAAAAGAAAAAAAAAAAAAACGACCCAAAAAACCAAAGAAGTGGTGCAAACATATTACATAAAAAACTAATTGACTTCATGGAGTTAGATCTTCAAAAGATTTTCTGGATAACAATTCATTACTATTGATGTAATTTTGATTAAAGTGTTTGGATTTGTGAGTGTCAAGCCTTAACCTTGTTGGCAATGTAGCAGGGTCAAAGCAGTGTGGATCTAGATGTCTTACAGGGATTGAATTAGGAAGAGGTGGGATAATGGGAAGGTGATCCAAGGAAGAGATGGTGAAAGATTAAGTTCAGGTAAGGGCTTGAAGCCTCAAACTGAGAGTCCATGGCCCAGGTGAGGTCTACAGATAGGTATGTGAGTTTCACCACAACTTCAGGTCATGGAAACCATCATATATATCCCTAATCTAAACCACACCAACCAAATTCCATTGACTTAATGGTCCACCACTCAGCCTACACTCCCAATGAAGGGATATATACCCGAACTTCCCCCTGGTCATCTTTGGGGTCTCAGAAGAGCCATAATCATGACCATTCTCAGCATCTGAATAATCAGGTTCTCTCCAAGTGCTTGGCAAGTTCTGATTGTCCTCAGCGCCGGGATAGTCTGGCTCCCCAAAAAAGGGTGGAGAGTTAGGTTGAATGTCAGCGCCTGGGTAATCAGGCTTTCCCAGAGAGTCTGTGTACGGATTGATTCTAAAACTTGTGTGTTCTAGATTCCTTCTGGAGCCTGGATGGTTCAAATTGGCTCTAGGTCCAGGATGATCAGAGTTGCTCTGAGCTCCAGGGTAGTCCGGTTCTAAGAAGCCAAAATGATCTGGATGTGTTCTGGAGCCTGCATAGTTTCCACTGCTGCTAGAGCCTGCAAAATCAGGATTTCGTTGAGATCCAAGGTAGTCTGGCTGTCTGGATGATGCTTGGTGGTATGGATGACTCTGAAATTCACTATAATCTGGCTCTGGTAGAGAGGTAGGGTGGTCTGGGCTTGTTCTAGAGGCTGCAGAGTATGCATTGCTTCTGGTGCCAGAATAGTCTGGATTACTCAGAGATCCAGGATAATTTGGTTCTGCCAGAGACTCAGGATAGTCTGGACGTGTTCTGGAGGCTACAGAGTATGGATTGCTCCTGGTGCCAGGGTAGTATGGATTGTTCAGAGGACTTGAAACATCTGGATAACCCTGAGTTTTCAAATACCCCTGTGTACGGTTCTGAGACCCTGAATAGTCAGGGTAATCTGGGTCTTCCTCATATCCGTTATTCCTGTAGTAGGCAGACATGTTGGTATGGACTCTTCACCTTGGAGTGCTAAACTGTCCCAGCATTTGCAATTACTCAGGGATCTTTTTTTTTTTCCACCTGAAAAACAAGAATAAAAGAAAAAGTCAGATTTTTTTTCTCTTCCTTCCCTGCAGAGATTGCAGGTTATCTTCCAGTATCTGTACTCCTTTCCTTCGTAGTTGGGTACACAACTGCCTAGAATGAAGACTATGCTTCTAGCTTCTCTTGCACCAAGGTATGAACACGAGGGTGGTCAATGGGATGAGAGCAGCAGTGATACATCCAATTTCCAGGCTGTGCTATTAGAGGAAAGAAGTTATTCCTCCTTTTCTCCCTCTTGCTTCCTGTGGGCCGGAATGCGGAAATGATGGTGCACCATCTTGGGTCTCGCACACAAAGCTAAGACCTGCATTTGGAATGAACGCACAACAGAGGAAAGGATGCCGAGTTGCTGGTGACTTCACAGAGCACAGCCATTGTATCAGCTCAGACTATCATGTGAGAGAGAAATAAAATTATCTTGTTTAAACCACTGTTTTTGTGGTCTTTAACACACGCAACTAAGCTTACATCTTGAACAATATATTCCCTTGGTTATGGGGGAGGGGACCAGTGAATCAAAGAATTGAAAGAAACAAGGACTTTTTGTGCTTTTTGATTACGCTTGAGGTTCTAGGGTTCAAAGCATAAATTAATATGAGTGCATAAAAGAAAAATAGTTAATGGAAACTAGAGGACTGGCATATGTAGACAATTGCTATGACCCCTTTCAATTTGAAAATAAGATTTTATGAGCTCCATAAGCTCCGATCTACAGACCACAGCATACTTTTGTTAAATTTAGCCCAAAGCTACCTCCTAACATATTTTAAGTTTGGCCTAAAGAGTTCTCTGTACATAATGAACTGTGACCTAAGTGGAGATGTCAACAGACTGTAACCTATTCCTGTACCAATCACTGAATTCGGCCAATCACAGGCAGCCAATTGTTCAAACTGTGTTCAAATAAGGCAAATGCTGAGCTTTAACCAATCCATTGTTCCTGTACCTCACTTCCATTTTTTCTACGTCACTTTCCTTTTCTTGTCCATAAATCTTCTTTGACCCAATATGCGGCAGCACCTAAGTCCCTAAGAACTTATTCTGGCTGGGGAGGCTGTCCCATTAGCAAATCATTCTTTGCTTGATTAAACTCTGTTACCTTTAATTTGTCTAAAGATTTTCTTTTAACACTTTGAAATAAGAGGTGATGTAGTTTTAATTTTCTTTTCTTTTCTTTTTTTGAGATTGAGTCTCACTCTGTAGCCTAAGCTGGAGTGCAGTGGCGCAATCTCGGCCCACTGCAACCTCTGCCTCCTGGCTTCAAGCAATTCTCCTGCCTCAGCCTCCTGAGTAGCTGGGATTACACTAATTTTTGTATTTTTAGTAGAGACAGGGTTTCACCATGTTGGCCAGGCTGGTCTCAAACTCCTGACCTCAGGTGATCCATCTGTCTCGGCCTCCCAAAATGCTTGAATTACGGACAGGGGTCACCATGCCTAGTTGATCTTTCTTTCTGTTGTTTCTTTCCTTCCTTCCTTCCTTCCTTCCTTCCTCTTTCTTTCTCCCTTTCTCCCTTTCTTTCTTTCTTTCTTTCTCTTTCTTTCTTTCTTTTTCTTTCTTTCTCAGGGTCTCTCTCTGTCACCCAGGCTGGAGTGCAATGGTACACATAGCTCACTGCAGCCTCGATCTCTTGGGACTCGAGTGATCCTCCCATGCCAGCCTCCCGAGTAGCTATGACCACAAGCATGCATCACTATGCCCAACTAATTTTTTCATTTTCTGTAGAGATGGGGTCTCCCTATGTTATTGCCCCCCAGGCTGATCTTGAACTCCTGAGCTCAAGTGATCCTCCTGCCTCAGCCTCCCAAAGTGCTGGGATTACAGGTGTGAGCCACTGCACCTGGCCTCCAGTGTTCATTTCTAAGTGTGCTGGATATCTGTTGTTTTTACTTGTCTACTAGCCACTTCCCATTCTGCTGGTATCAATGTCCTGAGTTTCCTCTGGGCATCATTCCCTCCCTCGCTCTTGGTCCAGGTGATACAGGAAGGGCTGATTGCACTCCTGACCGGTTGACCAGCTCCAGGATGGTCACGTGACTCAGGTGTCCACAATCCCTCTGGTCACAGGGTGTGGCTCAAGAATGGGCATGTAAACCTAGTCAGTCCTCCAGGACCAGGACAAGGCTTACTGGGAAAGAAGTACTCTTATTTCACTGAGGTGTCTAAGGGGATAGAATATATACATAAGCCTGGAGATTCCGATGTCATGTCAGAGGGAATAGAGAAAAAAAGTAATTAGTAGGGGGAAAATTTAAAGAATCAATAGAATTTGTTGGCTGATCCAATAGGGAAAAAGTGAGAAGGAAAATAAAAGACAAGCATATCTCTACAGTTTCAAGCCAGCATGATGAGATGAACAGTGATGTTTTTGAAAGAAGGAAGTAGGACATTTTTAAAGCTCAGCCAACTTTTACAAGTTTATCTCTCTGTAAATGACAAGGGTTAGACTTGAGTAATCAAAGCTAAGACAATATTAAATTTCTGCCAACACCTGCAGTCTCAGAATGTCTGTGTGCCAACCCTCGTCTATATTTCTCAGCATAGTTGACGTCTGTGTTTCATTATTGTGTCCCTGCACGGCATCCATTTCTTGCTTTTGTGGTTAACACTTTTCCCTGGGTAACACCTCTCCCACACTGTCAGTCCCTGTGGGCCAGGTGTGGAATATGACCCCTCAGAATTATTTTCTTCCTGGTGACATTGATTCTGTCAGAGCATACGACCCAGTTAAATCCAGTGAGATTCAATTCTAGGAGTTTTATCAGAACTGTAGGGAAGAGAGAAGCTCTGTCTTCTGCTGGCCTTGGAGCTAGGAAATTTTATTTTATTTTATTTTTTGAGACAGATTCTCACTCTGCATCCAGGCTGGAGTGCAGTGGCATGATCACAGCTCAATGCAACCTCGACCTCCCAAGCTTAGGTAAGCCTTCTCCCTCAGCCTTCTGAGTAGCTGGTACTACAGGTGTGTACCACCATGCCTGGTTAATTTTTGTATTTTTATAGAGACAGGGTTTCTCTATGTTGCCCAGGCTGGTTTCAAACTCCTGGGCTCAAGCGATCTGATCTCGGCCTCCCAAGTGCTAGGATTGCAGGTGTTAGCCACTGCACCTGGCCAGAGTTAGGACATTTTAGACCTGAAGCTGCCAGTGGTCACCAGTGGAGAAGGGCCTAAGAGTGCTGCCAACAGGGAGGAGAACAGAACGAAGAGATAAACAGAAAGAGGAGCCAGATGTTGATGACATTGTTTAAACACCTGAATCCAGCCAAACCTGAAGGCAGCTGGATACTTGAGTCATTACATTCTCTTTTTGACTAAAGTGGGTTTGAGTTGGGTGTCTATCATTTGCAAATGAACAAAAAAGAATTCTGACAAATATGCCAGTTTTGCAAATAAGAATGCCTATTCAAACTGTCTGTAGTACTAAGAAGACTAAATGCTGTGCTTTATTGCAAATTACTTTTCCTAACATGAAAAATGACCCCATTTGTTTACTTGTATTCTAAGACTAGAAAGTTATATTTATGTTCCAGAAACTTCCACAGCCTAACAAAGCCCAAAGCTATTACATCTAACCAGCTAAATGATGCCTAGTAAATTCAAGAAATTGAAAACAGATACAACTGTATTGGTCCAAGAGAAATGAGTAATTCTACCAAAAGATAAGAAAAATGCTCACAGAAACTGTTTTTCTTTTTCTTTTTTCTTCTTCTTTTTTTTTTTTCTTTTTGAGATGAAGTATTGCTCTTTCACCCAGGCTGGAGTTAAGGGACGCCATCTTGGCTCACAGCAACTTCTACACCCCCATCCCCAGGTTCAAGCAATTCTTCTGCCTCAGCCTCCCGGGTAGCTGGGATTACAGGTGCCTGCCACCATGCCCGGCTAAATTTTGCATTTTTAGTAGAGATGGGGTTTCATCATGTTGGCCAGGCTGGTCTTGAACTCCTGACCTCAGGTAAAAACCTACCTCGGCCTCCCAAAGTGCTAGGATTACAGACATGAGCCACTGGGCCTGGCCAGAAACTATTTTTCATAAGAGCCAAAAGTTGAAAACAATCTGAATGTCGTTCAGCAGTGGAATAAGTAAACGAATCGTGGAATATTCATCCCATGAAATACTAGAGAGAAGCAACAAAGACTGAACTTCTGCTGCATGAGATGTCATGGATGAATGTCACATGGATGAGGAAAAAGAGTTGGACACAACAGAGTTCATACTGTATAATCTTTCTACAAAGTTCAAGAGCAGGCAAAGTAATACATGGTGACAGAAGTCAAAATAGTGGCTACCTTGAGGAAGGAAAGAGGTGAGTGATGACTAGGAACTACATGAGGGAATCTCTGGGGTGCTGGCTGATGATCTTGAGTGGTGGTTAAAGGGAGGCATACATGTGTGTGTTGTAAAAATTCATCATGTTTCACACTTAAGAGTTATGCACATCTCTGTAAATCTATACTCCTAATTTTTTTTTTTTTTTTTTGAGATGGAGTCTCGCTCTGTCTCCCAGGCTGGAGTGCAGTGGCAAGATCTCGGCTCACTGCAACCTCTGCCTCCCGGGTTCACACCATTCTCCTGCCTCAGCCTCCCGAGTAGCTGGGACTACAGGCGCCTGCCACCACGCCCGGCTTTTTGTTTTTTGTTTTTTTTTTTTTTGTATTTTTAATAGAGACGGGGTTTCACTGTGTTAGCCAGGATGGTCTTTATCTCCTGACCTCATGATCCACCTACTTCGGCCTCCCAAAGTGCTGGGATTACAGGCGTGAGCCACTGCACCTGGCCTATATTCCTAAATTTTAAAAAGAAAATGAGAAACCAGAAGCTGTAACGTAAAACCTTTCGATTCTCCCAGGACCCACCAGTTGAAAAAAGCGGTAGGGTTTTGGTTCACAAGTATTTCCAATTTTCTTACACATAAATCAAAGAAAATCAGAACTAATGAAAACAAAACCTAGGTGAAGACAGGTCTTCTAGGTGAATATACGTTACCTGAATTGAATCATCTGTCTATGTGACGCTATGAAATGAAAGTGGTTGGGAATCCAGCCCTTGGTGTCAGATAGAACTGGGCTTAGTTTCCATTTGCTGGCTGGGTGAACTTGGGCAAGTCACTTAACCCCTCTGAGTCTGTTTCCTGAACCATACAATACTGGCAATAATATCTCATAGTGTTGTTGTAAGGAATGAACAAGATAAGGCACAGAAGGCGGCCAACATCAAGGAAGCCGTCACTGAATGGAAGCTATTATTTGACATTATATTTAATGATGTACAATGTAAACTCTGGCAACTTCCAAAAGAGATAGGAGTCAGTACACAATAAAAGTCATATACTCAACCAGGACATGATTAAAGAAATAGGAAATGGGCCAGGCATGATGGCTCATATCTGTAATTCCAGCACTTTGGGGAACTAAGGCAGGAAGATTCCTTGAGGCCAGGAGTTTGAGACCAGCCTGGGCACCCCCATCTGTGTGTGTGTGTGTGTATAAAATTAGCTGGGCATGGTAGTACATGCCTGTAATCCCAGCTACTCAGGAGGCTAGGTGGGAGGACCACTTGAGCCCAGAAGGTTGAGGTTGCAGTGAGCTATGACTGCATGATTGTACTCCAGCCTGGGCAACAGAGTGAGACCCTGTCTCAAAAAAAAAAGAAAAGAAAAGAAAAGAAAAGAAAAGAAAAGAAAAGAAAAGAAAGAAAGAAAGAAAGAAAGAAAGAGAAAGAAAGAGGAAATGTCTTATAATCAGGTACAGGAAGGGGCAATCCTACAAAATTCCCAGGCTGACATAGTGACTATAACTGAGAACTAAATTTTGCCCTGAACTTCTTATTAGCCAAGACTAAAAGGGAATGACAAGTTATCTAATATTCATTATTTGTGGGAATAAAAGGAACTACATCAATTTTTCAAGCGGACTACCCTTCCTCCCAAGATCAATTTCTGAAAATAATTTATCATGAGAACTCTTTCAAAAGGGATCGAATAACATTGTAATGAAACCAGGACTCAGGGTCACCATCAAACAAAGCACTCAGAAACTCTAACTCCAAAAGGGGCTGCAGGAGTGGAGTTGGGAAGAGATTCTGGAGTCCCCTCCAGGTCATTGTGATGCAGGGAGACAATCACATAAGGCTGTCTCTCACATACGGCTATCTCTGGCCAATGGGCTATGAGCATAAGTGACTGTGTCACTTCCAAGCAAAAGCATTCAAAAGCCAAAAGAAAGAGACCCTCTGGTTCCCCTTCCACTGTCATGGGAACCAGTGATATTCCCAAAGGGGACCCAGTCACCAGCCTGGGTTCCTGCGTGACTGCATGGATCACAGCCCACCTATACCTACCCACATTTGCTTTTCATGAGCAAGAAACAAACTTTTATGTTTTAAGACATTTAGATTTTGAGATAGTTTATTTTGATGCAGCAGAGCTTAGACTAGCCTGACTGACACAAATCATTTTGGTCTTTGTTTTGAATCTTTGACAAATTTATATATACGTATGTACATATATAACTTCATATTGTACATGTATATGTGTATTATATGTGTATATTATATGTATATATATGCACACAAAGACATGCATACAATGTATGTATATATTTACTCATATCTACATATATAATAGATCTACATATATGATATACATTATATATACACACACATTTGTATAACACACATACAAAAATACACATAGATTAGATAGATAAACAGATACACAGATGGGTAGATAGATGATAGATAGATAGATAGATGGATGTTATATGTGATCAGCCAACAATTAGCTTCAAGTCTGTTGGACAGTTCTCTGTTCCAATGTCATTTGACAAGAGCTTGTGTATTGCACATCTGTTTCACAGTTGGGAACAAATGCTCTAACCACTACCACCAGCGCTGCAACAAATACCTAAACAAACAAAGAGCTAAACCCACAGAAAAAGATTGGGGAAGAGAGAGGAGGAAATGGCATAAGGAAATAGTCTCACATTGATGTCAAATGAAGTGGGAGTGGCCTTCTGAGAACCTTATCCTTAGCTTCCTGTTAACTATGAGAGGAATAAATGAGAGATCCTGCAGGTTCAAAGGAATGATACTGTTTCCTGTTGCCTTGGAAAAAGCACCAAGAGGGTACTATCTTACTTTTTTTCTCCCTAGTTTTTGTCTCTCTAGCATCTCCTCAATGAGGGCTATTGAACCATCTATTTCAAGTCCTCCTTTCCATATCCCATTTAGGGTTTCTCACTTCACTGTTTGAATGGTTTTTAATCACATGCCCAAGCAATGACATGTCTTCTAAGGCTGTTAATTGAGGACTCCTTACTTGATGTTGCAAGGCTTCCTGGTTTGAATGGGTCATCCAACTATCTTGTGTTTGGCATTCAGCTAATTCAGAAATCTTCAAGGGATCAATTACATCCTAGAATATGGATGAGGTCACATTCAAGCTATTTACCTGGCTCTCTGCTGCCTCCCACTTCTCCCAGCCTCAAGCTAACATAAGGCCAGGTCAGCCACCCACGAGTTCTGCTCTGCACCATCAAAATGATCTCACGAAACCCAGATGCTCAGACAGAATCACTAAGGATTGTCAGGCCAAGTTTTGTGTATAATGACAAAAAACTGGGAGCAATTCAAAAATTCATCAACAGGGGATGGGCTGAATCAGTCACAGGACATCTGCACTGTGGAATACCATGGAACTGTCACAAAGAATGCTTTAGATCTACAGGTGCCAGCAGAAGATGGCCAACTATGATTCTTGTCTTTAATCTCCTTTTCCCATCTCCCACCCCGGGCCTGGCTAGAACATGTGATCATGCAGCCTATAAATTGTCCAAAGGTTAATTTTTCTAATTGAGGCCATTTATTACCTGAAAGACCCGAAAGAGAAACCAGGGCCTTACAAAGCAGCAAATTGACGAGCACCAAGAGCAGGAAGTTGCCCTGGCAAAACAAGGGTACAACGTCCAATTTCAGCCGTACGTTTTGTCTTCTTCTTCTTTTTTTTTTTTTTTGAGACAGAGTGTCACTCCTCCTCTTGCCCAGGCTGTAGTGCAATGGCGCGATCTCGGCTCACGGCAAGCGTGAGCCTCCTGGGTTCAAGCGAGTCTCCTACCTCAGCCTCCCGAGTAGCTGGGATCGTAGGCGCCCACCACCACACCCAGCTAATTTTTTGTATTTTTAGTAGAGACTGGGTTTCAGTATGTTGGCCAGGCTGCTTTTGAAGTCCTGACCTCAGGCGATCCACCTGCCTCGGCCTCCCAAAGTGCTGGGATTACAGGTGTGAGCCACCGCACCCGGCCCCCACGTTTTGTCTTCTAACGGGGTGAACTTTGTCATGACAGAACCCATGATTAACCTCTCAACATAAATGAAATCAACGTTCTATATGCTAGTGATGATCCTGTAAATGATACAAGATCCCTACATACTTAAGACCCACAGTTAAAATTATGAAAATGATTCCACAGAAGCTCTTAACTAGCTCCAATGAACCATCATGTATTTGACTTAAAACAGACCAACTAATTTTTAAAAAATTGTTTTTGCTGTGGCACGTGCCTATAATCTCAGCTACTCGGAAAGCTGAGGCAAGAGAATCACTTGAACCAGGGAGTCGGAGGTTGTAGTGAGCTGAGACCACACCACTGCACTCCAGTCTGGTGACAGAGCAAGACTCTGTCTCAAAAAAAAAAAAAAAAAAAATTGTTTTTATTGCAGAGAGTGGGGAGAGGGAAAGAAATTAGTCCCACTAAAATTCTATTTTGCCATCTAAGGACATTAAAGGCTACGGCAGGTATCACAAATGACTATCACCATTATCTCATAAAACATTTTATGGACATTAAAAAAAAAAAAGAGAGGGAGACCCCGTCTCAAAAGGAAGGGTAGTTCATTTAACTGAATAAATTCAGCTGTATGAAAACTTACTTTTTTACCCTTATTGTTCTTGCTTTGTCCCAAATAGATGCTAACGTTGCACAAACCAACTTGATCTTAAGATGTCGTTGGGAACACTGGAGTCACGTGTCCATGGGTCTTGCAGGCTGGCTTTTGATGGGAGCTGGGCTGCGGGTGATTTAAGGACGGTTATAATCTGTGACGCTGGTCTGAAGTCTGAATATTCCAAGTTGCTGACTGCAGGCAGAGCCTCATGTCCTGAAAATCAGAAGACAGAGGACTTAAACTTCCATAAAAGATGGGCTCATACTATACAACCCAATCCTGTGCATTTGGAAGCAGAAAACACTGGCTCAAATGGCTTCCTGTTTTCTCTTCTCTTAAAAACTTGAAATATTAGACTACAGTGAAGCACAGAGAAGATCAAATATTAACTCATGCTAATCCTTTTCATATTAATTCCAGACTTGGATTTGTTTTATTAAGGAAATAAAACATTAGTGGTGAAGTTCTCTAATACCTCTTCCTAATCCAATTTTCCATAGTGTCCTCTTCCCTGTTTGGAAGATACCACTATCATAAATGTGATGTATGACTTTCCAGGTCATACTGTTCATTCTGTGACCACTGTTATGAGTTGAGTTGCATCCCCTCAAAAAGGTATGTTCAAGTCGCAGTCCGCAGTACTTCAAAATGTGACCTGATTTTTAAGTAGGACTTGGGGGAGGTAATAGGACTTGGTGGAGGTAATCAAGCTAAAATAAGTTCACTGGGGTGGGACCTAATGCAACATGACTTGTGTCCTTATGAAATTTGAGCCAGGCACAGTGGTTCCTGCCATAATCCCAGTACTTTGGGAGGCCGAGGCAGGTGCATCACCTGAGGTCAGGAGTTCAAGACCGGCTAATTCTAAGAATTCTTGAAAGGCAATGGAAAAGAATTTAAAAAGAAGAAATCGCTCATTCCCAGGTATCTCACTTCAACCAAAGTTTCACCTTAGCAGTTTTGGAAGCTCCCATTCTTTCTGCAGGCACCTGATTGTGGACTGACAACTCCAGCACAAGGATGATGGCCTCCACACATGGGCGAGCGGTTGCCGGAGCACCAGGTCATGGGATGCTCACACACAGGCATATTTCAGCAGAGACGTTGATTTCATTTGCTTGCCTGCTCTTCATTGCTCTTTCTGGGTTTGCCGTATTAGTGTAATGATTACTTTGGCTGTCAGTCTCGATGCCATGACAAATAAAGGCCTACGAACTCCTTTATCTGCAGTGTGTGATGTTTAGGACCAGGAAATAAAGGTAATGTCAATAGTCTCTATGTGACAGCATTAGCTTCCATCACTCAGTTAACAAAGCCTTCCCGTAAGTAAACATTTGTCAGTGTGAGATCCGTGTTGGCTTTTCCGAGTGTCAGGTACCTTCACAGTCATACACTTAGACTCCTTAGAGCCTAAGAAAATGAGGTCTATGCTTAGAAAATAAGGTCTATGATTTCAAGACAGCAATCACGCCTGTAATCCCAGCACTTCGGGAGGCCGAGATGGGTGGATCACTTGAGGCCAGGAATTGGAGATCAGCCTGGCTAACATGGCAAAAACCCATCTCTACTGAAAATAAGAAAATGAGCCAGGCATGGTGACTTGCACCTGTAATCCCAACTACTTGGGAGGCTGAGGCACAGGAATCGCTTGAACCTGGAAGGCGGAGGTTGCAGTAAGCCGAGATCATACCATTGCACTCCAGCCTGGGCAACAGAGAGAGCGACTCTGTCTCAAAGAAACAAAACAAACAAACAAACAAAAAAAGGAAAATACAAATACAGCAAAATAGTCACATCCTCTTTTCTTTTTGTTTTTTGTTTGCTTGTTTTCCTTTCTGTAAGGAATTTTCTGTTTTCAAGATATTTATTCAATTCCCAAGGAAAGGTAATGTAAAGAGAATGTAAGATTTTTAGCTTGTTAAATGAGTGAGAAAGAGTCAGAAGCTAGAAAATGAAAAATGAATTTTAATCGCTTGAAAGGCATCACCTAAACATGGCAAAAAATCCTTCAAGGAAATAGTCTAAGGTATTGTTTTTACTACTGAAGTAACAAATGCCTCTTATAACACTGAATTAACATGAGTTCTAATATATTTTTTAAATGAGAACTGGGGCCGAGCGAGATGGCTCAAGCTTGTAATCACAGTACTTTCAGAGACTGAGTCTGCGTGAGACTGGGAGTTTGAGGATGCAGTGAGCTATGATCCATGCCACTGTACTCCAGCTTGGGCAACAGAGCAAGATGCTGTCTCAAAAAAAAAAAAAAAAGGAAAATTTGGGAAGAAAGAATTGGCAAATGCTACCAATTAATCTTCACAAGTAAAATTTGTTTTTAAAAAAGCTAGAATGAGAAGATTCTTTTATTTTACGAGGATGTTTGAAGCCTGTCAGATCTCCTTCTGCTAGCTAAGATTCCTCCTCTTTTACCATGATCCTTTCTTGGAAGGAAGTTCATGGACTAAACTCCTCCCAGCAGTTTTACCTTAACTCTGAGCCCACTTGATTAATGCTACTTTGTAACAAGACTTTCTCCTAAGACAGTCCCCAAGGTGGGCGAAGCTCACAGGCCTTAGATGTAAAGCTGGTGGATGCAATTGAATTGCAGTACAATGTTTGCATTCGGGTGCTGATGTTCTGTTTGAAGTACACAGTGTGTGCAGCTGGCTTTCATTCTATTTTAGAAAGAAAGTGACAGAAACTATAGATCCAGAGCAGTGGTTCTCAAGAGGGGCAATTTTGCCTCTGAGAGCACATTTGGCAATGTGTGGAGACATTTTTAGTTGTTATAACCGTAGCGGGGGTGTGATATTGGCATCTAGTAGATAGCTGCTAAACATCCTAAAATTTACAAGACCGGCCTCCCCACAATAGAAAATTATTTGGCCCCAAATGCCAAGAGTGCCAAGGTTGACAAACCTTGATCTAGGGCAATGCTGTCCAACAGAACTTTCTATGCTGATGGAATGGTTCTCTACCTACATGTCCAGTATGGCAGCCACTAGCCACATGTAGCTATGGGAACACTTCAAATATGGCTAGCTCGGGAACTAGATTGAGAAACTAAATTGTTTATGTATTTTTCTTCTTTCAGAGATAGGGTCTCGTTTTGTCACTCAGGCTGGTGTGCAGTGGCACGATGATAGCTCACTGTAGCCTCAAACTCCTGGACACAAGTGATTCCTGCATCTTAGCCTCTTGAGTAGCTGGGATTATAGGTGTGAGCCACTGTGCCTAGCTATTAAATTTAATTTTAATTAACTTTAATTTAATTCACCATGTTGCCCAGGCTGGTCTTGAACTCTTGGCCTCAAGTGATCCGCTGGCCTTGGCCTCCCAAAGTGCTGGGATTACATATGTGAGCCATTGTGCCCAGCCAGAACTCCAACATTTAAGACATTATTGATGAGGGTGCATCTGACAACACCAAGCTTGGGTGCCCATGGGAGTCACTTGGGACCCTGCTGGAGAGGGGGGCACATGGATCCTCAGGTGACCAACATCCCAGTTTATCCAGGACTTTCCCAGTTTTAGCACTAGAAGTTCTGTGCTAAAACCCCATCAGTACCAGGAAGACCACCCCAGCCCAGGTCCCATTCCCAGAAGTTTTCATTCACAAAATCTCAAGTGGGACCTGAGAATTTAGCTTTTTATCGGGTTTCCCAAGTGATTCCTTTATGCGCCAAAGTTTAAGAATCACTGCAGGCCGGGCGCGGTGGCTCAAGCCTGTAATCCCAGCACTTTGGGAGGCCGAGACGGGCAGATCACGAGGTCAGGAGATGGAGACCATCCTGGCTAACACGGTGAAACCCCGTCTCTACTAAAACATACAAAAAAAACTAGCCGGGCGATGTGGTGGGCGCCTGTAGTCCCAGCTACTCGGGAGGCTGAGGCAGGAGAATGGCGTAAACCCGGGAGGCGGAGCTTGCAGTGAGCTGAGATCCGGCCACGGCACTCCAGCCTGGGTGACAGCGAGACTCCGTCTCAAAAATGAATAAATAAATAATAAATAAATAAATAAAAGAATCACTGCAGGTCAGCCAGCGAGGAGCAGGGAGAGAGGGGGGAGGAAAAAAGCAGATTCATTACCATCACATAGAAGGTGAGCATTTAAAAAAAAGAGAAGCAATAAAAAATGTTTTAAGATGATTAAATTGCTTTTTAGCAAAACAAAACAAAAAGTGGGTTTGTGGGTTGCTTGTGCTTCAGCAGGTTGGCTACTTCTTGCTTGGCTGGATGGCTGCATCCCACCCCAGAAGAAGGAGGATCCCCCTCTCTGGGACAGCTGGAGACAAGTCAAGGTGCCCATCCTGGCTCTCGCACCCACTGAGATCTGCTAGGAGTGGGCTCTTCTGCTATCTGACAAGAAAGGATGCTGCTTACTGGAGACCTGTAGGCTACAGAAATCCGTCCTCTTTCCTTCCCCACTGTCAGTGTGCTCAGAATCCTGCCAGGAACAGTGAAAAATGATAAAGTTTAATGCTCCCTTTGGCTAGGGATCCTCCCTGTTCTCTATCACTGGGTCTGGGAAAGGTGGCAGGAGGCAATGAAGCTGGGGTGACTTTTATGCACACCCTGCATGTATGGGTCTGCATCAAGTCTCCTTCTTTTAAAGGAAAAAGAACCTCCTTCTGGATCCACCTTGGGGGTCAGAAGCGTACCTCTTTATGAGACTAATTCAGATTCTTATAATAGTCCTATAATGCTTAAACAAGTATTATATAACACACCCCAAGTATTATTGCTCTGGATTTGCAGAGAGCAAAACACAAAATAGAAACCAATGACAACAAAACAATGTATATATATCTGTGCCAGGCACTGTTATAAGAACCGGACAGGCATTAGCCCATTTAAATCTTACCATAGCCTTAGAAACAGGTGCTATTGGCTGGGTGCGTGGCTCACGCCTGTAATCCCAGGGATTTGGGAGGCCAAGGCGGGTGGATCACCTGAGGTCAGGAGTTTGAGACCAGCCTGGCCAACATGGTGAAACCCTGTCATTACTAAAAATACAAAAATGAGCTGAGTGTGGTGGTACATGCCTGTAATCCCTGCTACTTGGAAGGCTGAGGTGGGAGAATCGCTTGAACCCGGGAGGCAGAGGTTGCAGTGAGCTGAGGTCATGCCACTGCACTCGAACCTGGATGACAGAGATCTGCCTACAGGTCTGCTTACTGGAGACCTGTAGGCTACAGAAACCTCTCTTCTTTCCTTCCCCACTGTCAGTGTGCTCAGAATCCTGCCAGGAACAGTGAAAAATGATAAAGTTTAATGCTCCCTTTGGCTAGGGATCCTCCCTGTTTTCTACCACCCGGTCTGGGAAAGGTAGCAGGAATAAATAAACAAATACATACATACATACATATATACATACATACATGCATGCATACATACATAAAACGCTTGAGGAAAAGCTAAAGCAAGATGAAGAAGGCATTTGAGAGAAAGGGAGAAATGATATTCAAGAGACAATGGAAAGAAATCCCAGGATAACAGCTGTGCCCAGCTCTAGAAAACAGTTGGTCCAAATTACACCACCCAACAAAGAGAATGAATAAGAACAGGGGTGACTTCAGAGATACAGTAAAGCTGTGTATATTTTCTCCGTCAACAACAACAAAAACATCAAAGACAAATAGAAACTCCAAAACAAGCAATCCTCTAAAAGCTGTAAAGAAAGTCAGAACCGGATATGAATAAACTAAAGTCTGACCTGCCTGTGCGCAATCAAGGGTGCACAATTAAAAACAAAACAAAACAAAACAAACAGCAAACTCAGTTCACCTGAACCAATGATTCAGATTAAGTGACATAAAGTGACATAGAATTAGATGTCCCTTTCTAGGAACTCAACTTCTCTAATGCATACATAACCACAGCTTTGAAGCCAGGTAGTTTTCATCTTTTATAATCTACCTGTGATAGTGTGATTTGTGATAAGAAATATATCTTTGGTCTTTATTCCAGGTTTCCCGCATGGGCTCCTAAAACGTTGGAATTTCCTAGGTGATGGGAGCGTCTTTTGTTCTAATATTTGGTCTTTGGTTCTGGTTCCTAAAACGGAGCTCCTAATCTCTTGGAAATTCCTGGGTGACGGGAATGTCTTTTGTTTTAATGAGGCAGCTTTCAACAGGGGCTCCTGGATGGAGGCTGGTCACCAGAAAGACCAAGCCAGGGTTAGAAGCTTGCAACTTTTAGCCTCGCCTCTCATCCTCCAGGAACGAGAAAAGGACTGGAGATTGATTTAATAATCAACGGAGCCTCCATAAAAACCCTCAATGAAGAGGTCAGAGATCTTCCAGGTTGAACACATCCACATTCTTAGATAATGACACACTCCAACTCATTGGGACAGAAGCTCCTGAACTTAGGACTCTTCTGGAACTCACCTTGTGTACTCCTTCACCTGGCTGTTCACCTGTATCCTTTATCATATTCTTTTTTTTTTTTTAAAGACAAAGTTTCACTCTTGTCACCCAGGCTGGAGGGCAATGGCGCCATCTCGGCTCACTGCAACCTCTGCCTCCCGGGTTGAAGTGGTTCTCCTGCCTCAGCCTCCCTATGTAGCTGGGATTACAGGGGTCCGCCACCATGCCCATCTAATTTTTGTATTTTTTGTAGACTGGTTTCCACCATGTTGGCCAGGCTGGTCTCTAACGCCTGCCCTCAGGTGATCTACCCGCCTTGACCTCCCAAAGTGCTGGGATTACAGGCATGAGCCACCACTCCCAGCCTATCATATTCTTTATAATACACAGGTAACCGTAAGTAAAGGTTTCCCTGAGTTGTGTGAGCCATTCTAGAAAATAATCGAACCTGTGGAAGAGTCCCAAAAACTTCTACTTTACAGTCAGTTGGTCAGAAGTTCCCAAGGCCAGGACTTGAAATTGGTGTCTAAAGTTGGGAAGCAGTCTTGTGGGGCTGAGCCGTTAACCTGTGGGTTCTGACACTAACTCCAGTCAGATTATGTTGGAATTCAATAAAATGGCGGTGGCGGATGTGGTGGTTAACACTTGTAATCCCAGCACTTTGGGAGGCTGAGGTGGGCAGACTACCTGAGGTCAGGAGTTTGAGACAAGCCTGGTGAGCATGGCAAACGCTCTCTCTAAGAAAAATACAAAACAATTAGCCAGGTGTGGTGGCACATGCCTGTAGTTCCAGCTACTTGGGAGGCTGAGGCAGGAGAATCACTTGAACCTGGGAGGTGGAGATTGCGGTGAGCCAAGATGGCACCACTGCACTCCAGCCTGGGTAACAGAACAAGATTATCTCAATATAATAATAATAATAATAAATTGTGGGGCACGCAGCTGGTGTTGAAGACTTGGTCGGTGTGGACCCCTCAACCCCCGCCAATATCTGGTCACAGAAGTGTTCTTTGTTGAAAGTACAGTGGGAAAAAACCTTTTTCCTAGTATTCAACCTACAATGCAAGAAACATGTGATTGTACTTTGTAAGACACAAAAAGCAAGTTTGTAAACCACAATATGTAAAAAATAATTTTTAGAAGTGGGGAAATGCAGGGGGAAGAATTTTATTAGAGAAAAATGTTAAGGTGCTAAATTCCTTCTCTTATGAAATGGAGAGTCAGTGATGCTGTCCAAGTTTCAGGAACTGTAAGGACGTCATCACTGGCAATGGTTCTCCACTGGGAGTGATTTTGTCCCCAAGGGACACTGAGCAAAGACTGGCAAACTTTGGTTGTCACAGCTGCAGTGAGTGTGCTATTGGTATCTAGTGGGTAGAGGCAGGGATGCTGTTAAACATCCTCTAATGCACAAGACAGCCCCACAGCCAAGAATGGTCTGGTCCAATGTGTCAGTCATACAAAAGTTGAGATATCCTGATTTATCACTATGAAGGAAACAACAAAATATAAAAAATGAAACAAAATTAGGAGAGAACAGAATGGGAGAAGGAAGAGAAAGGAAAAGGGATAAGTGCAGCGGTGCAACCCTAGTTCACTGCAGCCTCTAACTCCCGGGCTCCAGTGATCCTCCGACCTCAGCCTCGTGAGCAGCTGGCAACACACGCACACGCCACCATGACCCACTGAATTTTTATTTTTTAATTCATTAATTAATGTCAAGACTGAGACTGTCTCTGTTGCCCAGGCTGGAATGCAATGGCACAATCTCAGCTCACCGCAACCTCCACCTCCTGGATTCAAGCAATTCTCCTGCTTCAGCCTCCCGGGTAGCTGGGATTACAGGTGCCCACCAGTACGCCCAGCTGATTTTTTGTATTTTTAGTAGAGACGGAGTTTCACCATGTTGTCCAGGCCAGACCTCATGATCCACCCACCTCGGCCTCCCAAAGTGCTAGGATGACAGGCGTGAGCCACTGGGCCTGGCCTATTTTTAATTTTTTTTGTAGAGATAGAGTTGCACCCAGGCTGATTTCTAATGCCTGGGCTCAAGAGATCCTCCCACCTTGGTCTCCCAAAGTGCTTGGACTACAACAGACGTGAGCCATCATACCCAGCTGCTTACAATTTTTTGAAAATAAAACATGTGATTTCCAAGTAAAAAAGACAAATTAAGTAAGTACTTAAAACTGCAAATATATGACTATGGAGGTTTCTGAGCAATCCAGGTCCCTAAGTAAATGGAGACACCTGGAAAGCGGTTTGGAAGCAGGGCATTGGAGTTTCCTTTGCAATACAGTATCCTAAATGTCCCTCTTTTCACCCCACTCAGGGAAGCAGAAAAGCCAATTCTTTCTCTCTCTCTTTTTCCCCCCTTTAAATATCTTTGAGTCATAGCAAATTGTCTCTTCTCTCTCTCTCTTTTTTATTTATTTATTTTTTTTGAGATGGAGTCTAGCTCTGTTGCCCAGGCTGGAGTGTAGTGGCACAATCTCGGCTCACTGCAACCTCCACCTCCCGGGTTCAAGTGATTCTTCTGCCTCAGCCTCCAGAGTAGCTGGGACTACAGGCGTGCGCCACCATGCCCAGCTAATATTTTGTATTTTTAGTAGAGACAGGGTTTCACCATGTTAGCCAGGATGGTCTCGATCTCCTGAGCTCATGATCTGCCCACCTCAGCCTCCCAAAGTGCTGGGATTACAGGCGTGAGTTACCGTGCCCAGCCCTCTCTCTCTTTTTTAAGAGATGGAGTCTCATTCTGTCATCCAGGCTAGAGTGCAGTGATGGGACCTCCTAGGCTCAAGCCATCCTCCTGCCTCAACCTCCCGAGTAGCTGCGATTACAGGTGTATGCCAACCACACCTAGCTCAAATTTTCTTTTTTCAACTCTGATTTGTTCCACATTCACCTCTTGAATTCTGCTACCTTTTCTCCCACGCTGGGTAAGTATGACATCAAGCTTGGGAAGTTTCTAGATTCAGTGCTGTTTGCAGCAGGGCCAGGACTAGGGTGAGGAAGTAAGATAAGTGTTGAGCTGCGATGCAAATTTAAAGGGGGCCAGAAATCCCAGTAATCAAGTATATCATCCATTTTCATACCTGAGACTGCGTAATTTATAAAGAAAAAGAGGTTTAATGGACTCACAGTTCCACATGGCTGGGGAGGCCTCATAATGATGGTGGAAGGCAAAGGAGGAGCAAAGGCATGTCTTACGTGGCAGCAGGCAAGAGTACGTGTGCAAGGGAACTGCCCTTTATAAAACCACCAGATCTCATGAGACTTATTCACTATCATGAGAACAGCATGAGAAAAACCCACTCCCATGATTCAATTACCTCCCATGGTATCCCTCTCATGACATGTGAGGATTATGGGAGCTATAATTCAAGACGAGATTTGGGTGGGGACACACCATATCATTAAAATAAATATTTTAACGTGATACTTTTAAAAATAAAAATAAATGCAAAAAAAACCCATGATGAAAAAAAAATCAATATGTTAAAAACAGACAGGATCAGAATTACTGCTTTGTGCTTTTGGCTCTGGCTCTGGCTCTGATCTTTCTCAGTGTTACACTGACTGACAGACAGAAACTTGCGATCCAGGTGTCCAGGAGTCTCATACTGCCAGGTGCTGTTATCTCACCTCAGGAATGACAATTCTTGGGGTGACCTAAACCATTTTCTTGGAGATACCCACTCACCTCCTCTTATTTTAAGTCCTTTCCTCTGATTGTATAATTTATAACTCAAGTCTCTGATACAGGATAAAATTCCATTTCTCCTTTGGAAAGCCACTATTTTGCACTGGATATGGGTGCTAACACATCAAGGCTGGGAACTGTGACTATGGGCTTCCAATTCTTCTGGCGAATTCTAAACACAGGACTGTCTTTTTTTTCTTTTAAATGATACCCACGTTCAGCCACACGAGATGGCTCACTCCTGTAATCCCGGGGCTTTGGGAGGCTGAGGAAGGAGGATTGCTTGAAACCAGGAGTTGGAGAGCAGCCTAGGTGACATAGCAAGACCCTGACTCTACAAAAAAATTTAACAATTAGCTGAGCACAGTGGCATGCAGCCGTTAGTCCCAGCTACCCAGGAGGCTGAGTCTGGATGATGACTTGAAACCAGGAAGTTGAGGCTGCAGTGTGCTATGATCATGCCACTGCACTCCAGCCTGGGGGACAGAGTGAGACTGTCGCTACAGAAAATTTTAAAATTAGTTGAGTTTTTTTTTTTTTTTTTGAGACAGAGTCTTGCTCTGTCACCAGGTTGGAGTGCAGTGGCACAATCTCGGCTCACTGCAACCTCCACCGCCCGGGTTCAAGTGATTCTCCTGCCTCAGCCTCCCCAGTAGCTGGGAGTACAGGTGCGTGCCACCATGCCTGGCTAGTTTTTTGTGTGTGTTTTAGTAGAGACAGGGTTTCACCATGTTGGCCAGGATGGTCTCGATCTCCTAATCTCGTGATCCGCCCTCCTCAGCCTCCCAAAGTGCTGGGATTACAGGCGTGACCCACGACGCCCAGCCTAAAATTAGTTGATTTTTAATCATTCATGGTAGTGCACACCTGTAGTCCCAGCTACTTAGGGGGCTAAGGCAGAAGGATCACTCAAGCCCAGAAGTTCAAGGCTGCAACGAGCTATGATCACATCACTACACTCCCTATAAATATTATTTTCCCTATGAATGCCTTCACAGAAATGACCACCTCTGATGATTAGCATTCTAGCAGCTGTGATTTATCTCTGGGAACGATGAACGTTAGGTGACTGGAAATAACCTGAGCAATAATAGTATCACCTCCTGCCACGTCATCCTGAGAAATCTTGGCAAATATGATTATTGAGTTGTTCATTAAGTGTTTATGAAGATGTTCCATAGCTTGAACTTGACCCTGTCTTCTGGGGACAGGACCTTTGCTGGCAAAATATGACAATAAACCCTACTTTTAACATTCATTTCCACTGAGCTTCTCTTCCCCTCTCTTGTGTAGAAAGAATCTAGTCAAACAATAACAATTACAATAATAAGTTAATAATAACAACAACAGTAACAAGCATGAAGACAGCACTATTTATTGAGTGCTGATATGCATGCCAGGCACAGGGCTATGCCCTTCACATGTATTAGCAACTGAATGCTCAAACAACTTTATGGGGAGGTATTACTACCCCAATTTTATGATGACATTGAGACCCAGAGAGGTTAAGTAACTCACTCAAGGTCCCACAGCTAAACAGAGGCACAGTGAGATTCAAACCCATACCTCTCTGATTGCATATGCTGGGCTTGGATCATCATCATCAACAACAACATCATTGTTAGCAGTACATGGTGGCTCATTCCTGTAATGCCAGCACTTTGGGAGGTTGAGGCAGGAGGATCGCTTGAGCTTAGGAGTTTGAGACCATCCTAGGCAATATAGTGAGACCTTGTCTCTACTAAAAATCATAAAAGGTAGGCAGACATGGTGGCATGTGCCTGTAGTCTCAGTTACTTAGAAGGCTGAAGCAGGAGGATTGTTTGAGCCCAGGAGATCAAGGCTGCAGTGAGCTAGCATTTCACCACTGCACTCCAGCCTGGGCAACAGAGTGAGATACTGTCTCAAAAACAAACAAACAAACAAACAAAAAACAAAAAGCAACACAAAAATCACTTATCAGAGGAAGAAGAGAAGGATGAGAAAAATGAGAAGCATGAGAAAAATGAGAAGTTATTGTTTCTTGAACACCATAAAGAAGTAAATAGATTTTTTTTTTTTTTGAGGAGGAGTCTCGCTCGGTCGCCCAGGCTGGAGTGCAGTGGCCGGATCTCAGCTCACTGCAAGCTCCGCCTCCCGGGTTTACGCTATTCTCCGGCCTCAGCCTCCCGAGTAGCTGGGACTACAGGCGCCCGCCACCTTGCCCGGCTAGTTTTTTGTATTTTTTAGTAGAGACGGGGTTTTACCGTGTTAGCCAGGATGGTCTCGATCTCCTAACCTCGTGATCCGCCCGTCTCGGCCTCCCAAAGTGCTGGGATGACAGGCTTGAGCCACCGCGCCTGGCCGTAAATAGATTTTTTTTAAACCCCAGAGAATGAAGTAGCATTGGGAGAGACCATGTGAATTCACTCATCCAGCAAAGCATTCTTCTAGAACATCATGCTCCAGTAGACACCCCCAGACATACAGGTCACATTTATTGCATGTTTGTCGTGTACTGTATTTTCTTATTAGCTCTGATATCCACCTGTGGAAGTGGGAGCTTTTTGGCACACTACCCATTATACAGACAAGGAAACCAAGGCCAGAAGCATACAATAACTGACCCAGAATCCCACAGTTAGACCTGGGGAAGCCCAGATTCCAACTCAAGCAGACAACCCCAGGGCTTGTTCTCATCATCAACACTCTCTTGCCTCCCATTTCCCCATGGTCATTCTTTCTTCTAACAAATATGTGTTGTGCCTCAAATCTGTGCCCTTGTCTGGCAATAAGCAATAGGACAGCCTCAGTTTCTGTCCTCCTTCCCTGACACGTTCCCAAGCATTCCCCATTATTCCCGTGACCTCCCACTCCTCCTTCAAAGCACCTTCTCTTACCTGCCCTCAGTTCTGCAGGAAAATCCAGATAAAACTCCCCTCTACTTTGTAGTTTAAAGCTAGAGGGACAGGCAACAGGTCCTCTTTTCTTCTTAACTAACCGGTAAGGCCCATCTTTTTCTGCCTCTCTGCCGTGTTGCCTTAAAGACTGCTCCTTGTTGTCGGGGTCACACGGCTGGGCAGGATGCAACCAAGATCACGGGGAGGGGGTTATTTACTGAGCTCATTACTGTTTTACGCCACCCTGGCTATCATCTCTTTCCTCACCAACCAATGAATAACCAGGTCTCACCTGGTGAAAATGCAAATCAGTCTTCCACCTCTGACATCACAGCTGCACCTATGGCCTCTGTCCACTGAGTCTGCAACGATGAAGGCCTCACTCAGGTCCCAAGTTGTGCATTTCCTTCTTCCTAAGCCCTAACTTCCCCCTCTCATTAACATTATTGTAATATCAGCTCAATAGAAATATCAAGGTCCTTTCTAGAGGTTTTCTTTCTTGGACACCATAAGGAAGTAAATAGTTTCGTTTTGCGTGTTTTTTTTTAACCCTAGAGAGTGAAGTGGTGTGGGAAGAGATTGCCTGAATTCATTAATCCAACAAAGAAGAGAACGTGATGCTCCACTAGACACCCCCAGGCACTGGCTCCTTTTTTTTTTTTTTTTTTTTTTTTGAGACAGGGTTGGCCTCTGTCACCTAGGCTGGAGTTCAGTGCTGTGATCTCAGCTCACTGCAACCTCTGCCTCCTGGGCTCAAGGGATCCTCCTGCCTCAGCCTCCCAAGTAGCTGGAACCACAGTTAAGAGCCACCATGCCTGACTAATTTTTGTGTTTTTTGAAGAGTTGAAGTTTGTTGTGTTGCCCAGGCTGGTCTTAAACTCCTGAGCTCAAGTGATCCACCCATCTCGGTCTCCAAAACTGCTGGGATTACAGGTGTAAGCCACCCCACCTGGCCTGGCCACGTGTTTCTTTTGCTTTTTGTTTCTTTCTTTTTTTTTTTTTTGGAGACAGAGTCTCACTCTGTTGCCCAGGCTAGAGTGCAATGGCGCCATCTGGGCTCACTGCAACCTCCGCCTCCCGGGCTCAGGTGATTCTCCTGCCTCAGCCTCCCGAGTAGCTGGGATTACAGGTGTTGCCATTACACCCGGCTAATTTTTGTATTTTTAGTAGAGATGGGATTTCACCATGTTGGCCAGGCTGGTCTTGAACTCCTGACCTCAGGTAATCCACCTGCCTCGGCCTGCCAAAGTGCTGGGATTACAGGCATGAGCCACTGTGTCTGGCCGCCTGGCCACATTTTTCTATAGATACATCCCCTTTGGCAACATGTGGACCATACAGATTTAACTCTGTAATTATGATCACCAATGGCATGTCCCTTCTGGAAACAAAGGACAGGCAGTATAAAACCAGCCTACATTTCAAGACAGTTGACTCAAATTCCAGTGCTGACTCTGGCACTCTAAGACTGTAATGTCTCACCTCCTCTGAGCCTCAATTTCCTCCCCATTAACCTACAAAGTGGGAACTATATATGCTCCCTCCTTCTAGTGTTGAGAAGGGCTACATCAGTTAACATTTGAGAAAGTTTGGACTAAGATTATTTCTAGCCACCTAAGACTCAGATTCCCAGGGATAAACCCCAGCAGATGGGATGCTAATCCATCGCAAAGGGTTTTCTCTGAGAAGGAAATTTTATATTCATACAGAAATAAAGAAGGAAGTAGACAATCCAGGACTGCATCAAATTTCTGTATTTTTACAAATGCCAGAACAAACAAGATCCGTTTCCTATGGCACTTGCTGTTGGGGGAGTATCATTTAAAAGAAAAAAAAGAATGTCGTAGTTCTACAATTCACAAAAAGAATTGAGGTCTATAGTTACTGTTCCTTTTTTTTTTTTTTTTTTTTTGAGACAGGCTCTTGTTTTGTCAATCAAGGCTGGAATGCAGTGGTACAATCACAGCTCACTGCAGCCTCTGACTCTTGGGCTCAAACGATCCTCCTGCCTCACTCAGCCTCCCAAGGAGATGAGACTACAGGTATGTACCACCACATTTGGCTAACGTTTTTAATTTTTGTAGATATGGGGTCTCTCTACATTGCCCAAGCTGGTCTCAAACTACTGGGCTTAAGTGATTATCCCCCCTTGGCTTCCCAAGGTGCTGGGATTACAGGCATAAGCCACTGCACCCAGCCCCAATCTTTGATGTACTAGTACTGAATAGAAAACAGTGGCTTTCCAATGGAGAAATGGAATTTTCTCCTGTGGAAGAGACTTGAGTTATAAACTGTGTCATCAGAGGAAATGAGAGGAGGAGGGTGGTGGTTTCCAAGAAGATAGTTTGATCTGCCTCAAGAGCTGTTATTACTTGGGTGAAAGGACAGTATCTGGCAGCATTTGACTCTAGGAACACCTGGATCGTGGGGTTCTGCCTGCCAATCATCTTGGAGCTGAGCCAAAAAAGCTCCAGGCAAGAAGTCAAAGCAGTAATTTTGATACTTTTGTAGCTATAAGTCAGGATTTCTCAACCTCAGCAGTGTTGTCATTTGGGGCCAGACAACTGCCTGTTGTGGGGAGCTGGGGGGACTGTTCTGTGCATTGTAGGATGTTTAGCAGTATGCCCGGCTTCCATCTATTAGATACCAGGAGGACACCCCAACCCCACCCCATCTGCAAGCTATGACAACTAAAAATGTCTTCAGGAATGGGCAAATACCCCTGGGAGGCAAAACTGCCTCCACCTGAGAACCACTGCGCTAAATGTTACCAAGTTCCGTGGACTTTGAAGCGTCTCCTCGCTCTCCATTGCATGGGACAAGGAACTCAGCAACTCAACATTTTCTCTAATAGAGTTTTCTCCCCTCTGTTTCTCCTCTTCTAGAAACTATACCATAGTTTTACATATTTCGGTTTATGACACATATATGCCTTATAAACTGTAATTTTATAAGTCTGCAGGTAGACTGTCAGTTGGCAGTGCTGGTTGCTTCCAGAGTGAGAAACTGGGTGGCTGGAGACAGACATGGAGGGGGATACTTTTCAATATTTGCTTAGACATCTTTTGGATTTTTTCCATTTTTCTTTTTTAGAGACAGAGTCTTGCTTTGTCACCCAGGCTAGGCTCAAGCGATCCTCTTGCCTCAGCCTCCTGAGCAGCTGGGACTACAGGAACTCACCACTATGTCCACCTAATCTCTCTTTTTTTTGTTGAGATGGGGGTCTCCCTATGTTGCCTAGGCTGGTCTCGAACTCCTGGCCTCAAGCGATCCTCCCCCCTCAGCCTCCCAAGGCTCTGGGATTACAAGTCACTGTGCCTGGTCTCTTTGGGGTTTTATACCATGTGGCAGTGTAACTTTTTCAAAAAAATAAGTTAAATCTTGAAAATTGTCTCCCGTGAATTGCGGGCAGTATGAATAGCATGGTCCCATCTTTTTAAAAGATAGGTAGAAATAATCTCTATTATTACACCCAGGAGGAGAGGGAGAAATCTGGAGTAACACACATGAAACTCCAAGCAGCAATTATCACCAGGGGGTAAATTAGCGGAGTTTTTCACCTTCTATGCAAATATTTTTATAAATACAATTTTAAAATAACTTGCATGTGTATTGTGTTAGTAATTGGAGAAAACAACAGGAACAGTAAAAGAAAAAGATCTATTTCCAAGGTCACTGGGGAGCCCCTCAAGTTTGGGAAGTGAGGAAGAAGGAGAACCTTCTGGAAGCAGCAGATGCTGGGAGCCCCAGACACAGGAAGCAGGAACCCTAGATAGAGGCTGATGATTGAATTAGGGGGTACAATGAGGGGGGCATGAATTAAGAGAGAAATGAAAATAAATGAGCAGACACTGGAATAGAAAGGATAGCTCTGTGTCATTGGATGGGTTATGAATTTCCCTGAGCCTGCCTCAGTTTCCTCAGCTATAAAATGGAAGTCATTATAATATATAAGTGACTAACATTTATCACTACATTGTTCTAGCCCTATGAGTTAGGTACTACTAGAATCATCCCAGTTTACAGATGAGTCATTTGAAGCACAGAGAGGTTAAGTAACTTGGCCCAAGGTCACACAGCAAGAAAGTGGCAGAGGCAGGATTTTAACCCAGGTGGTCTGGCTCTGGAGCCTGAGTTCTATAGATGACTAGGGCTGGGACTTAGCACAATACCCAGCACATGGTAAGCAGAACAGACATTAAAGACTATGATTATGTTAAAGGGCTAGGATTCCTCATCTACCAAGTACCATATTAAAGGATGTAGTGCCTCCGCGCAAGAGGAAAGCACAATATCCTTCCCAGCCCATGCCAGCCTTATTGTCCCCAGAAACTGCCCTGGACTTTTTTTTTTTTTTTTTTTTTTTGAGACAGGATTTCGCAATGCCACCCAGGCTGGAGTACAGTGGCACGAACTTGGCTCACTGCAACCTCCACCTCCCAGGCTCAAGCAATTCTCGTGCCTCAGCCTCCCAAGTAGCTGGAACCACAGGCATGCACCACCACGCCTGGCTAATTTTTGTACTTTTAGTAGAGACAAGGTCTTGCCATGTTCCCCGGGCTAGTCTGGAACTCCTGGACTCAAGTGACCTGCCCGTCTTGGCCACCCAAAGTGCTGGGAATACAGGATTGATTAACCGTGTCCAGCCTGCCCTGGCACACTTAAAGTCAGCATTTGTCCTACCAGAACACAAAACTCTCCAAAATGTTGACAGGTGGAGATCCCTGGAAGGAGACCATCTAGATGAGAAGCGGGTGGTAGGGTGCACCTGAAGTCCTAGCTACTTGGGAGGCTGAGGCAGGAAGATCACTTGAGGCCGGGAGTTTGAGACCAGCCTGGGCAACACAGCAAGATCTCGTCTCAACAAAAATTAAAAAATTAGCTGGGTGTAGAGGCGAGCACCTGTAGTCCCAGCTACTCAGGAAGTTGCGGTCAGAGGATCGCTTGAGCTATGACTTTAAGACTGAAGTGAGCTACAGTTGTGCCACTGCACACCCACTTGGGCAACAGAGCAAGACTCAGTCTCTAGGCCGGGCGCGGTGGCTCAAGCCTGTAATCCCAGCACTTTGGGAGGCCGAGACGGGCAGATCACGAGGTCAGGAGATCAAGACCATCCTGGCTAACACGGTGAAACCCCGTCTCTACTAAAAATACAAAAACTAGCCGGGCGAGGTGGCAGGCGCCTGTAGTCCCAGCTACTCGGGAGGCTGAGGCAGGAGAATGGCGTAAACCTGGGAGGCGGAGCTTGCAGTGAGCTGAGATCCGGCCACTGCACTCCAGTCCGGGCGACAGAGTGAGACTCTGCCTCAAAAAAAAAAAAAAAAAAAAAAAAAGACTCAGTCTCTAAAACTAAATAAATAAATAGATGTGAAGGGGTTCAAGGAAAAGGTGCTTTATTTAATCCTCCTTGGAGAGCTTGACCTACACAGCAACAGATCCTAAGGCCACGAATGGAAAGGAGCATCAAGCATCAAATAACATGGACAGTTATAGCTGTCATTCATTATGTGCCAGACATTCTGCCTAGTGCTCTCCAGACATGAATGCAGATCGTTCCTCCAACAGCCCTAGGCGGTCCTATGATTCTCCCCATTCTACAGACGAGGAAACTGAGGGTCCAAAGGCAATTTGCCAAAATCCCAGAGCTAGGAATTACTCCGGGATGACATGCGAACCCGGTTCTAGCTAGAATAACCACTCCACAACTGTCCTTCCCACCTGAAATCCTCCTCCCAAAGCTTCATCAGCTGCAAGCAGGTGGAGGAGACAGGACATTCTTTCATATAACAAAAGAACGGTGGGTCTTGGAGACAGCCTCTTGGTGCCCCCAGGTGAAGAGCAGGGGTATGGGTGGCACCCCTTCCTCTTCGGGGCCTGGTTCTGTGGGCTACTGAGAAGGCAGGGAAGCTCCTTCATTACCTCTGCCCCATGACATCCCACTCTTCCTTCTGCCTCTTCTAAATGGACGCAACTACTGTGCCATTCCCCCACTCTTGTAGAGGCAGTCACAGCACTTACTGTAGCTAATGTTGATTGAGCACCTACTAAGTGCCAGGCACTGTTCTGTTTCATCTTTATTTAATCCCCACAAAAGGGTGGGCTCGGGCTGGGTGTGGTGGCTCACGCCTGTAATCCCAGCACTTTGGGAGGCTGAGGCGGGTGGATCAGCTGAGGTCAGGAGTTCAAGACCAGCCTGGCCAACATGATGAAACTCCATCTCTACTAAAAATACAAAAAAATTAGCCGGGCATGGTGGTGGGCACCTGTAATCTCAGCTACCTGGGAGGCTGAGGCAGGAGAATTGCTTGAACCTGGAAGGCAAGAGATGGCAGTAAGCCCAGATCACACCACTGCACTCCAGCCTGGGCAACAGAATGAGACTCTGTCTCAAAAAAATAAATTAAAAAAAAAAAAAGTCAGGCTTGGTGGCTCATGCCTGTAATCCCAGCACTTTAGGAGGCTGAAGAAAGAGGATCTTTTGAGCCCAGAAGTTCAAGACCAGACTGGGCAACATAGTGTGACCTCCATCTCTACAAAAATTTAAACAATTAGCTAGGCATGGTGGTGTGTGCCTATAGTCCCAACTACTCGGGAGGCTGAAGCAGGAGGATCGCTTGAGCCTGGGAGGTTGAAGCTGCATGAGCTACAATCACAGCACTGCACTCCAGCCTGGACAACAGAGCGAGATAGCAACTCGAAAGAAAAAAAAATCCCACAAAAACCCCATAGGATAGGTGCTATTACTGTCCTCATTTTACAGATAAGGAAACTGAGGCACAGAGGAATCAGATAACTGCCACATTTACCCTGCTAGGAGGTGATGGAACCTGGATTGCACGTCAAGATCACACAGACTCCTCTACAGACCACCCAGGTAACATGGGGTGACTTATTCAACCTCTTTAAACTTTTGTCTCCTAATCAGTAGTCTGAAACTAGCAGGGGTTAATGGAAGGATAAAAGGTAACATATGCTCCTTATTCATTCAAGAAGTATTTATAGGACATCTACTGTGTGCCAGACACTGGGGATGTATCTGCAAGCAAAACAGAAAAAAATCTTACCCTTCCAGCATGCACACATTAGTAGGGGGACACATATGTGGGTTAGCTCAGTAGATCTTCACAACCCCATAGGCAAGCTACTATTATTGCACCTGTTTCACAGATAGGGAAAAGGGTCTCAGAAGTGGCAAACCCAAGTTCACTCTTCTGAGAAATGGTGGGACCTGGATTAGATAATATCCAGTTTCCGGAGTTTGACTTCCTGAATTCAAATCCCACAGTTTCCATTTAATTGCTGTTGGCAAGTTACTTAACTGTCTGAAACTAGATCTCCCAAGGGTAAAATAGGACCAGGAGACCCTATTTCATAGATTACCCCAGGAGAAATAACAACATCTCACATTTAGGAAGCAAACAAGGCTCACAGAATCTCTGTGAGGGAAGTCTAATTTTAACCTTTTTTTTCTTTCTTTCTTTTTTTTTTTTTTAACAGATGTGGAAACTGGATCCCAGAGAGGATAAGTAACCTGTCCAGAGGTGCACAACACACAAACAGTGCGCTTCCAAAGCTCATGTTCGCTCTGACCCAGGCCGCTTCTCAGATAAAAAAACTCACCGGATCGGGCATGGATTATTCTTTTCTTCCTGCACCTGCAGGGCGGGCTGCACGAGGGCGGTGGCCCGGCCATGTTCGTTCCCTGGAAGCTTTCTTAAATGCAAAGGGTCCGAACGCGGCTGTCTGGGGCTGGAGCCGCAGCCCCCTCTACGTGCTCCCCGATTCCCGCGCCTGGTGGTTCTCCCCGCACTCTGGCGCCACACCCCACTCGCTCCCTGCTCCCGGCCACTGCTGCCACGCTTGGGGGCCCAGCATTGGGGACACCCCGCCCAGTTCTTCCCGGACTCTCTGGGAGCCGGCGAGGGGACTCCGCCAAGACACCCCTGCTCGGCTGGCAGCCCTGGCGCTGGCCCCACTCCTGGCGAACCCGCCTCACCTCTTGGCGCTCCTGTTGCCACTGCGTGCGCTGGCCCTCTAGTCGACCCCGGCCTGGGGCAGCCCGCAGGCGGCGCGCCCTGCTCCAGGGACGGCCTTCCTGCCTCGGGGGCCGATCGCTTTCTTCTGGGAATTGAGCCAGTTCCTGTTGGGTTGGGAGGCCTGCTGGCATCCGAGACCTCTATCCACTGCCCGTAGTCTGCATTCATTCTTTCTTTCCGTGAGCCAGCCTTACCCGGAGGCCACCAGATGCGGCGCAGGCCTGGGTGTTGCAGCTCTTGGAGGACCCAGCAGGCGTATGGGCCAGGGTTGCGCTCTCCAAAACTCTGGCCAAGAGCCACATCATCTAATCCTAAGAGAAATGCAAGTCCTCTCATGATTATCACTAACTACCAGATAAATGCAAATCAAAACCATAATGAGATATTGGAACAGGAATTAAAAGAAATTAAAGAGTGCGTAAGCAGAAACTCAGTTGTATGTAAGAAAACTCAGTTCCCCCTGAGAAAGAAAAAGAGCTGAAGGCCTTTAAAAACGCCTATTTTTCTGTGGCTAGTGAGCCTTATCTCTCCTCCCTTCCCAGGCCTTTGAAGCCCCTGATTCCCTAGCTGTGTAGCTGCAATGTCATTAGACAGATAAACTCAAGTCACAAAACATGTTTCTCCTTGAAAAGTAAGAAATGATGTAACACATGTCTCAGTTGAATAACTGCCTTTGTTTCTCGCTTCTGTAGTATGCTTCCCCCTGCACAGATCTCCCTACCCCCACGAAATGCTTAAAAGGTAACTTAACTCTTTGTTCAGTGCTCAGTCCTTTGGATGTTAATCCAACTGGGCCAGTTCACCTAAATAATTAATAAATAATCCTCCTGAACCCCACCAGTCTCTCTGACTCCTTAAAAATCCCGCCAATGGTGTAAACCCGGGAGGCGGAGCCTGCAGTGAGCTGAGATCGGCCACTGCACTCCAGCCTGGGCGACAGAGGGAGACTCCATCTCAAAAAAAAAAAAAAAAAATCCCGCAACATTTCCACTTCACATCTACTAGACTGGCAACTATCAAAAAACAAAAACAAACAAACAAAAAATAAGTGTTAATGAGGATGTGGAGAAATTGTGCAGTTAGTGGGAATGCAAAATGGGTGCCACTGTGGAAAACAGTATAGTGGTTCCTCAAAAAAACAAAAACAGAAGGGTGTATATGCAAAAAAAATTCAAAGCAAGATCTCAAAATGACATTTGGGCTGGGCATCATAGCTCAGTCCTGTAGTTCCAGCACTTTGGGAGGTTGGGCAACATGGTAAAACCCAGTCTCCACAAAAAAAAAAAATACAAAAATTAGCCAGGCATGGTGGCACATGCCTGTAGTTCCAACTACTCAGGAGACTGAGGTATGAGGATGGCTTGAGCCTGGGAAGTGGAGGCTGCAGTGAACATTAATCATGCCACTGCACTCTAGCTCAGGCAACAAAGGAAGATCCTGCCTCAAAAAAAAAAAAAAAAAAGATATTTGCACACACATGTTTACTGCAGCATTATTCACCATAGTCAAGCGTTAAAAGCAAAAGCAAAATGTCCATCAGCAGATGAATGGGTAAAGACAATGTGGTTATGGTTATATATACACAATGGAATACTATGCAGCCTTAAAAAAGAAGGAAATCCCATCACATACTACCACATGGATGAACCTCAAGGACATCATGCTAAGCAAAATAAACCAGACACAAGAGGGCAAACACTGTATGATTTCAATCATTGGAAGTACCTAAAGCAATCAAAATCAGAAACAGAAAGGAGAAAGGTGGTTGGTTGCCAATGGCTTAGAGAAAGGAGGAGGGAGATAATTCGTGTGCAGTGAGCATAGAGCTTCAGTTTTTCAAGATGAAAACATTCTAAAGATCTGTTACACAATGTGAATACTTCCTATACTTCACACTGATGAACTATACAGTTAAAAATAATTAAGACTGGTAAATTTAATCAGGTGTGTTTTTACCATAATATTGAAATGTCATTATGTCCTTACAATGTCATAAATGTAATTGTGATTATTGCAACCAAGAAGAGGTATGTAATGTTGCAAGAATTTATAATTAGGGGCATTCCCCCAGTGTCAGGGAAGGTTTCCCTAAGGAAATAATGCTTCAGTGAGCATCTGAGTCAAAGTCAAAGTGGGGAGGTCACATGGCAAGTCTAATTTCTTGTATGTAATACAGTTATCTGTCCATTTGAACTTTTCTGCTTTGTAAGTAGAATCAAGGATAATGGGGGCATGATGGCAGAGGCCTGTAGTCCCCAGCTACTTAGAAGGCTGAGGTAGGAGGACTGTTTGAACCCAGGAGTTTGAGACTGCCATGAGCTATGACTGCACTCCTGCACTCCAGCCTGGGCAACAGAGTGAGACCCTGTCTCAAAAAAAAATTGTTTTAATGTTAAAAGATGAAAAAAATAATAATAATGATGACAACAACAGCCAACATGTACTGATAAGTAATTCAGTTAGTTAATTACTTAATTAACATAGTAGTCAAGTGCAGGGATTCTGAAGCCATACTATTTGACTTTGAATTCCAGTTCTGCTATATCCTTACTAGTTTCATAATCTTGGGCAAACTACTTAATCTCTGTACCTCAGTTTCTTCATCTGTAAAATGAGGGCAATAATAGTGAGACAGCCAGTTGGGAGGGGATCCCTCAATAATCTCCAGCCTCTCCAATCGGCCTGCACACTGGGAGGAGCCACACAAGTTTGTGCTATATGCAGCAGGGAGGAGCCTGGCCCCTCCTCTTTCTGTGTGGAACCTGGGATTTGAATGGCCAGGTGGAAAGTGCTCTAACAGAGACTCTGGCCCAGTGAGAGTCCCTGTTTCCCCCTTTTCCCCCTTTTCACCCAATAAAACCCTGTCTTACTCACCATTCAAATTGTCTGTGAGTCTGAATTTTCATGACCATGGGACAAAAAATCCTATATTTAGCTGAACTAAGGAAAAGCCCTGCAACATTTTTGGCACCCAATGTGGGGCCCGAGAAGTGGTGAGTGAGATGCAAATCAAGAATTATTTTTCTCTCTCCCTTCCAAGCCTTTTCATCCTCATGGCCTTTTCCTTCCCCTTTTGGGATGGACCAGAAAGCAGCTCCCTGCTGCTCCCCATTCCCTCATGGAGCTGGGATGCATGGTCCAAGGGCCCCACACAGCTGGCTGGCTGGTTCCCCGTGACACCCCACTGCTGCAGCCTTCCCTTTCCCTAGCCAAGGAGTTTAACTCTACCAGACAGTAATTAAGCTTAAACTTGTCTCTCTGGTGGAGGACCTACTTGCATAAGAATAAGACATTCTTCCCCAGGCATTTTTAAACTGTTTATTTTTCTTTCCTATTCTCCACCCTATCAGCAGTTCATTTTTAAAGTTTTTTTTTTTTTTCTTTTATACATCATTTTTACCAGGCCAGACTCCAAAGCTATCACTGTTTATATTTTCTGCAAAGTTTTGGTTGTGAAATCAAGCCTCCATCTTGTTTTACATCCTGAGGGCATGGCTTGTAACTTTGGTGGCAAGGCTTTGTTTAGCAGTCCTACCTTAGGGAATACATTTCTTTCTGGTTTGATATTTGTATATTTTCCTAGTCCTGTCTCTTAAAGGGCCCCAGCCAGTGGACTGGATTGTCTTCTGCCTGTGTATGTGTTATATGTGATGTCTGTAAAAAGAGCTCTAATTAATTTGGCCTAAAGAAAGACAAGCACTTGCATCTAATATTTTTTAAAGGGGAGATAAAAACTGTGGTACCTTTCAGTTCATGTGACTTTAATCTTTGAGAAATAAAAACAGTCTTAAAGATTATTGGTAAAAAGCAGATGTCATTAAAATGTGAGTAGGTAGACAAAATAATGCAGGTCAAATGCTAGGTTTGGTAAGTGTTTTGCGGTTACAAACTGCTTTTTGGGTTTTGGGAACTATTTGACTTGCCAGCTTCACAACTGGTAAGGCCTGGGGACCTATGGAACTAACCACACCCTTAATTATAATGGAGTCAAACCTTGGCTGTACTTAGCACACAATTAAAACAACTTAGCAGGTTTTAAATTAAAGTTAAAAATTGCTAGCAGTTACCATTATAACACTTAATTGAAACTACTGGAAATAGATTTATATGCAAGGTGTATAAGAACAGTACAATTATTTTTTAAAAAAAAAAGTTATAAGAATGCATGGAAATATAATGTTTGCCTAGGGTTAAAGGCTTGTTTTAAATTAGATAGGAAAAAGCTGAAAGTTCAAAGAAGTGGTGGAAGAATTGTGGAAATTAATCTTGCAGAAAAGATTCTCTGTGTGAACATATTAATTAAATTCAAAAGGGTATTATATGGTTTTTCTGTAAATTGAGAATTGAAATAAAAACACAACAAGGTATTCTTTTTTTTTTTTTTTTTGATACAGAGTCTCGCTCTGTCGCCCAGGCGAGAGTGCAGTGGCCGGATCTCAGCTCACTGCAAGCTTCGCCTCCCAGGTTCAAGCCATTCTCCTGCCTCAGCCTCCCGAGTAGCTGGGACTACAGGCACCCGCCACCTTGCCCGGCTAGTTTTTTGTATTTTTAGTAGAGACGGGGTTTCACCATGTTAGCCAGGATGGTCTTGATCTCCCCACCTCGTGATCCACCCGTCTTGGCCTCCCAAAGTGCTGGGATTACAGGCTTGAGCCACCGCGCCCAGCAAGGTATTCTTAAAATGCCAATCTGCTCTTTGGCAAAATTCATAAAGGGTTATAAAAGGTTTTTGCTTCTTTTAAATTTCTGAGTCATTATTTTGGCAAAATAAATAACTTATGGTAATCTGGAATTCTATTTCATGATATCAAGTGCTTTAAACATATTTAAAAGGCATCCCAAAATCAAATTGAAGTTTCAAAATTGTCTTTCCTGACACCTGGCTTTTCGGATGTCTCAGAGAGCCCATAAGTGTCCAGAAAAGAGAGGTAAACAGGATTATTTGACATGTCTAGGTACATGGGATTGCCAAAATGACGTTCAATCTTCTTTAGATTATATTTTTGGTAAATAATGCTAATATATGTTCCAAAACTGTATGGGATTTCTAAAATTCTTGTGTCTGAGTATATGCCATCAATCATACTTAAGGTTTTTATGTTAAGTTATTGTAAACCATGGAGGTAACCGAACTTCTTTGTCAATTTTATTTCTAACTGTAACTACCCTGGACATTTTGCTGTTCATAGACAATTGTTGTCTTGTTTTAGTCCTTTCAAAGACAGTTTATAATGAGCTGTAGAACTTTAACAGGTGCTCTCAAATACAAGCTTCTGATAACTTTAAAGATTGTACCATTGGAATAAAGGAAAATGTATAGGACTCATAAAGAGCTGAAATGTTCACAAATTTCAAGCAAAACAGGAGTTAACTAAATGGACTGAACTCAAAAAGCTGAAGCAAGCTTTCTGACTTTGGCTGGGAACATTGCTAATCCTTGTCTTGTTTTTCAGCGTCAAGGAAACTTATTTTGAACTATTTATGGCCTTTAATAATTGAGCAAGGTATACTCCTGGAAACATAATTTGGAGCACGTTTATTTCTCTCCACCTGGTTCCTCTAGAATTCGGAAACTATGTGTGAGTATTCTCAAATTACGGCAATATGGTTGTTTGCATCAGTGCAATAAGAATCCAGTTTTCGGCCGGGCGCGGTGGCTCAAGCCTGTAATCCCAGCACTTTGGGAGGCCGAGACGGGCGGATCACAAGGTCAGGAGATCGAGACCATCCTGGCTAACATGGTGAAACCCCGTCTCTACTAAAAAATACAAAAAAAAAACTAGCCGGGCGAGGTGGCGGGCGCCTGTAGTCCCAGCTACTCGGGAGGCTGAGGCAGGAGAATGACATAAACCCGGGAAGCAGAGCTTGCAGTGAGCTGAGATCCGGCCACTGTACTCCAGCCTGGGCGACAGAGCGAGACGCCATCTCAAAAAAAAAAAAAAAAAGAATCCAGTTTTCTTTTGCAACAGGACACAATTGGAAAAAGTGGTTATTTTACCAAGTCTTTGACTGGAAGGGTATGCTTCCCTTTAAGGAGTCAATCTCGACTTGCAGAGCCAATAAAAGCCCAGGAGGGAAACTGGCTTCAAACTCTTGATTACACAGTCCCTGTACAGGGTTCCTGACTTGGGGTCAGTAAAGAATGTCACTTTCTTTTTTTTTTTTTTTTTTTTGAGACAGAGTCTCGCTCTGTCGCCCAGGCTGGAGTGCAGTGGCCGGATCTCAGCTCACTGCAAGCTCCGCTTCCGGGTTTACGCCATTCTCCTGCCTCAGCCTCCCGAGTAGCTGGGACCACAGGCGCCCGCCACCTTGCCCGGCTAGTTTTTTTTTTGTATTTTTTAGTAGAGACGGGGTTTCACCGTGTTAGCCAGGATGGTCTCGATCTCCTGACCTCGTGATCCGCCCATCTCGGCCTCCCAAAGTGCTGGGATTACAGGCTTGAGCTACCGCGCCCGGCCAAGAATGTCACTTTCAAACAGGTCCAGGATCTCCAACTTTATCTTGGGACCTTAGGATCACCCAACTCACAGGTATTTGCGGATAAACTCATGGCTAGCCTTGGCTTTAAAAGGTCTTATCTGACATTCCTGTGGAACAAACTTCCATGAAAGGAAAACCAAAAGGCCTATGTAGAAATAGTTATTCCTGTTGCACTTTATGCAAACGATCAGGAGC
Source organism: Trachypithecus francoisi (assembly GCF_009764315.1). NCBI lineage: Eukaryota > Metazoa > Chordata > Mammalia > Primates > Cercopithecidae > Trachypithecus > Trachypithecus francoisi. Next base: position 79,207,710 of record NW_022681455.1, read on the forward strand.
CAAGTCTAAGACTAAAGTCTATTTTGCAAACCACTCAGTCCTATGATTTTTTTTTTTTTTTTTTTTAACATGTGGACTGGAGAGAGAGAAATCATGTGTCAAAACTTATGTATTTGTTATTAAATTCTAAACTCTCTAGTTGTTTTTAAGTTTTCACCTGCATTTTAGACTAACTCTGCTTGTTCCTGTGAACCAACCAGTAATCTCCAACTGCAACTCAGAAAAAACAGAAGGGATAGCTAATAAAAAAATCGAATCAATATTCTACTTCTGAGCAATTATCTTGCAAATCCTGCCGGGTGATGGGAATAAAGATGGTGCCCATCACCTGGAGGTTTCCTTTTTGGGAAAGTAAGACCAAGGGAGCTAACCAAAGTCAAGCACAATGCACCCAAATCCTAGCAAATGTCACTATAGCCACCAGTTATCTGGACATGTCACAAAAGACATCCTTTTCTCTCCCTTGTTGGAGGAGGACTCAGTTCCAGTTTCATCTTAGCATTCAGCTTATGATAAGGAGTCCAGGCAACACCCCAAGACACATTTTTGTCCCAAACTCAATTCCAAGCTTCATGTCAAAGCCCTAGGAAGGAAAACTGAATCTGAGGGATCCAGAGGCAAATGACAACAGCAGTTAAAAGGCACAGCACAGATGTGCATGGCTGATTCCTGATGATTAAGCCAACTCCCAACTTCCTGTTTCATGTATAATGGCCATGTTAAAATCCATGGCATAAATGGAGTCTAGGGAACTCCAAGGCTACTGACAGTAGGGGGAATAGAGGCATAGTTGGAAGAGAGTAATTCCTATTCTCTAGGCCCTCCCTGCTTCGTGGGTGCAAGCTGCTTTAGCACTCATGGCCATGTCTGCCAAGGTCACGGGGACTCAGGAATGCAGGATGGAAGAGGAAAGAAGACGCTCTTCCCTCTCTCCCTCATGTACCTCAGGTATCTGCTAGGAAGACAAGGGAACCAGGGATGCCTGCTCCCTTCTTTCTAGATGGGTAGTCATTCATCTTCCATCTGTACCCCTTTCAAATGCATCCTGAAGCCCTCGGACTCCTTTGAAAAATGCCTTCTTTTTCCTTTCTCCTCCTCTGTTCTCTCATCACTGATAGATAATTGTGTCTCCGTAGTATGGGACACTCCACTCAGATGCATCCTCCAAATTGGAAAGAGTTCATTTCCCAAACCTTAAACTGGTGGGCTTAGGATTGGCCTCAAGGGAAGGGAACCCAGAAGCCCAACATGCTGGCCAAAGGTAAAGCTTTTTTGCCAGTCAGGCTTTTGGCCTCCCTTTCCCTGTGCAAACTGGTAAAAGGCCTTGGAATTTTTGAACTGTCCTTACCCTTCCCCTTGTTTCATTTTGATACATGTTTTCTAATAACCTAGTTTGTCTGTTCTTGCCTTCAGGCCATCAAACTCCGAACAATCATATAACCGGAGCCTGGGATGATGGTCCCTTCTGCCGGGAACCCTTACGTAGGCCTCTGAGGGAACATATGACAAACAACCCTGTGAGAGTGCTGTTAGTGGAGTTAAGATTCATACTTTTCCCAGACATGGTGGATTGCACCTGTAATCCCAACAACTTGGGAGGCTGAGGTAAGAGGATTGCTTAAGGCCAGAAGTTTGAGACCAGTCTGGGCAACATAGTGAGACCTCATCTCTAAAACAAATAAATTAGCCAGGCATGGTGGCATATGCCTGTAGCCCCAGCAACTCAGATCACTTGAGCCCAGGAGTTAGAGGCTGCAGCGAGCTATGGTCACACCACTGCACTCCAGCCTATGCAATACAGCGAGACCCTGTCTCTAAAACAAAACAAAAAAATGCATACTCTCCCCAGACGTCAGTTTTTTATCAAGAAATAGATAAAAATAGGGCACTTTCTCAGTTTACTCAGTGGTAAAGAACAGTGATTCAACCATGTGTTTTGATTCCAAGTCCAGTTGTCTTTATCTCGAGCAGAAAGTCTGCATGTGCAGTGGTTAAGACCAGC